>NC_044007.1:76059907-76361486 GCF_900496995.4 Aquila chrysaetos chrysaetos
ACCAAAAACATCAAATGTCTACCAGACCAGTATTTCCACTGTGGCATTCATCTGCAGTTCTTGTCCCTTTCCTTTTCTGAGTGCAATATTACTATACCTCTTCTGATCTGTCTTGTTAATCTCCTGTTGTCCCTGTAAATGCTCATTATAAATATACTGTGCTGAGATACCACATTTTTTTTGTTACTGACAATTTACAACATTGACAAAACATCTCCTTTACTGTGCCTATTTTTCAACTTTGCTAGATTTCACAAGGAGCATCCCTAAATGATTTACGGAAAAAGAAGAGGCGTGCCCCTCTTCCACCAACTGCATCCGCGCCGCCCACTCCTGCCATGCCAAACAGGACAGAGGAGAGGGAAGACAAGAGGAAGAGCACGATGGGTGAGAGGCGTTCTTTTCTCCTGTGTAATCCTGTGCATGTGCTTTCAGTGCTCACTGTTCGAAGTTTCCTTAATTCTGTTATGCTGTGAGTTCGGAAACTTTTGTAACATGGGGAAAAAAATGCATTTCTCTGCAGAATGAAAGTCTGGAAATAAGTGTTGGTATATTACGTCTTTTTTTTAATGGCACCATTTAGAGTACCCTAGGGTAGTAAAAGGTGGATACCACTCATCAGATGATTTGAATGTTTGGTACATGCTGGGTATCCAAAAGCACTAGCCTTGGGCCTGTTCTGCACCTTTAAGGTCATGGTGGTTTTGGTAGTAAATGGAAATACGGAAATAGTAAAGGGAAATGCTGGTAAATGGAGATAGGCCAGGCAATACTGAATGCATCTGAAGCCATGGGGTTCTGCTAGAATTGAAGTAGAGTCAGGCTGGTTCAGTATCTCCTCGTGTTCCTAAAGCCTGAAGACATTTTCTTTTCCAGTAGTCTTCCAACAGTTTGACATCAACTGACCATATTCAGTGAAGTTTTTCTTTTGAATTTAGTCCTCAGTTTTATTGTGTATCGATCTCTGCTGAGTCTTTAGCTAATCAGTAGAAGAACAGAACTGGTGCTCTCAAAGGAATGCCATACCTGGCTGGAGACAGCGAAAGACACTCTAGCCTCCAGCTGTTTGTGACACCACATTCACTCTCACACAGAAAGACTGAAGACCATTCTCCCAGACCTCTGTCATTATCTGACTGCTAGCTTATTCAGATTGGTGAGAGCTTTCCCCAGGTGAGGACCCCAAGATTATGCTTTTAGCAAACAAAGTGATTTTATGATGGGTAAAGATATGAGATAATAACCCCACATATTGGAACTCATTTTTCAGTACATTAAGAGAATCATTCTTCAAGTGCCATAATGCACTCAGTGCACTTCAGTTCGTGCCTTTGACCTCATGTTTCATAAAGTGCCTGAGACATACAGATATGACATCCTGTCATATATAATCACTTACATTACAAATGCCTCACAGTTTAGAAAGAAACCTCTTGGCTTTGTTCCAACATTTATTTTCAGTAAATGCTTCACATTTAATGCCTCAGCATTTATGTAGCAGCAGGAGTCCATTATCTTGTGACACGTTCGACTCCATTGACATCTCTTATTTAAACCCTCGAAGGGGAACGTTATCGCTGTGCCATGTAACACCGGAGTTTTCAGCAAATTGGCTTACTTTTAACCGTTGCAGATGTTACAGTCTGTCACTCCTTGTGCTTTGCCCTACTGCTGGTCACTTATTGATGACATTTGGTGCTTTAACTTTTTGTAAGTGTTCTGTTTTATTTTGTATCGCTGCTTGGAATGTTACGGATGAAATAAAGCAGAGCAGAGCCACTTCTAGTCCCTTCAGTACTGTGTACATAAGTGCTTGCTGGCCAGACTCTGCTGATGTAGGATTCTGTAGTATCGTTTACTTTAATGGAGCCTTATTATTTTACACTGACAAAGAACTCGTCCCACAGTAGCCCTGTCTTCAGTGCTTTTCATTTTCTGATACTTTCTTGAATGAATGTGTTCATTAACAAGAAAAAAATGTTACAGCAAGGGAAGGTTGGTAAAACAGCCTCTCTTCGGGGCCCTTGCAAGAAAACTATGAGAAAGCACAGATGGCTCTGAAAGCAAGAGAGAAAAGCTGTGAAAAAAGCAAGACAGTAGTGAGGGGGAAAACGTGCTGCAAGAAATAGGCGGCCGCATGGTGGAAAAGGATTAAAGCTACGTATGTATCTCCCGAGTTAGCCACATGAATCAAAGCAAAAGATCCTATAAAAAATATTCTCAAACTGGCAAATTCACCTCAGTATTCAATACTGAATCGCTTATTGGGACCCTGAAGTATTGTGCCCGGTTTTCTCAAAGCAGTAAAAAAGGGTCTGCACGTTTGCCAGCATTACATTGTGTCTTGAATCTCTGGAAGCTAGTGACTCGTAAGTAAAAACTGATAATGGTTTTAATCTTTTTTCCTCCCTCTCGGTGCTACTTCCCTTCTCAGCAGCACCAGAGCATGAGCCTGAGAGTATAGGAATGATCAGAATGGATCAGACCAGAGGTCTGTCTCTGCTAGCATCCGTCTGCAGCAGTGACCACAGCAGATGCTTAAGGCAGGGTGTGGGAGCGGAACGAGCAGGTAGTCATGGTTCCTCAGTGCACTTTCAGCCTCTAAGGACTTTCCAGATTGCAATAGCTCTAGGTCTGTACGCTACAAACTGGCAGCAGTTTTTAAACATTGCAAATGGTTAATATAGTGCAAAGGTTCATGTATTTATTTGGTTATTGTACATAGTATTGAAATAAGCCCCCAGCCAAAGTTATGAGCATTTCCTTTGATAGCTTAGAACACTGTTTTGCAAAAAGCAACTTAATCATCTGCTTCTCCACAATGTCAAAATAATAAAAAATCTACTCAGAAAAAGAAAAGAAAAACCCGTCAAGATACCTACTTCAAAATACTGACCTGAGGCATCTTCCTCGTTCTCTCTCTTATCCTAGAGGTCAACAAATTCAGGCAGTTTGGCACTTAAGAAGATACAAATAAAGCACATTTTTCACATTTCCTTACGTAGCTGTTTTCAGTTTATTTTTTTTAAAACTTTTTTTTTCCTCCTTCCTTATGTCTGCCAAAACTGGTGATTTTGACTGTTAGTTGTGATGTACATGTATGTGCTGGGCTCAGTTCTGTTCCCATTGCTGTTGGTTTAAGAGAGACCTAGCTTTTCCTTCTCCCTTAATTATTTTGAGGTAAATAAGAGCAAAATTAGATCCAGAGAGACTTTGGATGTGAGTAAGGGAAGTCAATGCGTGTTGAAAAAATAACAATAAACCGAGAGATCATTACCTTGCAATGAAGTAACTAGTCAATTGATCCCCCCTGTAGGTGATGGACGGCTGGTGCCACAAAAACCTCCTAGAGGCACCACTCGTGGTCCACCTCAGTTAGTGATCCCCCCACCCCCACCTTACCCTCCTCCTGACAGAGACATTGTGGATCCAACAGTCTGTTACAGAGAAGCAGATGTTACAGCACCAACAGAGCTGGTACCTAAACGTATGTTTGAAAATATGTGTATTTGCATTTCCACTCTTCTGATGGTTACTCTCAGGGGTGGCTTTTCCAGACTTTCCTCTCTGCTCTGTAGACATACATGTCTGTTTTTTCCCTTTTTTCCAGCCTGTTGTCTTTTAAAATGCCCAATGCAGTGTAACTAATTAATGCAAAGTAAACAAAACACTTGTTTGGAGACAGTTTTGTGGATGATACCTGGCCATCGTATGGAAGCATTTAAAAACAACCATCAAACCTTGTGACTTTGTGCACCTGGAAGCAAAAATCTGTTGTCTTGTATTAATTCTCCATGCTTGTTTTTCTGTCTCCCCAGAGACGGGTTCCTTTGAGAGTCAATACGTCTATCAGTCTAGGTCAAAAACTACAGGGTGTCTCCCTTAGGAAAATTAAACCATTTATAGGAGCTGTATATTGTTAAAGACCTTCCTGTCCTAATGGGTACATCTTCCTTGCCATCTCTGTATAGTCCTTTGTGTGCTCTTCCCCTTGGGGCATAGCAGTTACCAGACAAAGAAATATGATATTTTCCACATCCTTGTGTATTTGTGAAAAGCATGTTTTCATGCTACTTTTTCATGCTTATCCATCGACTGTCTTTAAATCTTTGTACACAGTCCAAGTCTTTGATCATGTATTATATTCTCTGTGGGCTTGCCCTGCACACCCATGTAGATCCTGTAAAGGCAGCAAAGATCAGCACGTTCAGGCATCTCACGGACACACTTCCTTTGAAGGTTAGGAGGGTGTCTCCTAACCATGGGATAGGGAAATGTCTCCATTAGCTGCTAATTTGACAAAAGATCTTTTTCCAGGAGATTTTCTTGACCAGAATTATTCTGCAGGTAGCAGTTAACTTTGATACATTAATGTTGTGTGTTTGGTGTTGGATACCAGCTAAATCTGAAGCATTATTTTTCAAATCTGTGCTGAGGAAATACAGATTGACAAGTTTTGTTGGGAGGGAGAGAAGGAAATTAAGGAGATCCATACTAACAGAAAACCTGAATCTTGTTGAGGATTAACCCTAATTCATTCTTACCAGCATATGCACAGGAATCATATCATACTTAAAATCTTCTTTTTTTTTGCTGGATACCATCAGCTTGCCTACAATGTTTTTTTTTTTAATTAAAAATCTGTTGTGGCCTTCTTTGCATTTGAGTTTCTACCACTGTTATTTTGCAATCCTTTCCTGATCTGCGTTGGTGATCAAATACCCTTTAATCAATGTAGCCCTGATCTTATCAGCCTGATCATTTGCTCTTAAACAAACACAATATCCCAGTCAAAAGGATTTGATTCAGCTTGTACATGGAAACATAACATGAGCTTTTATTATCCTCAGTTTACTGAGAGCAAAAGAATAGTGTGTAGTGGGTACTTATTTTAGACTTAAAGCATCAGTGTTGGAGAGGGACAAGTTTAGCTTTATAATTATGCTGTGCTCTACCTAAAGATAGGTGTATAGATTTACATAAGAGAAATGTGTGTAGATATACCCATGAGAGAAAGTAGCACATATGACAGATGCTAATTGTATTGCCTAATGCTGTTCTGAAAGGCGCTTGGATACTGTAGCAATTGAGCAGTATAAGAACAGAGTTTTGCAATGATGTTTTTTATTGCCTGAGAATGCCTTAAGCAGTGCAAATAGGACTTTGGCGGTAGATTCAAAGAAAAAGAAAATTTTCATTCTTCCTAACTCTAACCTCAGTAAATGTGTTTTCTCATAGAACAAGGTGGGAAGGAGGATAAGCTACTGATGCCAGCTAGTGATGAAAGGCATATTTGTTCTGAAATCACTCTCAAAACAGCTTTCTCTGATGAGGATTGTGGTCTTCCTTTGCTGAGTGGGTGACTGTCAGCAGCAGTTTGTCTTTCACAAGATGAGATTCCCATTCAGAAATTAAATTTCTGTGATCATGTGGAGTTTAAATTCTTGTTCCTTACAATCTGCCACTGTCTGTGGGGCACCGTGCCTCACCCCTCATTCCTTCTCAGCAAACACACAGTTGTCCCATTGTGCTCTGGGAAACCCATGTAGAGGAATTTTCATTTCATAGAGGACGGTGGTAATTGCTCTTCACGGAGTTTTCCAAACTTATGTGGAGTATAAGTCATTCATGAATAGGGCCTTTAGTAAGATGCTTGGGCTTTTCTGGCTCTAATAGTGAGGATCTCTTCCACAAACAAGAGTACAACTGTTCCTCACAGTTTTTGCTCTTTAATCTTTTTATTCTCATTACATGACCTTTCCTCTTAACTTTTGGTCTGGCAGACCCTTACCTGCATATTGTGTGCATGTCGAAAATGATACGTTTATGGGACCCTTTCTCCTTCCTTACCTTACTAATCAGATTGTTCATGGCCTGTGATTCTAAGATTGACTGTGCTTTGGGAATGCAGAAATGGAGATTGTCACCTCTGTTGCATGGTGTTTGGTTATGTCACACAGCTTGTGAAGTTCCCAATAGATGAGTCAATAGTAAGCTCTGTGCTACTTATCTCAGGTAAAGAATGCTCATATTGAAAGATTGCTGCACCTAGACGAGCAACTAAAATGTGCTGCCTTTAATTGTTTTCACTAGCTCATTAGAGTAAATGCAATATTCCTGTGAACCTCTATGATTAGCCCTTTATTTGGCTTGTTATGAACTATCATTAAGAAATGCAGTAAGAAATTAAAAGCTGTTTGAAAAAGAATAAACAATTCACCTTCTTGTAGATTGAGGTCCTGAAGTTAAATTCTTCACTGGGACTGGATAAAGTACTAGTGAACTCAGGGTTTGCACTGGGTAAGGGCTTGACAACTGATTGATTTTTAAATTTCGGAAAGTGTTCTGTCTTTAAAGAAGTGAAATCACAACTTGAACGTGTGGTTTGTTTTTAACTACAGATCAAAATAATCAATCATCACTTAACCAGAACGTTTGAAAGGGGTGAAGGAGTGGGTGTAAGCATTTCCCAGTTATTTTGTATAGATGACATGTATACTACTAGTTGATGGATAATACCAGGTTAATTTTAAGGAACCAGGAGAACAGAAAGGAGCCTTGTCCCCATACCTAATTTTTAATGTTTTTCATTATATCATTGATACATTAACAGGTAATACAAGCCACTTGACAAAAGCTGTGACAGTTTCACAAGCAATTTGGTCATATTTCTTCAGTCACCTTAGATATATATCTAGTCTTTTGCAGTCATTAGGGATAGTCTCTAAGGGTTGGACTTGGTTAACTTGAAGCAAAAATAGGTAGAGAAACTCACAGAGAGGAAACTACATTTTCTTACATGTGGTTCTAAATTAATTTAGAACTGCGGGCTGCTAAGTAAGGAATTTTGCTGGCCTGTCATAGTGCACTGCCTCAGAAAGCATCTGCCAAGTGACCCAGCCTTTTCTTTCTTAGAAACGGTCTTTACAGCAAGAAAACTTGCAGGTGTGACTTAGGAGACATATACCACCAACATTGCTTTTACTCATCCAGCCTGATCTGAGGCTAAAGAATGAAGTTGAATTTCCAATATCATCTATCTTGTACCTTCTGGAGAATTAAAATTCAGGCCAAGTAAAGCAGAATTTGTAGACATGCTGCATATCAGTACGTGTTGTGCTGTTGGGATTGAGTTAGCTTATACATGAACCCAGGGAGTTAGTCTCAGAGCATCTGTGGGATTCTGGATTTTAATACATGTGCCCACACACCTGCACCTCCTTTGGGCATCTGATTCTTTAACGTTACTGAGCATGCTAGCCATTCTGCTGTCTGACCTGCACAATATTTATAATTTTATCCTTTTACTCTTTTCCCCCAACAGTTTACTGTTGTGCATCATTCCCTTCATATACCAAGCGCGTCTGACAGACCTTGCCTCTTCCTATGACCTTCATACCTCTGAACCTCCTGTTGCCTCTGCTGCCCTGATTCTTCTGTTGCCTTCCTTCCTCCCCTGCTGGAAAAGAACCTTTTTTTCTGACTGAGATTTTGGCTTCCTTTCTTTTTGAACTCGCACATTCTCTTTTAATTACTATTGATTATTTTTGGCTGTGGTTCATACTCATTTGTGATATGTACGCTGCAGAACTGAATGCTGTGTTATATAAATCTATATGTCAGCCTCAGAAAGATTACCCGTACATTTGTCTGTTCTTTTTCAAGAGATTTTCTTTTATTTTGAGCCATGGTTTAATTTGATTTGGTGTTTCAAAGAGTGTGGTTTGGGGACGGGGTGTCTTACTTTCAATACTGTCTAAAGATTTAATGAAAACTTCCTAAAAACATGTTTTGTTTTTTTTCTGTTAGCCTAGGAATAACATTTTACATTCTCTAATATATTCTATTTTTCCTTCATTGCATATGTTTTGTTCCTTTGGAACGAAACTAGAACTGGGCATGGCCTAGTCAAGTTGAAGTGCAAGATTCTTTCTATATCTTGGCTATCAATCAAGCTGCCAAGAAAAAAAAAGAAACAGAAAGATCCGTTGAATCTATAAGGGGCCTAAAAGGAGTACTAAGAACCAGTACCAAATGCACTGATTCATAGGCTTTACTTCTGCCTTCATCCTGATGCTTAGCAGGAGTAATTTTATCTTGATGCTGGAGACATCCTATGGAAATCAAGGTGCGTGTTCTATTTCTGTAACAAAAGATGCAAACACTGTTTGCTCAAGATAAATCTCGTTCCGCAGGTCTCCTTTTTACAGTTGTACTAGGAATAGCCAGTGAGTTAAAAATAAATATCAGCTATAGGATTGTACTTACCAAAAACTTCTGTGCGCTGAAGAAAGTTCTTCATGTGAATGGCCCATAAGACATGTATTTTTAATCATTCTGAACTATAAACAGAGATTTTATGGGTTGCAATGCTGCACGCACCCAGAACTATTCTGACCTCACATGTACTGTGATTTAAGACATTTATGTTACTTAAACGAGTGAGTTGCAATACATAACTCTAATTTAAATGATGAGGAATTATTGCTTTACCCTCAAGCAAATAATCATGTTCATCTTGAATCCTTTCCAGGTAGGCAAAATGGAGAATAAGAAAGCAAAGCATTCCTACAGATAATGTGAAACATGACTAAAAAGGGTTTTGATGTTTTTTAATACAAATATGATATGAAGTTAATAAGTTTTAAGTGATGCTTCAGAAAGTATACTTAATAACCTAAGGGTCTTCTAATAAAAGTGGAGTAGAATTTAACTCTCTGCGCTGCCAGTACTTTGTAATAGCTTCTTAAGACAGGACAAGGGTTTAATTATAAGTCTTCCCTTAAAAAAAAAAGCTAGTAGGTGTTCACAATGTGAAGATTAAGAACCTAATTTACACATTCTCATTACTCTGTTTACATCCTATTTGTAACTCCATAGAGTTACATGCCACGTGGAGTTCAGACTAGTATAAAAATGGAATAATGAAGTGGTGAAACAAAGGGGTTTGTATTGAGTAAAATGTAGAAGTACAGTGTATTGTAAAAGCAGTTCTTCACATTGACACCAGTTTAGCTTAAAGGAGGCTCGAGTTTTCAACAAAATTACATTTTCGATGAAAAAGTTTCCTTGCTTTGAAGGAATCCAGCTATGACCCCTCTCCATGTAGCTGACAAGTTTGCTGTGAAAAGCTCTCTCTTCTGAGGTGGTCTGCTGAAACTCTCAGAAGCCCTAGGTGTGCTTAATTTACTGGGGTTTTTTATTAAAATGCAAAATTGCCTCTAAAAATATGTTTGTGGGAATTAACATTTTCTGTGAAATTCCTATTTAAAATATTTTAATACTGGTTTAAGCTAGCTAGCTCTGCCTTTCTGAATTTAAAAAAAAAAATTCCTTGCTTTTGCTAGCTCATATCCTTTGTTTCTTACAATTTCATAAATGCCAGGTACATATTAGTATTAAACAAAACTTAAAAGAAGAAAAAATTGCTTCATCTTTACAAGAAATCATCTTAATTATAAGAAACTATACTTATAATATTAACATGTTTAAAACCTCCCATTGCTATACACAGTGTGGGAAAGAACTTTCAGTGACACTCATTAAATCCACATCTATTCAGTGGAATTGCATAGATGCTCTGTTTCACAACTGTTAATTCATTAATAGTGTGCGTGCAAGGGGGTAAAGTGTTGAAGCAAAGTGTGATTATGGGAGCGTGAACTCGCTGGAAGTTTGGTTCATGAGCACTAGCTCAGTGCCGACCTACAGTTGGGGAATCCCTGCTTGTTCCAGGCTTTGACCCAGGATTTCTAACGTCGCCTCGATTCGGCTTCTGGAAGAGAATGAGAGTTTTTCTGTCGTTTTCAATGAGAGGAAGAAATGTCAGTTTAGGTCAGTTCGATGGAGTCTTGGGTTAGCAGTGATACGAAAGGACATTGGCTTGGTTTTACTCCTTTTATTTTAACCATGGAGACATTAGAAGTGTAATGAGAATGACATGGAGAAGTTGGTAACAAATTGACTACTATACTACAATTTTTCACCAAAATGCTCTTACCAGAGTTAGTAAGAAACATATTTAGTATTTTACAGGATTTATCTGCACTACTAAACAGCATTGCTCAAATACTGTCCTTCCTGTAAGATATCTGGGGTGAAAAACAAACAAACAAACAAACAAACAAAAACAAAAACCAAAATTGGAAAATATTATTGAGCCCTTTCAGGAGGACAAGTAAACACATAGCTTATAAATCAAAACAAATTCCAGTATTATGACTCCAAAGTCAGTGACATTCAGTGCTCTTAGGAAATAAGGACAGATGTATGATTTATGATTAAACCCATTCTGATACCTGATGAATGTGCTCAACGCCTATGAAATCCAGTGAATTAGAAACAGGTTATGCTTCCTGGTGCAGAGATTTTACTGAAGGCCACATAAAACTTTTTTTTATGCTGACCACCAGAGGGAGCCGAGGTCCCCACAGATCTGCAGTAGGTAGCAAGTAAGAATAATGCTAAAGGTGAATTTTAAGCCAGCAGATATCATGCTTATACAAAGATTTTAATCTCTTTAAGAATGCCATAAAATTAAACTTAGTTTACTGAGTTGTTTTGTTCAGCAACTAAAAAGAAAAATAATTTTTTTTCTAGATTTTTTTTTAATCAGTTTAATCACAAGTAGGAAAACGAAGATAAAATCATATTTGCCGGTGATGCCACTGTGATGGCACCTTCCAGATGTAAGCTCGAATTTTTACTGTAGGCATTCTTGGAAAGGGTGGTGGCATGTTTGGTTGGCTATTATATTGCATAGATATTGCCTGTATATTTCTGGCAGCTGTGTCCAAGGTGTGGAAATGAGTGCATATGGCTGGCGTGTGTGCTTAAGAACAAGTGCATAAGAGTAGGTCACGTTTAGTGCCGATATAGAGAGACACATTCTGCTAGAAAGGTTTATCAGCTTGAGTTTTAGCATTTTAAAAGCATGAGCAGACTGTTTTCGTATCCATCCTCTTTCACAGACAAATGACTTCATTACCAGCAGTTCAGTCATTCAGAGACTAAAATCTAGGATTCGGAGACTCTCCAAATGTCTGTAAATGTCTTTTCTACATGTAATGCTTTCTTTTTTTTTTTCCTTAGGATTCAAATCTTTGAGGATTGAAATGAATGTTGTCTTTCTCACTGAGCAGCTGGATTTTTTTCTTTTCCAGTGACAGGGCTGTGGAATACTAAACTTTGAACTCATTCCATTTTTATCTTTAGAAAAGGTGCTACTGGTCCAGAACTGAAAATTATTCTGGGCAGGTAAAATATGGAGAGAATATTCTAAATATATGAATGGAAAAAGGAATTATTTCTTTTTTTGTTCATTTTTATCTGGAACTATTTAAAGCTGTCTGTGGCATCTAGATTGCTCAAATAAGTGCCAAGGGAGAGTGATTGGTAGAGAAATCATCCAGTCCAAATTGTATGATGAATTGCAAAGGCCTATGATGCATTTATTTATTAAACGTATGTCCATGCAATCTATTATATGCCCATCATCTGTCCCTGTATTCTGCATTTGTAAAGTAAACTCTGTGGTCATGATTCTCATACATTCATCATTTATGTTTACAGCCACTTTAAGCCCTCTTTATTGTTCCATCCCAGTATAAAAGTGCCTCTTTGTGAGAGTTGGGCTCTGTGTGCGTATATAAGACAGCAGTTCTGTCTTCCGAACTTGGCTTCCAGTCACTACCATGACTCTCAATATATATTTAGTACATGCAGTAGGCACCATTTAACTTTCCATACTAAAATACATGTTATTTTAGAAGACAGAATGTAACTTATTCCATCCCTCGAAAATTACAGCCATGTTGTTTTCTAATGTCATTGCAAAACTATGAACTCCCCCCCTCAAGGTCAGTGAGACAAACTTGCTGTCCCTGTTTACGCATTTTTTTATTCAGGTATCTCATGTATAGTATGCAGATAAGCTTCTGTATAGCACTGTTAAAATTCGTCAGAAGTTGACAGAACAAAAAGTGACCTAATTAATTCTTTATTTATCCAGAAGAGCTTACACATAATAAACTCTGCTGATTTTTGCTGAGATGGAGAAGGGAGAAGGTGATCTTGTATTTTTCTATGCAAGAATCGGCTGCTTTATTCCTTGTTTATTGCATATTCTTCTGTGATGTTCTGAATTCAAGTGGTAAATGGCTGTTGAAAGGATCAAGCCCAGTAGCAAGAATGAACTACTTTAGATTTTGATAACATACTGAATAGGTATCAACTACTGAGTCCTTTATATGCCTTGAATGTTCCTTGAACATGGAAGATATTTTTCCTCCTGTTCAGTTCTAATAAGAAAATTGTAAATTTGAGTTGCCAGATCTGCTTCATTTTCTCATGCCTTGAGAAAGTTCTGAAGAAGGAGACTCAGTTCTGGGTAAAGGTAACACCAGTTGGAAAGGAGGTATTTTGTATTCCCTTACGTGTTCACTCCGCTGCCTGCCTGTATTGGAAATAATCTGTGATTTTGCAGACTTTGAGCCAGAAGTGAGTCCTACTGTAAGGGAGAACAATTCCTTTGAATTTAACAAAATATTTTCTGGTTACATTAAGTATGGGACTGGACTCCTGTGAATCAAATAGTTTTTCTAGCCTCATTTCCTGATATTTAGGTTTTTAACTGGTTATTTACCTATTTCATAGAGGAATAAACCTTAGCTTCACATTTCCCATCCTGACTAAATGTAAAGACTTTTCTCTTCCAGTTCCCTTGCAGCCGAGCTCTGCAATCCAAGTGGTCTGTGGATAAACTGTGAATGTTTATTCTAAGTGAAACCAAATTCCCTGGTTTCCTCTTCCTTAGTCAAAGTAAGAGCAGTTTAACTATGTGAGCTGTACCTTTAATAAGTGAGTGGCATCTTAAACATACTGTGTTGTGCTTGAACAGTGGAATATGAAGAAATCCTCACGCCTGTACAAATAGAGACATGTTTTATCAGTAACAAGCCGGACTAAACATCGGTGTCCAGCCAAAGAAATGCACATGATGTGACTGTGAGCGTGTGAAAACTTTAATCCTGGTAAGAATTTGAAGTTATGCTTGATTTACACATTATGTATGAGCCAAATCAAAACTGGAAGGTTGGTATTGGAAATGGCATTGAAATTTATAGTGCAAGATCCTACTGATTCAAATGCAGGCGATGCACAGGCAGCTACAGAAAGCAAACTGTAGAAAATTTTTTAATTCTCTGTTCTAGGTAGGTGGTAATACCCATACCAAAGTGCTTGTCCATCCTTTGAGATGCTCATACTCAGCTTTTCCTATTACCACTTCTAAGTCAGTAAACACTGACTAAAATGCCTGCCTGCTTTCCTCTAAGAAATTGAGAATTCTGGCCATGCACATTCACTTCTGGGTTTGAGGGCCTGAGGGAGCAAAAGGCTGAGAGCAGAGACAGTCTCTTTTGTCAGCTCCTTTTGTGGATTCCATAATTGGTTCCTGGCATGGATAAAAGAACTACTTTCCAACCTACTGTACCATAAGCAAAGGTGGGGTGTAATGGAGGACAAAGACCTAAACCAAAAGAAGACTGAGGAAAGAATGAGAAAGGAGGCTACAACAGACAATGGTTTTTTTCTTTTAAGACTGTTGTGATTGAAAGGTGAAAGTAAAGTTGCTAAATATATGGTAATCTCCCATAAACAGTGAAGGACTGGTAAAGGAGTATCTACTTGTTAGAGCAAACAAACAGAACAACTGATTTTTTCACTTCAAGTGTCTAATGAAAATTATTATTGATATCTTATTTTTAAAAGACGTAGGTTAGCATTTTTCTTCTTTTCTCTCCCATGATTTTTTCTTTCCCCAATTTTTTCACTTGACAAGAAGTTAAAAACTAAAGGGGAAAATACTTTTTCAGTTTGTAAAAACATTAAAATTAATGGAGAAGTATTTTCAACATTTTTTCTTAACTAAGTGAAAACATGCAACAGCTATATTTATAAGGTGTGTCTATATGTGTAACAGTCAAGACTCGAATGTAAGAATTTAAGAATTCTTATATTTCTTAAATTATAACAATTATGGAGAATTATATAAGAATTATAAAGACTGTAAAAAAAACTAATCTACTGGCTTTAAGTTCAAGGTAAGAACTTTCTTTACTTGAATTTTACTCATAAGAGATGGAGCATTTTGGAAGCTAAACAGACTCTTATACTTGACTTGCTCTACAGAAAGCCTCACAGTGGACTGCTAAGGGCTGTAGAAGGGCCAGCCTGTATCACTTCCTGCTGCTGCTGCAAGTAGATACTACTTTCGGGACTATTGCACAAATGCGTTGGTATTTTGGTTTTATTCTGAAACCCTTTTTGGGTACTACCAGTGTCTCAGACACGTTAAATTGATGCTCAGGAGTGACACGATTCTTGTTTACCAGGTAAAATTTATCCTGCTTTCTCCCCAAAAAGAGGAAAGATTCCCCCCCCCCCCCCCCCGAAGAAATCTTACTTCAATTAAACATAATGGAAATATTTTATTGATTACTTATAATTTAAAAATATAATTTTTTTACTTTTAAAACCCTTCTCTGCTTGCCTTCAGAAAATGAGAACAATATGCTGATTAACTGACCAGTCAGTTAAAGAAACTTAGAGGTTTAAGTGTCCAAGTTTTCCAAATGAAAACATTTGGTTAAAAAAAAAAAAAAAAGCATGCATATACTGTAATTTGCTTGTTTGCTCCACTCCCTTGTGGACATGCCCAGCTTCCTCTGTACCTGGCAGCTTTCCTGTTCTGTATTCATCAAGCTAATCAATGGGATTCAGATGTTCCTCAAATAAAATCATTTGTCTTCAGTCTGCTCTTATGAAGGACACAAATTGTACTAAAAAGGCTTTTCTTCACTTTCAGGGTACATGCCACTGTTCATGATACAAGGCTTTGGCAATGTATTGATTGCATTTTTTTACACAAAAAATCCTTACACAGAGAAACTCTTTGCGGTTTTTCCACAGAGCTAAATTAATGCCTGTGAGAAAATTAGCAGACTGAAAGCAACAGAGACAGAAGTCTTTAAACTTACATGCTGTAATGTGAAGAGTAATAACAAACCACCAGCTTGATTCTGTGCTGGTCTGATAGGAGCCACTCTAAGGTGAGAGGAGAGTTTTATAATATCATGCTGAAATTATGAGCAATCAGGAGAATGAAGATAATGTTTGAGCATTGCTGTACAAACTGTACTATACAAAGTGGAACAGTGGCCAGTCACACCTGCTAAAAATTCCAAACACAATCCTTGTGTAGTGTTTTTAGGAAAAATAAATTAACTGGTTCTTTGGAGTTTAAAAGAAGAGGTGTCTCTTTCTACGTTTTTTTTTTTGGTTAGGGATAAGAAGGGGAAAGAAAGAGGATAATAGAGGGATAATAATGGATAAAAAAGGAAAAAAGTAAAAACCAAAATGGATGTTAGGATTTGGGAATATTCCCCCCCCCCCCCTTTTTTTTTTCTTCTTTGTTTTCTTCTTCTCCTCCCCCAGACCCTATCGAGTAATTCCTTAAGCATTTCTTTTGGACTTCTGCATTAATGACTCAGTTCTCTGGTATCTAAACCCCACCACGCTCTGGCCTGAAGCTTTGCTGTTGTTCATAGCATCCTTCCCTCAGGTATCCCTGGTAGATTAAACAGAGAATGAGCCTTTATGTCAGCACATATATGAAGAAAGTCTCCTTGCTCTGTCCTTCTACCTCTTTATGAAACTTTTGGAACTGAACTTCAGACTGTTATCCTTCCTGACTAATTCAGAAGAAGTTGGCAGGCAGTTTAAAAGTTACTGGAGGGTTTCATAGACAGACTTATAAACCTACAGCAGTGTGACCTTCTCAACCTAATTTCTGTAGGAACTGAGGCTAAAAAGAAAGAAACTCAGAAGACATTTCCAAATTTCCCGTAGGAAGAATGACCTTTTATGCTGATCCTAATTAAGCCCATTAACTCAGGTGAAAAATTCCCCAAACTAGCTTGTCTGTTTTGAGGGTATGATCATAGTGAACCTTCAAATTCTAGAAATGGCCCTGCTCCAGCAAAGCACTTAAGCATGCTTAATCAGGTACCCCATTATACGGCATGCACATTATTATTGAATGAACTGTGTAAATGAAAGCCTTAAAATGCTTCACATGAATAAAAATGCAGACAAATTTTCCCTGTGGGGATTCATCCCATGCAGGAGATATCTGCAGCTTTGCATTTTAATCAGTGAGCGGTCCAATCCTGCTCCCATTGAAGTCGGTGGCAAAACCCAGCTGCTGAAGTGGAAGCAGGATCTGATACTAACAGGGCGAAATATGAACGGGGAAAATTCATTCCAAGTCATCATTCAGATGATGACCCATTTCTTGCATCAGGCTACTGTTCACCATAGCACCAGAGATGACACTGCCATTAACATTTTACTATCCACAAATCAGCACAGAGCATAACATCCAGTTACCACTCTTGCATGTTTGCATTTCTTCCTCCTGGTATTTCAAGTTAATAGAGGAGAGCCCCAGGGCAAAGCACAGTTGATGAGATAATTGACTTCACAGGAGGACTATGAAAGAGCAGGCCAAATTCAGCTCTAACTTAAGTATTCCCATCTCTGCTTATGTCTGAAATAATCTGATCTAGTCCATCTGCTGTCAAAGAGGAGTAGCAGCATGAGAGCAGAGCTCCTCCGTGAGCACTTTGTTTTCTACCTGTCCAATATTCCCCTCTCTACTAGGCTCCCAGGGAGAGAGCATCAGTGTGTGCTGCTGAAAAAGGTAACCTCATGGCTAGAGCCTGAAGTGTTCGTGATACCCTGCCTTTGATTCTTGCCCCATGCAGTGATTTCTTGGCTACGTCTGTGTTACTGGAAAACAAGTCTGTCTCTTGCCATCCTTCCATACAACCAATTGCCTTTATGGGCTCTGCAGCATGTCTGTGGCTCTTTGCTGCTAGCATAGCCCCAGGGCGCCTGGCCGTGGTGTAGGTGGTGAGCGTGCTTGGCATACGCTGTCCTGGCCTCACTGCCCTCGATTTGCCCTCGTCCCAGCACGGGAGTCTGGTCTTCAGGGTGCCTAGGAAATGTCCTTGGAAAATGGGACAATACCCCTGTGGAGGTGATCGCACGAGATCCTCGGGGAGATACTTAGCGTACTCTGGTCCTCGGTTTTGTTTTCCGCAAGAATAATTCTTTCTTCACTGGGCAGTTTCAGAAGGCAAAATGTCTCGGTGATGAGGAGTGTTCAGGTACTCCAAGCAGTCTCTTCAGGTATATACTTTTATTGACATCATTGGACGTCTTACAGCTATGAGAAATAAGATAGCAGAGTAATCGAGTGTGAATGTGCAGTAAAATGTGTAATAACTAAATTCAGAAGAGGAGCATGCTTTTCTAGGTTAAAATATTGCTGGAAATATAATGGCCAAAGTAAACCACCAGCCAAAGTGTATTGAAAAGCCTGTTGTTGTTTGAACTTTGGAGAGGGAAGCGGGTATTCCATTGATCAGGAGGTCCAAGAGGAGGCAGTTAATGTACATCTAAAGAGGTCAGAGTAGAGCTTTGTGTCTTTATAGCACAGAGTTGTATGAAAATGTTTTCATATCTAAATCTGGAGCTAGCTGTTGAAAATCTTTTGTGAAGGTATTTACGTTATTGGTGGTTTGGCTGAAGCATGTTCTGGCCAATTAAACGGAGTTATTTTGTCCCGTCCTAATTGTAAGTTAGACAGGTGGTTTGTGCATGAAACATTTAATTTTCTCAGGGCTCTGTCTGACTTCAGATGATGCTATAGATACTATCCTATACAAAGATAGAAGATGATGTAAGGGAAAATGATGGGTGCACTGATGGGGGAACTGAAGGGCAACATCACAGATCTGAATGGACTGAGGTGCTATGAGGATGGATAAGAAAAAAACCTGTAAGCGTGATGAAATCCCATTTTGTTAACCACTACTCCAGCCTGGAGTTCACTCTTAGCTTTTGGTATTAAGCAAAACCAGTATTTGTTGCTATTACTGCCTAGTAAGTCTGCATTGTTAGAAAGGTACTAAAACTATTTCTTCTCATTTGTGCAGCAGTTCTCAATAGAAGTGCTCATATGCCCAAGGCGAGTATACTTTGTCCCCATAAATTGAAAGCTACTGTTCAAAATTTTTTATTTTTGTGTGTAATACCTAATGGTTTCAGTAATAGATAACTTATTACACATTGACCTGATTCTCTTCCACACTTCCTAACTTTTAAATCACTTTTAATCAGAAATAAATACACAGCTGTGAGTGGAATGGTGTGTCTGTACTATGGAATGAGCTTTTAAATCCCACAAGTGTGTGTGTATGTATGTATATGTGTGTTTGGTTTAGGGTGGGCTCTTTTTGTCTCTTCTTTGCTGAGTTTGCTGGCAGCTAGTCTCTGGGGATGGAAAATATAATTGCAATGCAAAAGTGTTTTATGTTTTTCTCCCCTGGATTATGCTAGAAATAAGAAACTGTAGTAGAGATTTTACGGAATTGTTAACAGACAAACTGAGGAAGAGAACTGATAGAACAGAGTTCACAGGGCGGGGAAGATGATGAAATTTAAAAAGAAAAGTTGAGCAAATTGCCTTTTTTCTGTGGTCTGAAAAATCACCTAATAAAACATTGTTTTATTGCATAGGTGCACTAATAATTTCTGGTTTTAATGGTTACACCACATACACTTTTCAGGCAATTTTATAGAGTGTGTTCTCTAAGGTGGCTCATGAAAATCACCTTCACAGTCCATTTGTTTAGATTCTGCAGTGTGCTTGAATGGTAGCCGACCACCTCTGTAAAAGATGCAGATTGCCAAAATCTATCACTTAAGACTAATAATTCCCAGCAAAATGCGGAGAGTGGTTTATTTCTTCACCAGGCTCATTATATTGGGCAGTCTCTGGGTTTAGATCTAGATTTTCCTTTCCCGCAAGGGCCTCCGAAGAGCACCATTATTGATCACGGCACGTTACCAGTGTTACACATGGTGATTTATGAAGTGCAAGTCTGGAGCTATCTATTATATGCTCTTAAATATATTTCCATGTCATCCTGCTCCTCTAACCTACATTGTCTGCTTGTTCATAGTCTCTTTGAACTGCATGGATTGAGCACACTGCCCCTCTCCTCACACCAAAGTAAAGAACCAACTAGAGCCAGGAAAGCACTTTGTGAGTTGTTCTAGCTTGCTGTTAACCTCAGATAGTGAGCGCCAGGAACTGGTGTGAAAGTGTCCCCGTCATACTTCACTGTGTGTAGAAGGAAATGAACAACTCACACTACTGACTTAAAATCTCTCCTTCTCTAAGCCAAGTGGCAATGTTCTCCAGTTAAGCAAGGAAAGGTCTACTCCGGCACACAATCCTTTTCCTGTCAAAGAGCGTTTTGCTCTTCATGTCACTTTTGTGACATCTGATCCCTTCGAATAAGGAAGGCTGGTTACTGGCTATGGTGTAGCGTTGTCAGAGCGTCCAAACAAGGCTTTTATAAAAGCAAGGAACTAGTAGGTTCAAGAGAGTGCCAAAAAGGAGAGGATGAAAAGCAGTTTAGCAATAGCAGCAGCATTCTAGGTCAAATGGGCTTTGCAGAGGTCAGAGAGGCTTTTGCGGTCATTGAAGAAAAAGGATTGTGGGAAAGAAATGGGGATAATAAAGTCCAATATGTTAATTTTCCCCTGTCTGAAAAACTGGGTTGCATTAGTTCAGAAATTTTTCTTTGCTTCTTTGGCAGGTGGTAAAAATAAAGATCTGAAATGGGAGAGGGTAGCAGACATTTACTGGAAGTGGTAGTTTCCTCTGAGTCTTTGAAGAGCCAGCAGACATTCTTACCTAGTGTTGTTTTGAGAGAGAGACTTCACAATAATTTTCGGCATAGGTTTGAAAGGAAAATCAAACATCAGTGCACAGACCTTCACAGTCACTTGTACATGGGAAAAACAGTGGAGGAACTGGAATGCGCTTCAGTTCCCACTCCCTGGCTTGATCCTATCTTGTATTGCCTTTGGTGTAGGAAACACCATTGCCAAAAAAGCTTTTGTAAAAGTTACAATACTTTTGTGTTGTGATATCAACTAACAGCAGACAGGTTTAACCTCAAGGGAAGTGCTTAACTACCTCAAATTCGTAAGGCAGGTTAAATGAGTCCACATTGCATGTATTTTTCAACCGTAGTAGAGTAGATCTGCGTAGCTAAATTAACTGTGATTAGCTTGCAATCAACTGTGGAAATGCTGAAGATTCACAGGGTGTATCTAATAATACTCCATATGTACCTTTCTGATGATATCTCTGGTGAGACATGTCCCTTGCGAGTCTTCTAATTTTTGTTACTGGCTAGCGTGTAAAGGAATGGATTTAGTTCTGTTTGCAGGTTTTGTGCAGTAAGAATGACTGCAATTAAAGAACCCGTTGGAAAACATGAGCGTGGGGCATAAGACTAGGAAGGAGACTGAAAATATCTCGTTATGTGAGAACTGGGAGTCACATGCAGGACTGTGTGAGTCAGCAACGTGCCCTTGCGGTGATGAAGCACGAACCACAGACTGGGTTGCACTAGTAAGAGCATAATGAGCAGATCAAGGGAAACGATTACTCCCCTTAACTTGGCTGCCATGAAGCTACATGTGTGTCCATTGTCCAAAAGTGGGTTCAGTTTTGAGTTCTGTGGAACAAGATACTGACAAACCAGAGCAGAGGCAGCAGAGTCTGGCAGAAGGCATCGAAGAGGTACATGGAGGTGCTGAGGCAGCAGGGCTTGTTCAGCCTGCACAAGGGAAAGGTAAGGAGAACTGGAATGCTGTCTTGCATCTGAAAGAAAAGGAAGAGCGAGCCAGACTCTTCTCTAGTATTCACTGCAAAAGGATAAGACCGCAACAGTGACAAGTTGCAGCTAGAAATCTTTCAGTTTGGCAGAAAAAAATGTTCTTCATGGGGAGAAGCATTAAACATTGCCCAAGGAATTATTCGTGATTTCCCAGAAAGGCTGTGGAGTCTCCATGCATGGCGATTTTCAAAACTCAGCTGCTCAAGGTCCTGAGCAAGCTCATCTAAGCTGGAAGTTAGCCTCGCTTTGGGGAGGAAGTTGAACTAGGCGACCTCCAGAGGTTCTTTCCAAATTAAATTATTCTATGCTTCCAGGACCTAAATGAGGTGAGCCGACATTAAGCTGCTCTACGTCCTCATTTTGGAGGAGGGCTGGAGCTGCAGAGCGTGGTTCCTCGCCTTCAGTTTCTGCAAGGCAGTCACAGGAGCTGGGCGAGGAGGAGTGCCTCAGAGCCTGATCCGTTTCCCCACTCCCCCCATGCTGCGGTTACTGCATAACAGTGGTCATTTCTTTTCTCTTTGTTTCTTTTGATTTTAAAAAAATGAAAGTATGCGTGCAGGCTCAAATATGCTAAGGAGCATATTGGATTAAAACAGTCTTAACTGCGATAAAAAAAGAGAAGTCGGCCCGTTCTCTCTTGTGCTTTAACTGCTCACTGAATGGTTTTTAACACGTATCTCTATGTACAAGTTTTTGATCAATGAGCAACTAAAACGTAAGCAGAACACGTACCTGTGTGAAAATTTTTAAGCTAATCCTGTATTGTCCATTTTCATCATCGCTGTTAGTCATTGCCATAACAAATGCTTTATTTTCCCATTTCTTCCACCAGGCTTCTTTCCAGTGTATGAAAAAATGTACACTTTTTTAATACTGGTATTTTGTGATGGTCTAAATGTTTACTGCCTGTACAAATAATTAGAGCACTGTTTCTTGCTAGAAATTTTAAGTGCTGTCAGTGAAATAATTATATTGTAATTTGGGGATCATTATAAGAATTAATACTCTTTAATATCATGACATTTGTAATATTTTTTACATCTTCATTGTAATAGACCATTTGAACTACCGCAAAGCAATTTTAGTCCATGAAAAGAAAGTTTTTTGGCAGTGGAACAAGTGATGAAAGAAATTGGAAAATAATTACCAACCTCATAGAAAGAACTCAGAGGAATTAGAGGAGCTCTGCATCTCTCAAACCATTACGAAGTTGAGGTTATTCACCATGTAAGGGTTAAATCAACTGTTACCTCTCTAAAAATGCTTTTGGATATACTGTTTCTGTCATTATTGAATGTGACAGTAAACCACCAGCAGTGCTGTAAAACCAGCAGGTCACAGCACTTGGTGAACAGTTGTACTCTGAGAAGACTGACGCCCTGTGCCCACTGGACTCAGACGGAGTGATGGCTTGGGCTTTGGTAAGTCTGGGTCGGATATGCGTCTTTTGAACACTTAGGTCTGATTCTAATCTCATTCAAAGTCGGTGGTGGTTGTTTTCATAGTAGTACTCAAAGTGAGTATCTTACCGATGGTAGTCTTCACCTATTGAATGAAACCTTCATTTCTGAAAGTGCTGATGAGCATTTAAACCAGGTGAGGTTTATCTGTCTCCCCATCATTGGTGTTCTGTATGAGTAATGTGTACATATACGCGATATCAAACTGCACGAGTGCAGATACGACTCCTCTAAACTCAGAGTTCAGTGTTTTCCTAATTACTTACAGCCTGTTGAGATGAAAGGGACAAGATCTCTTTGTGTTAAACAAGAAGCTCGCATTCTTTACTGATGAGCTACTCTCCTCTTTCCCTCTTGATGATCACGGGCAACATTCTTGCAAACAGACGTCCCAGTCCCACCCGCAAGAAAGCCTAGTAACTTGTGGTTGACCTAATTGTGCAGCGACAGTGCTGCTTCTGCTAAGCAGAGGAGATCCCTGGTATGGCACTCGCTTGGGCTTTGCACAGCCTGCAACCTGGAGCAGGACGTCGGTAAGCGGTAATGCGGGGCATTGAGGGACGCTCTCCAATTCCACTCGAGAGTGAGATGTCCCAGTTATTTCAGTACGACGTGGAGACCGCGGGCCAAGTTCTGCACCGCTTTCAATATCGCACCCCACCTGAAGCCAGTGAGCGGGGTCACATGTTACTGAAAAAAAGGTCTTGGCATTGATAGATATTTGGAAACGCAGACAGCCTTCTGAGGTACAGCAGTGTTTCAGTAATGCATTATCTGTGGCAATTGTTATTTGTGCATCCAGTCCTGAAGTATTTGCTGAATATTCGGTCTTAACCTGGATGTGTCTCCACGAGGTCTTGAAGATCAGAGCCCATATTGAAATCTTCATAGTTTCATGACAGAGAACAGAGAAACAAATGTTGAGATTCTTTATTCGACCAACAAATAACCTCAGTTGCTGCCATCATTGTGATCACACTGTGCTTAGTGTGTGGTGGTTTTCTGCATGTGCACTCCCTCTGAGAAAAAATATGCAAAAATCACTAGGCAGAATCGCATCTACCACTGCACGTTACCCAGTTCTCTGTGTAGAATTAGAAAGTTTGAAGAAGTATTTTCTGACTCCTGGAGTCAAGACCACTCAGTAAAGTTGAGGTAGGCTTTTTTCATGTCATGTATCGTTACTGAGTAATGCCCATCCGTCTTCAGTTTGCACCAGTGGAGACTTAATCAAGCGTGTAGAAGGAAGAATAGATTCTTACTTAATCCATCCAAGGGTGGCTTAACTTTAAAACAGAGGTGTTTTAGTGCTGCTCTTAGCTGAAACAAGGTTGTTAACATGACACAGAACTGTAGCAGTTGTGTTTTATGCGTGGGCTTTTATGTTCAGATGAGTAGCAGTGGCAACCAAAATGGTTTGCCTCAGCCAGCAACTCTGTTCAGTGCCATGTGTTAACTGTGTTAAAAATTAATGGATCTTCTCGGTGAAGATAAAAGATTAGGGAAGCCCTTTGACAAACTGGTAGGCTTGAAGAAAGGGGGACACTTTGGTTGTGCTTGAGGACAGGGAATTTAATCGTTGAAATGAAAGACGTCTTTCTGTAGTTTGTGCTTCAGGATAAAACTGCTGTTGAATGAGGAGGTTCTTACACCGGACTGGATGATTCAGCTGCCAAGATCCAGACGTAACAGATAGGGATCAATTTGCATGTGGACCCTGATAAGAAGAGAATTGGTTTTCGAATGGGCTGGGGGATGGAGGTCCTGCCGTAGAGCAGCTTGCTGAATCACATCAAGGGGGAGACTCAAGTGTTGTTACTACAGTAGGTGATGTGTGACCAAAAGGATCTAAATCCTGAGCAGAAGATGCAGGAAATAGTTGCAGGCAGGCAAGAAGAGGATGAGGAAATGAGAGAGGCAGCCGGGGGGGGAAAAGCCTGCCATCCTCCTTTTAGGAACTGGAAGTAGATAGTTTGCTATAAATTGCTGTGCCAGCTCTAGAGTGGAGGTCATTTATGGCATCCTGGTGACAACAGATGTGGCCTGTGTTATAGAGAATTCTCTCTGCATCAAGGTATACTGCATTGTGCATTACTTCGAAATCTTCCCATGTGCTTGCACTTATCAACTTCCACTCCTTAAATCGATTGCTTTGCTATCCTGCTTTGTTCTGTTTTTAACATACTGTAGCTTTTACTAATGCTTTGGTGGTGCGTCGTTACTGGGGGTTCTTCTTGTTTGAAAGCCAAGCAGGCCATATACTCTTACTTGTTTGTTTACTGTCTGGTTTTGTGGGGTTTTGTTATTTGGTGTTTAATGTCAATTTATTCATATTTCTCCTTGATATTGGTGTTTTCCTAACTGTAGTTCTGTCATAAGCATACTCTAATCCATTCAGTGACACATACTTAGTTCCTGTAATTGCCACTTTTAGATGGAACAATCCCTTGGATTAAATCTGGAACCTGGAGCTAATGTTATAGAAAATAAGGTCAAAGAAATCAAGTAACATTACTTCCAAAGTCGCAATAGAGGCTTTGGATCATCTTCCATCATTAATATCGATGCTTGACAGCACTTACAACTTTAATCATGATTTGTAACCCTCTGAATTTTATTGCTTCTGCTGTCAGAAATCAATTTCAGTACTTAATGGCATCTTGTAACCTCAGTCAAGGAGAGTGTTGGTTTGATTTTTATTTTAGTTTTACTCAAAGCTTCACTGCTAAGCTACACCCTTACAAAATTATTTCTATGACGTTTTTTGACAAAGTTGTTTTCAGTTCTCTGACTTAAAATACTTTTGTGTATACAGCATAATACAGAAGTATTTCTCTCCATTGATCATTTTTATTGAGCTGTAGCTTCATGCATGCTTCAAAAGTTGTAGATTCTGACCCTAAAAAACAGTGAGCTGTATGTTTAATCTTAGTCATGCTTGTAGGCCTGGGACTTCTCATATAATTAACAACCACCACAAGTGTCTGCAGCATCAGACCATAAACTATTGTTTAATCTTCCTTTTGCTTACTGAGGTTGAAGAAGAGAATGGAGCACATTTATAATTCCAAATTAAACATTTAGATTAGTCTTTATTGATTCCTTTTGATCAAAAGAAGTGTGTTTGGGCTTGATTCTGTCTTTAGTCACTCAATAATTTTGGTCATTGAAATTATTGACCTTGTTGGGAGTTCCCCTTTAATGGCATAATTGCAGGATGGAGTCTAGAGTTGTACATTTCTTAAGGGAAGTAACAAAATTGTATTTTTCACCAAAAAAAAAAAAAACCCAAAACAAATGAAAACCCAAGCAGGTCATAAGAACCTAACTAAAACAGAGTACGAAAAACTGTACTGTGTCTAATCTTTCAAAATTTGCAACTTTTAATAGAGTTAAACATGCAAAGGGCATATCCCTTGATCTTTAAAAATGATTAAATGCTGGAAAAGGTTCTGCTTTAAGCCTGGTAGTGTCTACTTTTCTGTACACTTATTAGTAGATTTTCTATGCTTTGAAAAAGAGACGATTGTTATTCTCCCACTTAATGCATCATAAATTGAAGGGTGGTAAAATAAAGTGACACCCAGTGGGCCAGCAGTAGGTCTAGTTTACCAATTCAGCATCCTGACTGGGAAATGCTGCCCATTTTTACCTATGTATAGTCATCTTATTGGAAATGTCATGATCTGTTTGGCAGCATGGAAGAGGAATAATGAGATGATGTTGTCAGAAGCAATAACAAGAGTCATTCCTTGTGCCACATCATTTAAACTTTGGTCTAATTCTCCAAGAAACTGTCCCTGGAACGTTGTTTCTTCATAGAAGTAAGGAACTGATTTGCTCTGAAAGTTATAAAACCCAAACTCCGCAGGACAGTCATAGCAAAGCACCTTTCTAAAAGCAAAGAAGGACAAATTTTTTGTTGCTTTTCAAATCATCTTTATCCTATATATAAATATTGAGCTCCATCCTACTATTTCTAATGTATTTCATGTGGTTTTTTTCCAGTTACAAAGGAATATCTGTCTGTGTTTGATTTATGTACTGATGACTTTCAGCTAACTTTCCTTGCTGTATTTCATTCAGAGAGCCTGCTGCCTGCACATGATAATGTTTATGTAGTGGATGACATGGTTCTGGAGCTATCAGAGGTGGAAGAAACAGCATCAGAAAGCAGCTGTTTTGCATCTGAGGACACCACAGAAGACTCGGGAGTCGTGAGCTCCCCATCTGATATTGTATCTTTGGATTCACAAAATGACAGTATGAAGTTGAGAGACGTCAAGCTGGTCAATGGCTACATGGACTCAGCTGAGGGGGATGCGATGTATGGCACAGAGACCTGCCCCGTAAAGAACGCCTACTGCAATAGCGTGGGATCTGACAGTGCTGCACAGAGGTAAAAATTTATTTGCAACCAGCTCTTGGAAAATACCTTGCACGTCCTCCTTGTAGGGAATCATTTAAGAAAACCAACTTCTACTTTCTTCTGCTCTTTCATAAACCAGTACCAATGCCAAGTGACTCCTCCCAGTGAAAAGCTCACTGCCAAATCCCCTCCAGTGACATACTTGTAGCAACAGGCAAAGGTCACTTCTCTGTTTGAACTCGTAGTTACATTTCTTGCAAAAGACCGCTGCCCTCCAGAGTGATTTCTCTAAGAAGGCTGAAATAATTTTGTTACAGTTTGGTTTATTTTGTAGTTCTGATAGCATATGAAGTGCTTAAAATGTTACTATATATTGGTCTGGAAAAATGACATGCAGGTCATAAAATGGAAAAAATTCAAGCCACTGAAAGCCAGGTGGAAAAGGATTGTATTCAGTGAACTTTGAGGATTGGTTTGTGGGTGTGTGCTTGTATATATATGTTCACCTAATGCTAACCTCCACTGGCGTTATACCTTTGGCGGGGGGGGGTGGTTCAGCATATTTCCTTTTTTTTTCTTTTTCTTTGCATAAACAAACATTTTCCTGCAGTTTTTGCAAGAAAATACGAGAACCTGGAATTTAACTAGAAACTGCCTTCAAGAACAAGTGACTCTGACACTGTTTGCCAAAGCTCACATAGTTGGTGGCAGGGCTGCAAAGGAAGGCCAAAATTTATAGGACTTTGCAAATACAAACTGGCCAAATAGGAAGCCATGCCTCCAGCAAGGAGGGTGGCCTGGTAATGCTGACAGGGATCCGCTCTGTGCTGCAGAGTCATGGGACAGGGGCCAGAAATTCCTCTGAATTCTCAGTTGACACAAAGTCTGTGCTTTCTGGTCTCTCTCCATTCAGCTGCTAATCTGTAGCCCCTTCATAAGAGCATGTATCATGACCTAGTTATTTCCTTCCACACATTTCTGAGGGAGAACTTCATCTTGGATCATGCAGTGGGCGATAAATTAGGGATAAATTAGGCCAAAGTCAGTATTTAACCTATTGGAATGATCTCAGGGTTTCTTTATCCATCAGTATCAATGGGGACAAGGTCAAGCCTCACTTAGATACTTGCTCAACAATACATTCTTCTCGTGATTTGTCGTTTTACAGTTTCTTAGGTCCTGATGCAGTCTCTATTTGGAGGATTAGATAGTCTAGTATAGTAACTGCGATTAACATTCCAGACCTGATCCAAAAAAGCAACCCATTAATTTCAGTAGACTTAGATTGGGCCTTGTAAGATAACTAAGCAATCTCAACTTTCCTCAAAATGCAGGATCTAAACTGGTTAGGAAAACACACAGGCACATTGATTCTGGGGGGAAGAAGTTACCATAATGTCGAGCAAAGACATCAAAGCAAAGCCCTGTAAGAACAGTATTAATCAGCGGAAAATTTTTTGGACTTTTTCTGTTTTTTCAGTTAAATAAAAGATTGACCCCAGGTCATTGAGTGACACATTCCCTCTTGGAAGTCAGTATTCTCTCCATCTTTCACTTCAGCCAAAGATACGTATTCTGTACATTGCACTGAGATTTACCTTTGCCACACAAACATACAGCAGTTTTAATAGTTGGGAAGAGCGCACATGAAAGAGACAACGGGACATTTCATAAGCTGGCTGGCAGGACGGCTGCTCGGGGGTCTTCCTGAGCCAAAGGAGTGGAAGCTGGAAGGACAGTGGGGTGTGCTGCCCGTCGCAGTCGGGAGGTGATTACTCCCCCTGCTCAGCTGCTGTGAGGCCAGTGCTGTAGTACCGTCTCCAGTCTTGGGCCCCCAGTTCAAGAGGAAGATGGGCAGACTGGAGAGGGTCTAGAGGAGAGCCACTGAGAGGGCTGGGGCACTGGAGCGCACGAGGTGCGAGGGGGAGAGGAGGCAACCGGGTTGTTCGCCTTGCAAAAGCGATGTGGATGAGGAGGGACCTGACTGCAGTCTTTCCCTGAACGATAGGAGGAATATGAGGCTTCTCAGGGACAGACAGTGAGAGGACAAGAGGCAACCGTCACCAGCTGCTGTAAAGGAAATAAAAATTGAATATAAGTAGGAGATTCCTCAAAACGGAGTGGTTAAGCAGTGGGAGAGGTTGCCCAGAGAGGTCGAGGAATTTCCATGCCTAGAGGTGCTCAGAACTCAGCCACGCAAAGTCGTGGGCAGCCTGGTCTGGCTTTGAAATTAGCCCTGCTTGGAGCAGGAGGTTGGGCTACACTTTCACCTTAATCTTTTCCATGATTTTATGGTGCTAAATATTCTGTATTTACCTAATACGCCCATAATTTTAAAAGAGTGGGTTTAGACTGAAATAGGAGACAGTTGTTGTTTGGGGCCTGCGTTTATTTTTCATAAATTCTGTTTATTTTTTAGGCTCTGGGACAGCAAAATTACTTCAGATCAACTTCAGGGAATAGCAAAAACTTAACATTTGTGATTTATTTTCATCTTATGTCAGCAACCACGTAGATTGCCACAGCAGCGATGCTGATAGTAACATCTTTTAAACTTTTATACTCTGAATGTGCCAGTAATATTTGAAGGTAAATCCAATTCCATTCCTAACCTATGTTTGTAAACAAACCAGCTTTGAAAACTGTGCTCATCTAAATCGTTTTGAGGTCAACTTGCTAAGTTTTCAAAAGCCACTTCCTAAGTGTAGAGGGAAGGAAAAAAATAAGGAGGTTTTTTAAAAACTGTTTGTATGAAATTCTTGTTTTAGTGGGATGTAAATCAATTCTGAGCACAATTCTGAGTACAGCCAAATTTGGAGAACATCAGTTTCAACTTCCACTGTCAGAACAGCTGCCACCCCACTAATAAAATCTGTTAGGAGCTCTGAGATTGTATGTAGTTCTTGTGATGAACGGGCTGCTTTCAGGACCAAACTAGCCTCCTAAATTCCCAGACAAGTCAAAGTGCAGTTCATGTCAATAATTGGTACCAAGCTAGACAGAGTTTTAAATATGTTTCATAAGCTACAAAACTTAAAGGAAAATTTTTACATGGAGTTTATTCATTCCTTTCTATCTTCTTCTAGTCCATATACCAAGATCTTACTCAATTCTAAAAGGAAGATAAGAACAAAGAAATTGGGAGAACATGTCACTACTGTAAAGTAGCAGTGGTTAGCAGCAGTGAATCGGAGTCCTCCTTGAGTCTGAGCTCCATTGAAGCCAGAAAATTTATTTAACGACTAATTTGGCTGAGGCTTGGGATAAAAAAAAAGGTTAATAAGAATAATGGAAATATTATCTTGTCATTTTAAATTGTAAAGCTGACTAAAACTCAGGCTGTTCACCTGGTGAAATAACTAATTCCTAAGAATTTAAATGCTGTATACTAAAATCATTTTATACTCTGTGGGTTGTGAAAAGTACCCTTAAAGTGGAAGCAAATTACATTTGGAGTGTGAGGGCTATGAAGTCCAAGTGGTATTTTGCACATGCACTGTGAAGTATTGCAGTGAAGAGCAAAGTCCACAGTTCTTACCTACGTTTGGTCCAGAGGCTTAGCCTGTGCTCCAAGAGATCAAGAGTATTTTGCCATGTTACTTACTTTGGTTAATTGTATGTTTAGTTTTTCATTCATTTTTCTTAGAGTTTCTGGAATTGTTTACTGAGTGGCCTGGGTGGTCTCTGTGTAGCTTAAATGCCTGATAGCATTAGAATATCACAGCAAGGTCTGCACCTCATCTGCTGCTGAAGTCAAGGAAAGTTGTCAGCATTTAAGGGTACAGCTTTAACATGCAACAGATTTGTCTGCACAGAGCAGCATAATAGTATGGCCGGGTAAGAAATGGCACATACCATGGGCTTTGCGCACACAGAAATGACAACCACAGCAGAGCTCAAATATCATTCAGTTCCCAGAGCACAGACAGAAAAATTTCTAAAAGAAGGTCCCCAGATTCCAGGGTTTCCAAGCTGGGGTCTTTTCTCTGTGGTTTTGTTTTCCAGTGCATGGGAGCAACTTGCAAGTGCACTCTTTCTTTTGTTTCGTTTTGGGATTCTTGCTCAAGCAATCTTAATCCAAGTACACATATTAATTAGCATGTAGAATATCAAATCAAATGTCAAAACACTCTAGTTCTACCCTTGGCTCTGCCTCTAACCTGCTATACCATCTTTGTCACTCCGCCTCTGATATCCCCTTCAGCCACTGACTCTTTTTTTACGGTAAAAACCATAATGCAGCTATCATATCTCATGATATGTTTGTACAGTGCCTGGTGGAGCAGAATCCAGACCTCAGCTGGAGGTGCCACGGGCTAACCCCATATAAATAATTGACTACATGCAGCGTTTGGCTGTGAATGTTTTAATATTAACTGCTGACTCTGAACACTGTACTACATAGTTCTCTTTCTTCATATCCTTCCTTACGGTTGATTTCTTTGTGTTACGTATCTGTTCGCCAAATTTTAATATATAGTGTTAAATGAGTAACAAGAAAACCACAGAGAAGCTGAAATGTTGCTTATGTAGCAGTAAGTACATCTCATGATCTCACAGTGTTGCAACTCTGTCCTCCCATACCCCCTCCTTTCCCATCCCTTGTGTGGTGTCATCACGCAAGCTCCTAGGGGCAGGGATCAGACAATTTTATAATCCTATAAAGCATCATGCACACCTACTGTCTGAAGCTTTATAAATAATTACACATTAAAAATTATGTTAAAATAATATTATTAGGGGTGCTAGGTCACACACTCAAAGTCAGGTAACATTAATATTAAGGCTGTTTGTGTAACCTTAGATTCCCCCCTTTAACCTTAATTCCCCCCCTTTTGTGCAGCATGATAAAGTCTCTAGTTAAAGTGATCATACTCTGTTTTGTTTTATTTTCTTTCTAAGTTTCAGAGCTCAATTAATAAAGCAGGTATACCACTCTTCACTCTCAGTTAAAATTCTCTTTTGGAGACAGGACTATTTAATTTCCTTTTGCTCTTTTTATCTTACTCATCACACTAGTATCCATGTGCTATGCAGACTGAAATTCATTTCTCTGCACAGTACTCACTTGAGATGAAAAGGTGGCGTTACCCTGTTTTAGAGAAGGAGAGCTGATGCACAGAGAGTCAAGGCAGACTAGTGACTAGTTAGACCACACGACCCCTTTTTTTCAGAGGACTGACCATTAAATAGCATTTCATGTATCAGAATGCAGCTCTCCTTTTCCTCCAAACTCTGTTCTTGGAAGACATATAACCATTTTGGCTGAAATAAAATAATAGAATGATCGTGGGCATGATATAAATTGTCGAATTTGGACTGCCACCTAGCAAAGATGTTTAATTTCTCAAAAGTTACAAGGAATTGAAATCAAGGTTTTAAAAGGGATCTTAAGAGTGAGTGGTTCCACCAGCCTCTCTGAGCAGGGAAAACACTTTAAAATACAAAACTTTTTTTTAATTTTGAAAAGGTTTTGAATGTATTAAAGTATTTACCAAATAAAAGTACTTTAAAATGTAAAGGGAACTTGGCAGTTACAAAGCTAAATAAATACAGACTTGTCTAGGACAAAAAGATAAAATACCTTCCGAAGGTCTGAAAGGGATTTTCCCCTCCCTTGAGTTTCTGTTTCAGTAGCCATGAGAGAAAAATATTTTTTCATGTACAGCTAGTGGAGGGCATAGGGTGGGGGTGGGGGAACCCTCCTGAGATCCGTTCGTGCTGTGGGTCTGGACAGGGATAATCCCATTTCCTCCCTTTCTCTTGGAAGAATTTGTTACCTTTGGCTCTGGTTGGGGTAGTTGAAGCTACTGGGAGGAGAAGAGTCCTCTTCGTTACCAACCTGAGACATGCTCGCTGTTTGCTACAAAACTGTTAGGGTTTTCATGAGTTAGTTTAAAACAAAAGCTTGAAAGGATAGGGGTGGGTGAACTTGTTCTGCTTAATTTTCAGTCCATTCAAATTCAAATGTTACAAGGTTTTGTATTCCACTTGGGAAGGACAGGAGGGAAAGAGAAGTCAGTAGCTGGAGAGAATTCAGTGATTAAGCTGGTTGGAGGAAGAACAAATATAATAGTGAGTGGCAGAAGGTAGGCAGGAAGGAAAGAGAAAAACTGTAATGAAAAATAGCAGTGTATGTGTATGTATTATGTATACCTCTGTGCACAAACACGTTCTATATAATTACATGTCACTTGTAACCATCTCTGAGAAATATGGGAAAGTTTTATTCTGTTATTTCTCTATAGGATAGGTTTTATTTTAGCTGGGTAGGCACGTGTTTTACTTTTTTGAAAACAGAAATGTAGTTTTAAGGGGGAGTAAGGTAGAGAAACAGTTAAAGCAACAGGGAGAACTTCAGGGATGAAAAATTACTTAATTAAGACCCAGATGTCTGACAGATTTGCAAGCCTCTGCTTCTTACATAGTTTTGCTAATTTCCTTCCTTATCTCTGGCTTTCCCTTTCCCCTCGTTCCAGAAAACTCTTTAAATTTGGATACTCTCATGCGCTTTTTTGCTGGCAAGATCTTCATGGAGGGAATGATATTATGGTTAAGTAATAGATATTCACAGTCGTTACAGAGCAAGAATCCAGATTAGCCTTTCTGTTAAACTCATCCACTGGAAAAATGCCGTATCCTTTGGAGCTGTAGAATATTTTACATGTTAGGAAGCAGCTTGGTTTGCTAAAGGTGTAGTGCAGGCTTCCAGGAGAGAAAGCCTCTGGTCCTTGCTCAGTTTCTTATTTCTCTGTGTAAACCAAGAGAAGTCATTTAACCTCACTGTGCCATCTTTTAGCTCGCAATGTTATATTGCACAGGTGATGTGGCTGTGTTAAGATTTAAATCGTGCAAGTCCACTTTCCTGACTATTTCTGGCAATGCTGTCTGCCTGCGGGCTTTCCAGTTGAGAAGCTGTTGCCAGAGGCCCGTGCAAGGAGGGGGGAGCGGGGGCATGCTTCCAGCTGTATAGCAACTACAAGCTGCTGCTTATGGAGCAGGACCTTGGAACTGACATGTGTCGGGGGACTCTGGAAGCTTAAATCACCCTGGTACGTAACAAGCTTAGAGATTTCTAGCATTAAAACACAAAATGATACTAAGCAAAAGCATTTTCATTTGCTTTCTGTTTAGATTTTTGATCAGTAACCATGGAGGAGGACTGCAAAAGGACCATAAACCCAGCTGCTGCTGAAAAATTACTTCATTTTCCTCCTCATCTATATTTGCAAGTTCTTATTTTTAATTGGGTGGTGTTACATCTGAAGGCGCTACTGGACCTGTGTGTTCTAGGATTGGAAAATAGTTTTAATTCAATCTCTGATGATCTTTATTCGGCACAGATATAAATGCTGTCTAAAGACCTTTGTAAGTTTGATGCAGTCGTATAGGAACACAGACTAAAATACTTGGAATGGAAATGATACCTGTACCTTGCTCTCAAAAAGTATGTGCAGCTTTTTTTTATTGCTCATTGAAGAACATAAAAAGCAGGTTATCTGGTGTTCGACAGAACATGACCCTGTGCTTTTTCCTTCTCCTAGTTGCGTCCCACTTCCAGAAATCTTGCATCGAAGACAAGCGATGACTTTGCTATCTAACCAGTCCTAAGTTGGTGGCTCAGTCTCCAAATTTTGCATTTTAACAGGCTTTGGTCATTCGAACATTAAAACTTTATGCTCAAGTTCACAGTAGGCAGCAGAAATGGAAAATATCGCTGGTCAGGTCATAGCTTAGGTGACCAGAAAGTCCACAACTTACACTAGCTGCTCTCCTGCTCGTGTTATATTCCTTCCTTGGAAGGAAATAGGAGAAAGTCATCTAGCCTAAGAAATGCAAAGAATGGAAAAATGGTTCCTAAGGTTTTGTAAACTCTTCATTAATGTGGAAAATAGTTACCTCCACTTTTGAAGAGTACCTGCTGCATCACTCACAAAAACAAATATATAAACACCTTGAGTTTACTTGATGCCGTCTTTCTGGCCTGGTTGAATAGAGAGGTGTATTCAAAAAGCTTCAGCCATACTTTCTACAACTTAAAATCGTTCAGCGTCAGTCTCTTCTTTAACAACCACCTTGATATACTCCAGGTAGAAGCATTTTCTTTCCAGCATTTGTGTAAGAGGAGAATAGTGTGGATTTATTCTGAAGAGGACAAATTTGGATCCGTACAGACGGGTTAATGTAATTCCCCAGTATCAAACTGAGAAGAGCTGGGAAAGGAGCCCGGATGCTCCGAAGCCCAGTCTGGAGTAACCATATCAGCTTTCTGTGTGGGTCAGTCCCTGTTAGCTGCCTAAGACATGTGAGAAGCTGAATGCTCTTGATGTCCCTTGAACTGCCTCAGAGTAGTCGCTACGTCCCTGCGTGTGGTACTGCGCGGTGTGCCTGTCTGGATTTGGCTCTGTTATTTGCAGTGGCTCTGTCTTCCCTCCCCAGCTGGTAACAAATTCACAGGAGCCACGTTCTCAAGTCTTTTGATACAGCAAACATAGTGCAAAATGAGTGAGACTTTCAGGTCATAGTCAATTAACCTGAGAGATGTCTACTGCCATTTATTCTTGCCTGCTGCCACTCCAGCAGGACATGGGTCTCCCTCTCTTCCATATTATGTCTGCCAGCCCCAGACAGATGTCTTGAATATCCTACGGTATTTCAGATGGCACTGAGTGCGGAGTTTGGATAACTGGATCTCTACCTCAGTCCCTTCTCTGCAGTTTATGTAGGTCTGTGTTGTATTTAAACAGTTACGGTAGGAGTTGTGGTCTCTACCTCTGGTACCATACATGAGGCTCACCAGAACTCCTGAGAAGTGCTCGAAGGGACTCGGGTCAATTTTATCATTTGCAGACCCCCAGGTAAAGCGGCTCTAACTATAACAAAATGGCAGCTTCTGCCATTGCAAATCCACTGTCTTACCACTGGTTTGGGTTTCTTTTTAATGCAGCATTTCCAGCTAGGTTTATCAGAGAATTTTCTCTCTTAGAATGTAAACTTTCTTATAAACGTCCATCTCCCATGGCACTAATTTGATGAAATGCTGCTGTAAGTTTAATTTTGCCTCCAACTGCGCAAACGACCGCCGAGGAGTAATTATGCATTGTAGCTTGAGCTCAGTGGAACACTAGAGGCTGTAGTTTAGTAGTCATTTTGCACCGTTCTGTGCTCTTACACAAATCTCTGCTAATCTACCTAAGTAATAAGTGCACAGGCTTCCAGGAACCGCACACATTTGCCATTTCGAGCTTGGGCTAAATGCTCACAAGTGCTGTATTTTTAGCGCCCCACGTTTTACCAGAAAGGCAGCATAGAGGTTATCAAGTTCTTCCCTAAGTCAAAAAATGTGTGTGAGAAAATACCACTGGTAATGTTTATTCAGAATGTAAAACGTGGTATTGGAATAAGTCATATTTTTCTTGGATTCTCGCCAAAACAGAGCTGTCAACAAAAGAAAAGTGTATAGGGTTCGAAGGGAAGGAGGCTGTGAAAAAAAAATTTAGAGGCCTTTTGCTTTCCTTTCCCAAATACTGTTGTGAGAAAGAGTCTCCTTAGGCATATTTATAAATCATGTGAGCTACTGGAAACTGCCAGACCTTCACCTCACAAAACACGTATCACATTTTAAATTCCCGATGCTAAGAATTTTAAGTAAAGCCCTGTGATTAATCTATACCTTCTGGCTTGCTTTGTAGGTGAGTTTGGAGATGAATTGAACAATGGCTCTTTTAGGAATTTGGAAATGCAAAAGAAAAGATCTGCTTTTTCTGAAGCTCCCTCTGTAAGAGCAAATAAGAATCTTTTCATTTTCACTGCATTGTTCTCATTCCTTCAGAAAAATTCTGTGAATTGGATGTTATTATCCCAGTTGTCTAGATAAGGAGATCGAAGCAGAGATTGAGAGGCAAATTGTGTATAGTCACTGCATAAGTGCACAGAGGATAATGAAGGAGACCTCTGCTGATTGTTGTGCCCATCAAGGAGAAGATAATTTTGCTAAAAGGAGTCACTGAAAGATTCCTATTGATGGACGTGAGAAAAGAGCTGGTCAGTGCAAAGGACCTACGCTGCATGTTTGGAGCCCAGGAATCCCTGTTCCAGTCCCAGATTTTGGCTGTATTGTAGAGCAGTCAGGTAATAGAAAGATACGATCAGATACCAAAAAGGTGGTGAGCTGGCATGGCCTTCATGAAATTAGGTCTTGTTCTCTGATAGATACAGGTTTACACATTTTTCTTCCAAGGTTTTGGAAACAACTTCTTCACAGTAGCTTAGAGAAAGAGTCTCAACGTGTGTCACTAATTTGCTTCTAGCTATGTACAGCTACCCCACACGACCAGCTTTGTAAAGAAGAAAACAATATTTGCCTTCCACGCTGAATAGACTTGTTGCTTAGCTGGTGCACAGTTTGACTGATTCTCCCATCAGAAATGCTCTCTCTGAGTTCGCCAATAAATTGTTTTAAAATGCACTCAGAAGAGAGCAAGTATTTACTAATTTTATAAAACTTTCCACTGCAGAACCAATATGAAATTCAGTCAGTTCATTCTTTCTGCCACCTTCAAGTTGAGAATTTTGTTTGCCAGTCTTCTTTCCCAATCCAAATGCTGCAGTAAGTTTAAATCTTTTTGTCAGATGGCTCAGATGAGTAATCTCATTGATTTGTGTGCGTGTATGCTTCAGGGTACAGTAGGACTTCAGTCTAACAGCGCCAGTTGCCTCCGCTGGAGACCTTGACTGATTTGTGCCATCTTTCTCTTAATCCATCAGGGGGAAAACTCAGTTTACCATGAGTCTTGCAGTGTGGGTGCTGAGCCTGAGCATCATCAGTTCACATTGGCTTCTGGGGATGTTCAGGGCCTGTCAAAGCTCAGGTCAATGGCAAATGTTGGAAGAAATTGTATTCCAGTCACAGAGCACTGTATCTCTTCCTCTGTATTTAAACAACCAATACAGATTTCTGTCTTAGATTCCAGTTTAGGAAACCACTAAGGCACATATGTAGCCTTGCCATCTTGAATTCATCCCGTCTGTATGTTCAGATACACAAGGATGTGTACGTGAAAAAAGCTTTGGAAGGTTTCTTTGCAGGTGTATTTTGCTTCTTTCATTGATCCCACATACATGAAGTCAGCTTTTTAAGTGCAATGCAGTTTAGGTGCAAGTAGAAGAATTGGGCTCCAGGACTACTGCAAAAGTCGAAAAGAAAGAAGAGGTGAATGCTAGGTAAATAAGTAAATAATGAAGTAAAATAAAATAAAATACCCGATGCTTCAACATGTGCTTTCAGTTGCTCCATGTAAGAACAAGGAAAAATCAAACAATAAAATAGCAAAAAAGGAAGCTACATCATTAGACATAATTTAAACCAATGTCAGGAAACATCCCTGAATTTTTACTCAGATTATTATCTTAAAGGGCAGCAGAAAAATGGCATTTTTTAGGTAGTGTTTGGTAAACTACCAAAAAATGTCATCTGTTACTGTATCTGTACTGCTAAGAGTTTGATCTTGAAGAGGACAAATCTGCTTCGCCTGACCAGAGTTAGTTTAAGTGTGGCTAGAATGGAAAATTATTTTTTCCATAGGCTAATCACAAGGGCAAAACTTAGATATAGTGTCACAGACAACAATGTCTTAAATGCGGGTGAGGAAGAGGTAGCTAGAAAAAAATGAATTGCCCAATGTGAAATCCTAGCTTCAATGATTTAGATAGAAAAGCTCTGCTGGTCAAGATTTTTCTTCCTAAGAAATAGAAAGTCTGTTGTATAACAGGTTGCCATACGTATTTTGTTAATTTTAGTTATTTTTTGTTAGGATTTTTCTTAGTTTCATCTTCTTTTTCTTTTTTTTCTTTTAATAAGCCAAGACAACACTTGGCACTCATTCTGACTTCAGGCTTCTTTTAGGTCATTGTACAACTTCATCAAAAACCATGGAGTTATTTTCTGGCAAAATCAGGCCCCTTGATAAGTTTCATTAGAAACAGCTCTCAAGGGATTAGTTTCCCCTTCCTCCTCCCCTCCCTCCCTTCAGGATGCAGAGTGATTGTCTAACAGTACTTAGCTGTATTTATTTTTCATTACCATGCAATTTTTATTTAATTAAGGTGCAGATATATTGGCACAGTGGGTGCACAGGATGGCTAGTGATCTGCTTTAAAATTGTATGGATATGCAAAACCTTTGCCTTGGCATATGCTGCTTTTCTGCAGCCCGGCTGAATTGTGTACTTCACAGCGAAGCCAGACCATTTCTTTGCAACAGGCTTTATTAACCCTAATCTTTTGATCGCCAGCACACTGAGTACGCTCAGGCACCACAGAGATCCTTCCTAGATGTGGATGTGTCAGTGCGGTGGTGTGCGTCTCTAAGGCTGCTTATTTTTCATACTTTGGGGAATAAGTTTTAGAACCCTAGTGGAACCAAAGGGGCTGAAATGATAGTGGATAGCAGAGCAACAGTGCAAAGCGAAAAAAGGGGGAGACCCAACCTTTTTCTCCTCTTTCATTTAGCAGGAGAGATGAAGAAACAGCTTTGGCTAAGCATGAGAATGAGGATCTATTCATTGCTGCACAACTCCAGCAGACTTTGGCTGGCCTGGATGAAGATTTAGAAGGTAGGGAAGTGTGTTACCTCTGAAGTACAAAAGGGAGAGGCAGATCCAGGAGGTGCAGAGTCAACTGTACTCCGAGACATCTGCACATTTCTCACTAAGATCACTGAGAACAACTCACAGGTCTGAGGCAGAATGTGGTCCACTCAAAGTGGCTGCTCTCCGTTTTCTTCTGGGGCAGCTGCTCTTTATAGGCTCACGCTGAATGTTTTTCAAGCTGCTTATCAGATTGTCGTTGTATTTCGGTGTCTGCTACCAAAAAAAGATGAACAGCAGTTTATGGACACATTTTATGGCCCAAATTTGGTATAATTTCATTGACTTCAGTGAAGCTAAATCAGTTGTGAATTTAGCTCTGTGTTTAATGAACAATGCCTCTATTTTGTATTTTATCATAATGAAGTGGAGAAGGGGGCGACATTTTTGTACCCAATGCCTTCTCTGCATTAGCAGCCATATTTTAAAGTTAAAAATCGAAAACCATGAAAAGAAACAGTGGGAAGAGATAAAATGTCATATTGTGCTCCTCTTTTTCCTACTGTGAATAAAAATATTTCTCTATTAACGGTTTGTCACCAATGATGTTGAATGCTTTTTTAAAACTTCCCATCTTTATTTCAGTACTTCCGCAGTGGACTTGATTCTGATTTAATTTCTGTGAGTTCTCTAACACTGCAATTTCTTAGCTTCTGTGTTGTAACCGTTGATATATACCAGCAAATTTGAGAGGAGAGTTAAGCTTCTTGCACAGTGAGGCTTCTGGAGTCACTGGTAATGAAGGGTGAGAAGAATGGAGAAAAAATACAAGTACTGTTTCTTTGTTTGCTTGCTCAAGGAAATCCTTCAGCTGGGCTGTTATTACTAACTAGGTCTGGGAAACATAATTTGGAGTTGCTCGCTGTTTCTCAGAAATGTTTCTCCTTTGGAGTCATGTGGTGAAATGTTTATCACTGAGAGAAGTTAGTCAAAGATAAGGTATGAACAATAGATTAAATTCTGCTTTCAGCTGCATTTGTATGTTTCCCACTGGCTGAAGCAGGAGGACTGCAGGAATATTTGGCTGATCCTAATCAGCAACCAGACAATAAAAAGGACCCAGATCTCTCCTTTTTTGTAATACAGGCATAAATATATTCCTGTTAGTTTTAGTGTAACTAAAATATCTGATCCGCTTAAGCTTGTACTGGCTGTTTGTATAATTTAAAGTCATACTGCCTAAATACTGCCTGTATGTAATATTGTATGTGTATTTTGCAGCACTGGATGGTATAAGTAACTCTGACTCCGAGTACATCAATGAAGCATTGAGCCCACATATAAGAAAAGTTGAGGCTGCCCAAGATCTTACCATTTCTGTTCCAGTAACAGTCATAGATGATGCTCCAGAAGTTAGCACCTCTAACTCAGCCGGAGATCAAGAGACAGAGACAAATATCGCAGCTGACTCTGTTAGTACAGGAAACTTTAAAAATAAAAACAACAATGCGGGTTCCTTTGATAAGGGACACACAGATAGTGGAGCTGTATGCATATCCAAGGACCTAATACATCAGCAACCACCTGAAAATGAATTCAGTCACTTGCCTGTGGAACAGAGGAGAGATATGTTTGAATCTCTCACATCCTCCTTCGAAAAAAGAAATGAAAAGAACTTAAGACTGGAACCCCCCCCAAAACATGTTGCGAAATCTGAGGAATGTAAATCTAAGCTGACTCTGTCTCACTCCAAGGTCACAGCTGAAATCAGTACAGCAAAAGAGAAGATAAATCCATTTAACGAATGTAGTAACAGGGAAAGATCTCTGAAAAAAAGTAAATCAGAATTAGAAATCAAATGGCCACCAGCAAAAAAAATTGAAGTAGAAGAAATCCCATCAACACCCACATGGTGTCATCGTGCCCAGAATTCAGGAACAAACTACGAACCTAAAATGGGTTTGACAACCTTTAAAGTTGTCCCTCCCAAACCTGAAGTAAAACATTTTGATAGAGGAGTTTCGCTCTCCACTGGTGCCATTAAGATAGATGAACTAGGCAACCTTATAGGCCCAAACACTGGTGTCAGTAAGCACATACCAGGTACCTCTACTGATGAAAGTGAGGAAATTCATCTCGGGAAAGTGAAGGCATTCTGGAGGTCAAGTTCTATGGAAAAGCAAAGCGATGACTCTGCTGAGTATCTTCCTAAAAAGTCAGGAGTCACCACAAACTCTAAGCCCTTTACTATAAAACATGAACACAAACCTGTCTGTCTTGCGGCTCCAAAACCTGTAGCACCACAAACTGTTACTACCCAGGTAGCTGAAAGACAGTCTGAGAACGAAAGGACCAAACCACCTGTTCCAGTTATACAGTCTCAGGTAGCATCATTAGTGGCCCCAGCCATTAATAAGGACAAGCTGGAGCTTCCATTTGTAAAGCCACATAGGAGAACTTCAAGTCAGTACGTTGCCTCTGCCATTGCAAGGCACATCAATGTCGCTACCTTTAATTCTGACTCTACAGAATATCACGAGAAAGATGAAAATAAGCAAGGGGCAGGAGAGGTTAAAACTGAAGCAGAAGTTTCACCAAAAAGATGCATTATTGTGGCCAAATATAGCCCTGTGGAAACAGAATCCGCAGAAACCAGAGAAACGCTTTCAAGTATTTTTACTTGCAGTCAAAAAGCATCCCACAGGTTTACACCTGGTGATAATTCTGGCATGGAAAACAAAGTAGTTAACATCAGGGCACCAAATCAAGCAACTCCTCTGAGCTTCTATAAAAAGAATGCCAGTGTCCCACTTACTAAATCCTCTTCAAAGGATAACAACAGTGCAGAAGATGATCATGGTTTAAACAGCAAACAAAGTATAGCAGAGAAAAGCATGTGTGTTTTGTTTGACCAGAAATGTGAGACTTTGACCCATGCTAATTCGGCCTCATCTCTCAAGTCTCCTGACATCCAAGGAGTCCCGTCCTCTTTCGGCTCATCTTTGCGAGTCACTAAATGGCCTCCTGCTAATGGTGTACAAGTTAGTTCACTTAAAGCTTCACCCGAGCTAAATGGTGCAGCAGCAAACGCACAGTCAGAACAGGAGGAGAAACCTGATGATTCAGATATTAATGCTACCAGTGACCTGGATGTTAATGTGCAGACCAATATCTTTGGACCAAAGAAGAAGTTCAAACCTGTCATCCAAAAACCAATTCCAAAGGACACGTCGCTGCACAGTGCCCTAATGGAAGCCATTCAAACAGGAGGGGGAAAGGAGAAACTCAGAAAGGTAAAGTGGAGACTTTTTTTAGCCTGTTCAGACTGCAGAGCCCTGCATTCACACTGTCAAGACACCAGAGGTATTCTAACTGGTACAGTTGCTGGTGAGCTGGAGTACACAAGGCATTTGAAAAATTTATCATGGCAAAATACAGAACAACCCACTGCTTATTCTGCACATCCTGTATATTATGCAACACCACTGCTGCTGCACTAGCTAGAAGAGGCAGAGGGTACAGAGATAGAGCATAAAAGAGGGGTAATTAAGGTTAGCCTAAGAGCCGAACCTGCATTTCGGTGTGTTATGTAAAAACAGAAACGCGCAGGGTGGAGAAAACGTGTAAATACCTGCAATGAAAGAAAACTGCATTTTATATTACTAGGTGATACTAGTTTGCCACTGACTTCATGCTCAGAGGATATGAGACTGCATCTGTGAGTACAGCATTACTATCTAGACATATCCTCACCGTTCAGTGTGAGTAAGGGTTGTAAAAGCAGGCCCAAAAGAAGACAGACTGATTAGTCTCCATAGCTTGCATTCTGGTACAAGTGCCAAAAATATTTTTAATAGTGTTTCCAAACTATCTCTAAGTAAATATCTAATAACAATTTATTCTTTTCATGTTCTAGGTTTCAGGCGGTGCACTAAATGGCAGTCACAGGAAACCCTCATATGCTGACCCAGAGAATCAGCGCTCAGCCCTGCTAGCAGCAATTAGAGGCCACAGTGGTACCTCAAAGCTGAAAAAGGTAAGAAATCAAGACGGTAAGCGATCTTTTTAAGTGCAGGCTGTTCCTACTGGGTGTTTTGAATAAACCCAGGTACGCCACAAACTAAATGTTGTGCCGCAAAGAGAAAAGTTAAGGGGGGAATAGTATGACACAAGACCTGATCTGACTTACGCAGATAGATAGCGGGTCCGATCCTATCCTCTGCTGTAAAACTTAACACTTTCAAACGGTGTGCTTTTAGCTGAGAAAGTAGCACATAGAAATCCAAACGAATTACAGGGAGTGTATATAGAAGACATCAAATGTTCATCATTTTCACATTTAGGTGGGATTTTTTTGTACTTTAGGAGCATGCAGTTAGATTAATATATTTGCATTACCTACCATATGCATTAAATCCCAGTTACCTGAAAACACCCTAGGGCTTCTTCATGCATGCTGTTTATCTGTTAACATGAGCTGGTGCATGTAAGTTGTATGCAAGTAATTGGTGTTGAGGGAACATCAGCTTTCACCACAGCAGGATGATTCCTTCTGTCTGAAAGATTTACCTAATCTTTAAAGCATCTCTTATTCCTAATAGCCAAAACCTGCATTGTTCTAGCCTTAGTTTTCACTCAGTTCACTAATCCAGCCAAGGATGTGTATTTGGCAAGTAGGTTCCCATTTCCCTCGTGCAGTGACTCAGGCCATTAGCACATACCCAGATAGCTGGCATTAGATAGAAAGAATCTCTTGTCTGTGTTAGGGAATTACTTTGTCCTTCAAATATCTTACTGCCCTTGCTGCAAGTAGGGTACAGCTTCCTCTGAGCTTGAGAGCAGGTTGTGCTAGGCAGCAGCCATCTTCACACATGCTTAACTGCATTCTGCATTCCTTGGGAATAAATGTAAATTTGTGTAAAAGAGGCTCTGACAATGAAGTGGTGGTGTATTATCACAGAGACTTTTTGGATTACTTTCCCCCAGCAGAGAAGCTTTTGCCATCATTTTGAAGGAAGTTGCCTAGAAACCATATGCTGCTTTTTCATACCATGTCACCTGTGCTAGTTAAAGCACTTTGTTTGTATGTGTACAGGGCAAGATACAGATGTGCTATGATGAAAGGGCTGTCCCTTTCCTGTTATCTCAAGTGTTCGTGTTTTATCTGACATGGCATTATTCCCATATATGTTTGTGTTTGTGTACAGTGAAGGAATAGAATACAGGAGCTCTCTGAATGTGGATTATTTGATGGGAGATGAATCCTTTCATTTTTCACTAGAGAAGTTTTGTGCCTCAGTTTCTCTCAGAAAGGAATGCTAATGCATCTGCTTGAAAACCTCCTTCTGGCACATGATACTGAATTTCCTAATAATCACTAAATCATTGTAATTGCTAACAATTTATCATGATTATTACTAGTGATGTTGTTAACAGCAAAAATACTTGTTGAGACAGTTGACAGAAAAGCTGGCTTAGTCTGAAAGATTGCCTCCTCTCCCTGCATTCATTTAAAGTAGGATGAGTTTCCAAGCTGGTAATTCGTGCAGAAATTTTGGTTGCAGAAATTTCACAGAAACACGCTTGGAAGAGCAATCAATTGATTTTGTTCTCAGTGCTTTCACATAGTTCTCTCTGGTCCTATTTTATTTTATTTTATTTTAGTATGGCTGAAAACTTGAGGTTTAATGACATTTTTTTCAATGAAGCCATGTCTGAGAGCTCAGATCTAGAAGAGCCTTCCTGTCATCTGAGATTATTTCTGTGCAGCCCAGACTGCAAAAAGTAACGAGATTCCTGGGTGGCTACTGCAGCCTTAATGTATCTTCCTGATTCCAAAACCCTTGTGGTTGTTTCCAAATGAATACCAAGTCCAACTCTTTCTCTTACCTTATGTGCCAAGAAGAGTTACAGGATGCTGGAGCTTGCAGTAAATAAAGATTTCGTTTCTGAGACAGAGTCAATGCCAAATCCTTTATTCTGGTAATCAGCCCAGCTGAGTGATGTGAGTGAGTAGTAACAGATGTTCAACCCCATGCGCAAACAAAAGTTCTATGTGTTTTACATCACTCAAGCAAAGTGAAATCGGGGTACTGAAAGTGCATCAAATGTCAAATAATTACAGTTTAGTCATGCTTGATATTAATCACCTTCTTTCAACTGCATCACGAGCAGATCTCCTCCATGGCCTCCGAAGAGCTGCAGAGTTTTAGGAATGCAGAGCTGTCCTTGCAGAAGGCCCAAGACCCTCAAGAAGAGCGGCTTTGTATCCCACCCGCCCCTGCCCAGCCGCCACCACCACCTCCCACTCAGCTGGCAGCAGCAGCTCCGAAATTCTCTGCCACGGCTACAGGTAACCCTGGGGAGGCAAGGCAAGCCCTAATGGAGGCCATTCGCTCTGGTGCCGGAGCAGCAAAGTTGAAAAAGGTAAATGTACTTTTATATTTTATTGTGGATGAAACAACCTATGCTTGCTGGGCTTTGAGAGCCATTTATAAGCTGCTCTAGCCACACATTTCTTTCTTCCATCAGAAGAAGGTACGTGCACTGTTTTCTCTAAGTGAATCAAAGATCAGGAATGTATTTCAAACCTTTGAACAGCTATCAAAACATATTATTAAGACTAAAACACACCTGTGCATATATGCAGCATATGAATAGTCAATACTTTTCTTTAAAGAGAATATCAAGAGCATGAATATAATTTCAGAAAGCATTTTCATGCCCCTTTCATTCTTGTGAATCTGAGATAATACTGAATGTCCTTTAGACAAGGTGAACCTAAGAAAGATCAGATAGGAGACCCTGAAGCAAATTTAGAAATAAGTATTCTCTCCTAATTTCAGTAGTGTGTCCTAGACCTTGATTCCCAACACTTACACCTTGGTCGCACGTGCTGAGAGCTGTCAGTAAAACTGTGGGGTCATTTTAATGTCTACCTGAACTTTATTAACTGGATGATGTGTGTTTCGCTTCTGTGGCCAGCTATGGCTCAGTCAGCTCCCAGATGGCTAAATGCTCAGTTGGCCGGGTGTGATTTTTGGAGTAACTTCACTTATCTCTTTGATCAAAAATTGTTCTTCCTATCCTCGAGTTATACTGCATTTCTTGGTAAAGAGAAGCAGATCAACTGGCCTTAGTGGAGTCATCCCAATATCACACTGCAGTATCCAAGAACAGACTTTGATCCAAGGACTTTAGGGAATGTACAAAAGCAGATGTAGTTTTCCCAACACGTGATTTAGCCGATGCCAACCATAAATGTGTAAATAGGCTTTAACCTTGCTTACTTGTCCCCTTTAAAATAATTCAAAAAATACAATCAAATTTTAACATTAAAAAATAGCCAAAAAAATCTTGTTTCTGATAAACCAGAAATTCCACAGAATCTTACAAATGGCACAAACAAATCAGTGTTTCAGTGAACTTTACACCAGCATGCAAACGGAAATCTGGATGTGCAGTTATTTTGCATGTGAAAAATTACATATGTATGATGCATACTATTATGAGGAGTGGCTGAGGTCACTTGGTTTGTTCAGCTTGGAGAAGAGAAGGCTGCGGGGTGACCTCATCACAGTCCACACCTTCCTCAAGGGGGGCAGCGCAGGGGGAGATGCTGATCTCCTGTTGCTGGTCACCAGTGACAGGACACAAGGAAATGGAATGAAGCTGTGTCAGGGGAAGTTCAGATGGGATGTTAGGAAAAGGTTCTTCACTGAGAGGGTGGTTGGTCACTGGAACAGGCTCCCCTGGGAAGTAGACAAGGCACCAAGCCTGTCGGAGTTCAAGGAGCGTCTGGACGATGCTCTTAGTCCTATGGTTTAGTTTTAGGTAGTCCTGAAAGGACCTGGGAGTTGGACTCGATGATCCTTATGGGTCCCCTCCAGCTTGAGATACTCTATGATTCTAAGACTACAAATTATGAAGAAATAATACTCCAGATCACGCCGTTATTTCCCCACTTCGCCAATTTACAGAAAAAAACGGGATTTGGATGTTCAAGAATACTTCATGCAGTTGTTTTCTAGATCTTTCCAAATTCCTTTTTCTTCCAACTACATTACTCTTGCAGAAGTCTCCGAGGGGACCTATAGCCTCTACTCATTAAAACAAGTCTTTATCACATCCTTGGGAATTTATTTCAAAACAGTTGGATAGTGAGTGCAGGCCATGAAAGTAAGCTGGATATACTGATGCATTCTGCTAAATGCTGTGCCTGTCTTCTTTCATTTTCAAGAGGGAGTAATTTTTGGTAGTTTTGACATTGAAATGACGGAAGAGTACATCTCTCATTATATAGGTCTTTTTTGAAAATAAAAGAGAGCAGTGTTTTGTCCAAGACAGAGTATGATTTTCTTATTACTGTGCTGTCCTTGCAGGTATTGGATATGCAAGCTAAGTCTTGCATGTGCCAAAGACATTGTATCACTTTGACATCTGAGATCTCGTGCCCTTGATAACTGATGAAAGTAAAAATGTTGTCAGGTTTCTCAAAGACTCTATCCAGTGCGTATTAATACCTCTTCTAGCTTGCTGCATTAAATGAAAGTCGAATTCTGATCCTTCCCTGCAGTTGGACAACCTGTGGCAGCAAAAGTTGAACCTGTAGAGGAGAGAGAATACATGATAGCTGCGTATCAGGGTTTTTTTCTTTTACAGCTGAAGAATGTGTCTCCAAGGAACACTGAGTTTTTTGTAGACAGTGGCTGGCAGGTGGTTTTGTGCCAGGGCTGAAGCAAACTTTTTTCTTTGTTTTGCCTCCTCTGTCAAAGATCTATGATGTTGTGATTTGGAGAGCTGAGCACAGAGCCATTTTTGGCTTTGCTTTCTAGAAGATTTTGGTGGCAGCAGCTAGAGAGCAGAGTAGGTAGTTCAGTTCAGTAATTGCATCTGTTTCTCTTCCATTGTCTTCTCAAAGTTTTCTGCGACAAGGGCTTCTGATGGTGAAGTCATTTATTTAGCTAGTATTGTGGGGAACTGGGAAGAATCTGCATTGCTTAGTTATGTATGACTCAGTTTGTGCTTATTTATGAGGGGTTATTTGCAATGGAAGTAGATCAAACAGGGCTGTTGGGAACCAAACGTAAAAAGCAACCAATTGCCTAGATAAGGAGCATCCCAGCAAACATTTGAGCTCTATTAATATCTGTGAAAAGGCAACTCCTCCACTCCACCCCTGATTACACAGCTGTTTGCTAAAGTCATGAACTTTAAGGTTAAAAGATCCACTGTGCAGGAAGGGAGGAGAGAAATTGCTGCAGCCTGACCTTGCCTTGCTGAGAGTCAGGGTCTGCACAACATAGGCTGTAATTGGGTCGGCCAAAACAAACCAGAGCAAAAACAGGTAGCTGAGGGAAATGCCAAGTATAGGTAAGACAGTATGCACATAGGTCTCCTGGCTGTTCTTTAATCTATTTCTTGGAGTACTGCGCCTGCTTTGGTAAATAAATCATACTTTGTTTTGAAGAAACAGCTTCTGTTTTATTGCACACTGTTGCTGTCCACAGACTCCCGAAGGAAAATTCTTGTGGGTGCCAAGCCCAGTTGGGCTTGCTCAGTAAAATGGTTCATCCCCAGTGCAGTGCAGTTCAGTTCAAAGACCTGCCAGAAAGTGGTTACCCTACAGATCCTACCCAAAGGGAACGGAGACGAGACGCAGACCTGTTACTGGAAAAGGATGAACTTACCAAACTGGAAAAGACCTGACAATGTGCAGGAAGTAACCTTTTTCTTCAGTTTTTCAAAATGGTCTGTTGAGGAAGCTGGCGGGTGCTTAACACCTCCAAAGTCTAGCAGCAAGTCAGGGAGATGGCATCAAGTAAAGCCACCAACCGGGGTGGCTGACCTAGTGCCTTTGGTGGGTCATTGTCTTGAGAAGTGGATGTGTCTCGCTAGTGAGGAGCCTGCTTCCCGGCCACGCGGTCTGCCTCCTGCACAAAGGGGAGCCAGTTGATCTAGGAAATAAACAGCTGACCTGAGACCAAATTTTGGCTAATTCTGGTGAGCAAAACTCAGGTCATAGAGCTGTACCGTTTGAGCTTCTGGTGTTGAAAGTGAACGAGTGTTTTCCTTAAATTGTATCAAGCGACTTTTGTCGCAATTTCACATACTTAAGATCTTTTATGTCTAGTTTTTAACTTTCTATCTCAGAATGTGCAAAATAACCTAGCTATATTTCTGAAATTCTGTATATCATCGCATGTGTCTGTGTAACTTGCCTTGGGATTTACCATGATTATCTGTGGAAATAAACATAACTACGCATGCAAATAACCATTAGATATCTAGCTGTAGGTATAGTTGCAGCACAAGCCCATGCAGGATTAAAAATCTTACCCAACAAAGAGAAGCTGTAAAAGTTGCCTTTGCTTATATGCCATCTACCCATTTTAGGTAGAGTTGTACCCAGGGATTTGGTAGAAATATTGCAGGGGAATGTGCCTGCACGAGGCAAGTCATATGTCTGAGGAACAGGCTTTTGCTCGTGGTAAAATGATTGCTAAAAGTGGTAAAAAGACCACTTTTTAATGGTACGTGCAAGAGAGATTCTACAGATTGCACATTTTCCAACAAAGATTGGAGCTGCATCTAAGCAGCCTTTTCTGTTTGCTTGCTGCGATTTTGAAAATTAATTTGGCTCCATCACAGTATCCACAAGCATTCAGGCCAGTGTTCGGCATTGACATTTAGTCACATGAACTCTTGATACGCGCAGTGTATCATTCAGTTGGTAAAGGAGCCAGGTAGGGTAATTACTGCAGCCATTACAATGAGTCCCTGGTATACGCTGGGATAATTTGAAGTTGGTTGCCAACAAGTAATGCATCGATCTGAATTATGGCACACTGAGTATCTTCCAGGAAGCATGGCCTAGTTCCATACCTTTATGTCAAGCAGTGGACTATTCTTCTCACATAATCAGAGATACATAATTGTGAATGAAGAAGTACTGTTTCATATCATCAATGTGTGTGGGTGCAATGACAGATTACAAACTCAAAGCTACAGTTGACGTTGGCTTTGGTATGCTGGAAATGGGGCAGGAGGCCCCACTAAAAGGTTGGCCAATCTTGATATACCGGTAGTCAAATGAGCCTATAAAGTGATTCTAGTTCCCGTGCACAGTGAGAGGCAGTCGTTTGCATGCTGTTACTCTATTTGAATTGAAAGATAAAATTTCATTTGAACTCTTCACCTTGCTAATAATTTATACTGTGACCTATTTTTTTCCTCAAGAATAAAGCTTCTGCCATGGATACTAAGGCCAAAATGGAAGATTTAGACTCGATCAAATACATTATTCCTGTTTAGCTTTTGTGGTGACCTTAACGTATATCTCTCTGATAGAATCAAAGCTCAGTAACTTTGATTTTGGAAAAGCACCCTAGCATATGTATTCAAAATAAAGCATATGCTTAGATGTCCTGAGGACTGGGAAGGAAGATACGCATTTGTTTAAGTATTTTCCTGAATCAAAGCCTTTGGGAGTTTCCTTCATTCAATCAGGAAGCAAAGTACTCATCAATTGATTTTTATGACCAGTGACAGCTAACCGATACTGAACAGATTTTGACAGTCGGATATTGCATACTCCCAGCCTGGGTTTCTCTTCATTCCACAAAATCAAGGAAGTTCACAGAAAAATACATCACCTATGTTCCAGTAATCATGTAATTGCAACTGTAATACCTAAGGATGTATGAGGTGTGGGGTTTTTAGGGAAGGATAACACCTTTCAGTAGACCGACTGATACAGGCAGAAAAAAGCAGATAGGCTTTAAGTAGTCTCAAGGAGCTGATGAAGAGACCAGGCTTGAAAATAGCCCCACAGGAGAATGTTTGGTTAACAATGTCAACAGTTGGAGGTTTAAAAATATCTTGAATGATCATGTGCTTTTCTTTGTTATAGGTCCCTCTGCTCGTTTGAATCATGTCTAAAGAACAGGTAATTGGAAAATCTAACCCCGTATGCACCCATAATCATCATTCAAGGTCTGAAGTGGCAGAAAACATTCAAGAAGTTTAGTTGATTCTCTTGTCTGCAAGCCAAAATAAGTTGTAGTTAATTTTCTGTGTGTTCCTGTATAATGGTTCTAAGGGGAAAATACGTTGCTCTGCTGTAAAGCTTCTGTGCCAAGGAATTGTGTTTTGCCTCTGAATATTTAAGGTTGCCAATAAACTATTCTTGTTGGCAGGTTAATAAGAATATAAACACTGTGCAGTCCTGTGTTAATACTTAATTGTGTTTATGGGCAAAATTAAAAGACTTTGCTAGCTATCTGAAAAGTAATACTCATTTCAAGTTGTTAAAAATATGTAACTATTTCAAACTATTTACTTGCTTCTTATTTGATTTGGAAAAGGGCTGTAAGCGATTAGGGTGAAAACCAGAATAAAGATCCATAAAAAACAATCACAAGAAAAAAGTTATGGTACATTATGAAGAACCTAAATTCCATATGCTGGAGTCATTGGTTTTTAAAAATTAGATGGACTTTATATCTCTCGTGGAGCTCTGAGAAAGCAGGCAATCAATAATAAATGTGAGACAGTGTCTATTGAAGAGTTACTTATGGGATATGACGTATAGAATGCTAATACGCAGAGATATACTGAACCCTAGTAACATTCATGGCATTTTAAAAATACAGAGACACCTTAAAGGATCTCTATTTGCAGCAGACTGTGAAGGTTATAAATAAGATTCAGAGTACTGCGTAGGGGTCCAAGATTTCAAGTTAATTTCTGCACTGCAAAATGAAGTGAAGCTGGTTTGTGTCAGTAACCAGGACTTTTGTCATCTCTTGTTCAGGTCACGCATAAGTTGGCCCTTTGTTTCCAATTCGTATTGCTGTTGTATGTTGTCTCACAGGTATTTATAACAGCATCTTTTTCAAATGTTAACTACTTTGGTAGTTGTTGTTGTACATATTTTGAAAATATTTCATTAAATTGATTAACTTAAAAAGGACAAACGAAAATGCTGTTTCACATTTCCTATATTGTAATGAGACTGAAGAAGAGGAAGTTTGTACATTTACATTTTTATGATCACAGACCGGAGTGGTGGCAGATTCTTTTTTTTTGGAGCTGAAATTTAGAATGTATAGCTATGTAATGTTGAAAGCACGAGAATATTTAGCCATCTGCATTTAATGTGACTATATATTATGTATTGTAAAATACTGATGTCTGTTAGTGCCACAAATAAAAGCAAAATCAAAACCTGACATGGCTTGAAAGACTCTTTTTGCCAAATGTTTTCTATTTACAGAAAGAACTTAGAACTAGAGATGGACTTAAGCAAACCAGTATACTGTGTTTAATGTCTCAGGTCTAATGTAAAATGTCTCAAGCCAGGAAAGAGCTCACAACTAATAATATAGGAACACAGTAGAAATCACCAACTAGAATCAAGATGTCAGAGTTATATACATTTCGATAATAATGGAGTACTGATAATGATCCCTTTCCTCATTAGGGAAGCTAATATATTCAGCATTAAGGTGCTCTTGTCACTCCCTAGGATAAATAAGATTACCTTTGTTGACTGGTTAGCCTTCTTTTGCCTTAAAAGTCTTCTCAGTGTGCTTTAGGTCAGAAATAGTAACATGTTAAAAATGCTATCACAGGAAAGGATTTGGTCACTCCTAAGCTTGAATGCTGCAGGTAATCCCACCAGCAGCAAATACAGCTTCCTTGGTTAGGTGCTGTAAGACAAAATTCAGTGCAGGTCTCCTTCTTCTTGTTCTTAGTGTTGCCTGAAGGCCCTGGGTCTGTAGCCCCTCCTTACTAAGGCTCCTTTAGTGTAGTAAGTTGTATGGGCACTTACTTTTCAGTGTAAGGGATCCAAAACTGGATTTTGAGTTAATAAGATCCTCCAGGCTTTGCATTGCAAAGGTTCTGGTTCTGGGTGCTTGTCACTGTATAGAACTAAAGTTTACAAAAGAGTTATTCATGGATAAACTTCTGAGTATTGAATTCCCATGGGTAAAAATTGTAAGAACAGCTGCAAGATGAGATGTCACCTTCACTGCGACAGCAAAAAAATTACGAAAAATCCTGCTGGCTCAGTCACAGCTTGAGCTAAAAATGGAGGGGGAGTTCAGCTGTCTACAGTAGGAAGTTAGACTGGGTGTTCATTCCCTTCTCTTGTTAATGGGAGTTGTGTATCCTCTTATATTGTCATCCAGGTGCTGTTGAATTCCTGGTAGCAGCTTAATTTAACCCTAGGTGGATGGAAATTTTACTGTAAACCCATTTGTAATGAAGTCTAATTATAGGTATGACCCTTCCATATAATAACTTTCTATGAATGCTTTTAGTAGTCATCATTTGGGAAGTAATCATGCATCAGCATTTTGGTGTCTATCAGGCAAGCACGTTTGAAGCTCTTCACCCCCTCATCCCTTCTTTTACCCTGCTTCACAGCTCGGAAACTGGGTTCTTACTGGATGAAATTAATTCAGGAGATGTGCTCCAGCACAAGTTGGCGTTCAGTCCGTGGAACCAGGCTAGAGCTCATCCCGAGTTAAAAGAAAAACCTCAAAATGTGTCTGGTGAAGACGTCGTGTCCTCAGCACCAAGTATTTTCATCTGTATAGCTGCTCATATCGGTCCACACTGTTTGCTAGTGCAGACACAGCCTACGTCTAGAGGTATACGTGTCACCCAGGTTAGTCCCCGACATGTCTTTCCTGACACTTGTAGCTGGACAGTCTGCAGGCTGGTTTCTTTTTGAAGGGCTGAAAGAAGGACAGTGAGCTCCTTTTTTCCCCAGTGCATCTCTCAGTCTACATTTTCGCCTCATACTCTTACCTCAGTTCAACCAGAGGGAAGAGTCCGATACATGCCCGATTCACCTGGTCCTTTGTCTTGTCTTTTTGAGTAAGATGTTGAAATGAGGTGAAAAATGGTATCACCGGGGAAATTGAATGGAGAATTTGGATTTGGTACCTTTATTCCTTGTACAGGTATAAATCAATGTTCAGGGCTTAGAGAAATCTAGTCTCCTGTCTCAAATAAAATTTGTAGGTCTCCCCTTTTTTACATGTTTTTATTAACTTCTTTTTTTTTTACTGAGCTCAGAGTATTACTCAACCATAAAGCCAGCATTAAATCGCTTTGATTAGATATTTAATTTTAAATAATACTGGCTGTCTGCATGAGCTATTTGACTTACGGAACTTCATTATAGATTCTTTTTTTCTTGTACAGACAGCCTGCTAATGTTGGTCCTGCAAAGGGTTGGACCAAAAGACCTTTTGACATGCACATCAATCTACAGAGTTCTGAACCTGGCAAGATTCAACTTCCCCAGCTCATACAAGTGATTTGCACAATTTATGCTACATTTACCACAGCCAAAAATTGGCACTTTGTAAGTGTGTAGGAAAAAGGAAGAGAATGAGAGACGTGTTTATGAAACGATGGAAAATGCCACCCCAAGATAATGTGTGATGTTTTCCCTCTAACCTCTCCAGAAAAGAAAGAAGCAGTTCTGTTGTTCGGTGCTGCTTAGCATTGAGCACGTGGTTTAATTTAAATGCAAAGATCTGCACAAATCTTGATTTGAGTCAGTTTGAATGAAATGTTCATAAATTGGTTCTTCGTTGGTGCAATGGGAAAAGTAGTTGTCTTCTACAACAGTCAATTAGCAACTTTTACACATTTAGAATATTTATTTGTGTACTGTTTCTCCACTTATCTCTAATCCTCTGTTGAGTTACATGTGCATTATGTGTGCCAATGCGCTTTGCCTCTGAGACCTGTTAAGATTTATGAGACTATTCCTATTCTTACTCCATTTGTTGCTGTTGAGCACACACAATAAAATACGCTATACCCCTGCTATAGCTGTAGCTGCCATAATGGTTGCATTTCCCCACTTGCAGAAAATGACCTTTGCAATGACAGAGTTCATTTTTTAAAGATAAAATGAAACAAAGACATTCCTGATTTTTCAGTAATTTTCACCTGGATTTGGTGCAACATTGTTCCGATGTGCTGTTCTTTTTTTTTTTGCTGAGTAGGGTGTGGAGTTTGATTCATTGCTGATGTCTTCATTTGGCTGGAGAAAGTTTCCATGCAGTTGGAATTCCCAGCGTTGTTCATCAAAGTATGCTAAGATGGATGAACCTTTCTAAGAGCAAAAAGGTACTTCTTTTTTTTGTCGTTGTTACTAAATATTATGAAGTATTTGTTAGATTTGGTTAAGTACTAACAGGCTACATGATGATGCACCAGATATAAAAGTCACTCTCCTGTGTTTGTCTACCAATTTGAGGATTTTTTGGTTCTTGTTTAAACAGTTTTCTGATGTGTTGCAATATTGAAGACTCCTTAAAAAGAGAGATAAAATAGAACTACTTAACAGGAATATTGTGTTTTTCACACTTAAGGAGTTTAAGAACAAGCTCACTTCCACTGTCTGTTCCCTCCCATCACTCACTCCGTATGTACGGGAGCGCACGCACACTTCATCGTTTCAGGAAGTCAGGAATAGTTAAAAATGCATCTTTACCACGGGATCCTTTTCCATTTTTAAAAGTAGCTTTTTTTGTCCTGTAAAATAGGAACTTTCAGAAAGTCAGGGTCTAAGTTTTGACGCAGTCACAACAGCTATATGCAGTCCAGTGCTGGAAGCAATGTCAGATCCAGCTCCAGATAACGCTGTCTTCAGCCAATTTTTTTTCCTTTTGCTTTTTTTCTTCTTTAGTTTTTTGTCTATAGACTGATAAAAGCATGTACATGCCATGTCTCTTTTCTGAGGTCATTATTGTGCTCGAAGCCCTAAAGGTTTCCCCCTGAACAAAGCATAGTGGTGTTGCAGTTGAACATCAGATTGAAAGAGGACATTATTCATACACAAACACCACTGTCCAGTTGGCAATTCAGGAGTTGAAAAAGGAAACCTTATTGAAAGAACAAGACTGTGGAACATCATTGTCTTCTACATCCTAACCTGTGTTTACTGCGATAGGAACAAAGCAAACACAGTGCAAATATGCATGGGTTTCCTTTGTCTCGTTTCATGCATTCAACAGAGGAGTTTCTGTCAGAAGCGCTGGGATCTGTCCCTTGTCGTGCTTGGCACAGGGAAGTGGGTCATGACTTGAGGGTTCTGGTTTGGGTGGCACCACTGATGGGTTGCGTCACTTTTTTTTTTTTTGCCTTGCAATAAACCGAAATGTGGTTTGATTTAGCCAGTACTCGAGATGGCAAACCGAGTGCCCCCACTACGGCGGCGAGCAAAGGCTCCGCAGGTGAATGAACGGCAGTTGAGGTGGAGAGCGATTCGTGATTCAGCCTGTGCGCAGCTACGGTCCCCAGATCCCAGTGGCCCGTGCAGTTTCATCTCCTTCTTAAACAGAGGTAATGGTAAAGGGAGAGGGAAACGGATGCGTCTGCCCTCTGACAAAACCTAGGAGTGAGGCACGCGTAACCAAAGAGCTGCAGCCTTCCCTTCCCCAGCAACACCTAACAGTGCAAGCGACGTACAGGAGGCACCTCCGTAAGCAGGAGGTCCACCAAAACCGCTGGTACGTCTGGATTTTGGAAGTCACCAGAGAGACCCCGAGGCTGCAATACAGCTACATGGTCGGTTAACGTGCCCAAGACCAGACTGGACTATCCCCGCTGTAGCCCCTTTGCTGGTAAAATCCAGCCCTCAGTCCTTCAGTCAGCCACGGCGGTGCGTGTACCCGGCGCGTTCCCTAACGAGCCGACGCTGAGCACAGAGCGGTGGTTTGGCTGCCTGCACAGTGCCTGTCCCCTCGTTCATTAGCCTCGCTGCTAATGTTCCGGACTTTGCAGCTTATGGAAGGAACTGTCAGAGGCAATTTGCAGATAGCCGGTGCTGCAGAAGTGCAAAGAGCTGTATTTTTATGTGTTGATGAATAATTTAGCAACAATCCTGTGTTATGTAAAATTACCGCTTTACTGCTGCTGGGGCCAGTGTTCGTACAAAGTGTTCTTCTAAGCCCAGTTATACAAGTTAAAGCTTGCTAGTTTTATCCTATGCCTCTGTCATTAGAGAGAATTTTTCCAGGTTCAAACCGGGAATCGGAGCAGGTCTTTCATTCCAGGAGAGGGCCGTTCCCCTTCTCATTCTCATTTACAGTCCTGATCATCCTACCTGTTTTCCAAATAGTCAGTTTTGCACTAGGTTGCATATTAGTGCTGGTTTTCTCCCCAGAGAAGGATGCTGTGTAATGTTTTTCCATATAAACGCCGTGGCAATCATCCATCCTCGCAGACTTTTGCTTTATATTAAGGAGCAGGCTAAGACCCATTTCCATGCAGAGTGACCCCCTACCCTGTGGATGAAGCCTGTGCACTGATGTGGGCAGGGAACATGGAATATGGACGGATTTAGATATATCTTGTTTTGGCTTCAGGTTGGAAATTGTTCCTTTGGGATTCTACCTCTTCTATGCTCAGAGCGGGATTAAAAGGTTAGGGAATGAAAACAAAGAGCAGTATTATTGCCACCCAAAAGCATGCTTGTAAGGATAAAGTGAGATTGAAAAGCTGCGGTAATTCAACACCAGGACACGACCAGAAAAGGAGAAACTTGCAGGTTTCCTTAAGACTCTGCATCTCAGCTACTGCTTCTGCTGTATTCTACAAGTGTTGCCAAGAGATGCTTAGTTGAAAATGCAAATATGTTCAAGGCTGAAGGATCAAAGAGCAATTAAATTAAAAACTGCTGACAGGTCAATCTTAATAGTCATTTCCATGCTGAAATAAGTCAATAAATCTTAGCTTGCAATAAATCTTACCACATAAAGGTGGGCTTGCATAACAGGAAAATGTAGTAAAATATAGCAATATATTTTATGCAAATGCTTTTTAAAAGTAATGAGTAGCATGTTTTATTCATCTTGTCCTGGCATCAAAGCGGTCAAGAAGACATTGGACTTCTGGAATGGGTTAATCCTTCACAGCAGCGGTATGCTGAGCAGGCAGAATGTCTTCTATTTATATTACTATTTACTTATATTTGTAAATACAAGCCTTAATTGAGCTCCTGAGCCCTGCTGTGTTTGGTACTGTGCAAACACAACGTGAGGGACTGTCCCTGCCCCACAGACCTTTACAAACTAGAAAAGTCAGAAGGAGAGGAGGACGGGAGCAAAGCAGTCGGGTGACTTGCCTCAGGTCACCCGAGATGTTAGTGGCAGAGGCAAAACTGGAGCTCGGGACTCCTGTGTCATACTTTGGCCCTGTTCTCCAAGTCATGCAGCTTCCTGGCCTATATACTAAATACAGTATGTACGGGTCAAATAAGAAGAAAACTCACCCGCTCATGGTATGGTTCAAGCTTCAGAGAGGCAGGGAAAGCAGCTGTTCAGCTGGCTTTCATACCAGACACCTTAATGTACCCTTCTGTTTTTATTTGTTCTCCCAAATGCATAAAGTAGGAAATACTAGATAATATTCCTAGGTACTTGTATCTATAACTAGACACATCTCCAACAAACACATAATCCAAGAGGGAGTTGGAATCCAGCTGCTAAATTTAAAACAGATTTTCTGCATGGTAGAAGTTCCCTGATGGTTAAATAGCCTCTATCTCCCTTACGGCTTCCCGCCCACCTGTAGCTGTGCTGCCCGCTAGCCCCAAGGGAAGACCCGAGGGGAAAAAGTTCCTGATATTGCCGCTTCAACAGCACCCGAGCGCTTTAACAAGGACCTTTCTATTAGCCCCTGTATAAACACAGGACGGCAGCCCAGGCAGGCAGCTCCGGGTGGAGGGAGCACGGATCGTTTTAAATCATTTGCACGTTCTAAATCATTGGGCACAATCTGCGAAGAGTAGATCTTGTGTTACATGCTGCGCTTGGGAGGCAAGGGAGACTATTTCAGGCTAATAAAATTCCCAACAAGTGACCCGGCACAGGAGAAGTCCTGTTCTCAAGGAAAAGCCTTACATCAGCACAGGCTCACAACTCGCCCTTCTTTTCACAGTGGAAAGACTGGGGACTTTAATCCCGATTCTAAAAACAAGTCAAAAGTTGGTGAGCACAGTAATTGCACAAGCAAAGAAAGGGCTGGGGGACAGCCTGTACTTCCCCATACACACACACCTTTTTCTTTTTTTTTTTTTTTTGCATTGAATCTGAAGAGCTGTTCTTAGGTTTGTGTGGTCTCCGGCAAGATGCAGTACCTCACTTCCAGAGTGTTTTTCCTGGCGCTAACAGACCGCACAGAGCCCAACCCAGGGTAATAACGTGCTGCATGTTCCCAAACCCGGGAACAAAAGGTGAGGATTTCTTGTTTTCCTCGGGATGCTGATCTCATGTTACATTACTGAGGGTGCAACGTGAATGAGATTGCAAAACTGATTTCAACCAGGTCCCTTCGTGTACCTTTTCCTTTAACCGGAAGAAAGTTTTCCACCGTTACCAAAAATGGGAAAAATGTGCATTTGCTTCATATGCCTGGGACAGGGAATTGTCACCAATAATCAAAGGTGGCATTAGAAAAAACAGGTTAACTTTCCAGGGGAGGTTTCTCCCAAGAGCAGGTAATGTTATTCTCCACAGCGGCAAACCAGTCCAGCACTGGAGTCTGCCAGCGAAATACCAAAAGGAAGGCGTAAACCTGGTTTCGTAAGAAATACATCCCAGCGCTACCTGACCTGTGCCTAGGAGCAGGTTTTATTTTTAAGTGCGTGAGGCAGAATTATCGGAGATGAAGAACCATGAGTCAGACCCGCAAAATCACGAGACCGCTCTCCAGCTCGGTGAGGGCTGCATCTTTCTGTTCTCCAGGGAACGGCTTCTGCCGCCCGGTTCGGTCCGCCGGATTTCTGAAGCTCCGGTGCCTGTCCGTGGGGTGCGGGTACGAGCGCCAGCGCCGTCCTCTCCCGCCTCGTCCCCCCCGGCTGTGCTGCGGGAGCGGGCCGGGAGACCCGGACCGTCCCCGAAGGCAGCGGGTCCGGGAGAAGGGACGTTGCGTCGGCGCAGCCCTCGGCCAGCCCTGGCGAGCGCGGCTCCTCGCTCGGATCTCCGCGCGGGGCATTAGCTGCTGCTTAAAAGGGAAAAGAAACGGAATAAGAAGGATTAAAGCACAGCGTTCCCCGCGAGCACTGTCGTCATGCCGGGAAGCCTCCCTGCCTGTCAGGCGGCCGAGTATTTGACCCACATTTGCCACTGAGCGCGGAAAGGTAGTCCAAGCCAGTGCTCAAAAAATATCCAGCCAGATTACTTATTAAGATGGTTTTTATAGCGTTGAGAGGGAAAAAAGGAGCCTGTCTAAAGTTTTTGCTCGGGCCTGGTCAACTCGTAGGTTTTGTGCTGGTGCAGCTATTTCCATTAGAGGTGTGATATTTTTTGCCGAATAAGATAAACCAATATAACCGCTAGTTGGGGACGCTGTTGTGCTGGCACAAAGGTGCTTTATACCAGTACAGCTTACTCGCCTGCTTGTATGGAAATAGAAATTTCGGCATAAATAAGCATCTTTATACTGGTATAACTGTTTCTACCCTAGGGAAATTATACCATTTTTACTATACCAGTGTAGTTCCAATTTTGTGTGCAGCCCAGCCTTCGCAGTGGTACACCTTCTGTGTAGAAGAGCCCTCGCAGTGACCAGTGCCTCGCCGTGCCAAAAAGCTGCAGAAAGTCAATGAGATTATTCACGTATTAGTTACTCCACTGGATCAGGCTATCAAAATCTGGTGGAGGCGGAGGAGGAGGGGTGCATTCGTTTACTTTTGTTGGCCAGTAAAACAGTCCACGTATCTGGCATTGACTGGCAATGGTTTTGCTGGTATCTAGAGGCAGCGGACAGATAAAATGAGAGTAAATTTTTTGTAGCGCATTACAACAGGAAGAGTTACTGTTACAATGTCTGCCTAAGTTCGTTTTATGGAAGAATAAAGCCTTGGTTGCAGAAGGATGTCACCGATTGTCTCTCTGCTTTGGAAATGAGCATCTTCCCCTTGCTCACACATGGGTATCTCCAATTCACCCTAGCACAATGTAGAAGCAGAAAGCCATTATCCTGTGAGAGAATAGCCTATTCAGTCGTCATCACTTACAGACAGTATATGCTGAGCAAAAAAAGGAGAAATGCAACTTTAAGGGTAGTCAGCAGTTATGCGAAGCTTTTCACCTTAAAATGCCTTGCAAACTCTAGTTATATTTAAACTCATACCACGGGAGTACGTATGTGCGAGTCTATCTGTGTGGGTGCTCTATCCTTTTCTATGTGCTCTACATAAACATGCAAGGAAGATGGGCAGCACTCGGCAGGTCAGCGTACGTAACTTGAAAACGAGCGGACGGTGCATAGGCAGTGGTTGGAGAACAGTCGCGCTCCTGCCGTCAGGGCTCCTGGGGGACGGGGGAAGGACACTGTCTCACAGCCTCTGGTCGCGCTCAAAAATGGAGTCAGCCTCTCCATTTAGGTGCTGAGAAAGGTAACTTGAAGAATGGGCTGGAAATGATTTTTAAATACCTGCTGACAGTGTGGTTACTTAGGGTGTTATTGATAGAGTATGCAAGTTGGTGACCCAAGTCCTTTCCCAGTATATACAAATTCAGTTTTCCTCTCTTTGCCTTTAATAATTTAGAGGTCGTTTTGGTAATGTGAAAAAGAGATTAATTCACTTGCTGCCCTGATGGCCATTATGAGAAAATCACAAAGTCAGAGCAGTGGCTTGATTTTTATGACTGAATTCTTCTGCAGACATGGGTCTATTATTCAGCTGCAGAGCACTGTGGCCCTTGAAGCCAAGTTGCAGGGTGAAGGTCACTGCTCTGCCAGTAACCACATTGCAGTTACATGAAGTTTTAATCAGCAAATACTGGGCGAACATAGCTCTGGTACTGTACGGCTAAATATAATGGAATTTGCCCCACAGATGACTGTAGGTCCTCGTTGTTAAATCAGCTCTGCCTATTTACCTTTCAGCTGCAGCTTAAACATATGAAATGTGTCGTAATCCAGCTTTTCCCACATCAGAGGCTTGAAGAAACCACTTTCCTGTAGCATTGTATATAAAGAGGTAACGTTTCTTCATTTGCCTCACATATCAAAATTCAAGGCAATCATTCATTCATTCTACATCATAAATAATACATGTAGCCAACCAAACACAAAAGGCTGTACTTCTGTCTGCTTTCCCTCCACTCTTTAATAAGATCATCTGAATTTCAAGATGAAATGTGCAGTCTCATATTTAAATCATTAGGTCCCTGTGTGGTATTTCATCTCATTTTTGCAAGATCAGGGTGGCCAACGTGGTCAAAGAAAGAAAGAAGATAAAGACTTTATCAGCAGAACAAATGTAACTGGTTCATGTTGAAGAGGAAATAGGTGATCCGTAGAGGGTAAAGGCTTGCCGGAGATTTGTGAGGGAGCTGTAAATCAGTGGTTGCAGACCACGGCGAGGTGCAACTCCCCTGTGGTACAGTGTCCCGCGGTAATGAGCCCTCAGCTCCTCTGTTGGCCCTTTCCTGGGTTTCAGTGTGTTTTGCTGAAAGGGTATCCAGGTCTTGGGCAGCAGTTGTGATCCTCCTGAACATATCGCTATTATAATAAGGCGGCAATTAACTTAACCCATCTATGCTAGCTTCCCTGGATGTGAAGCTGCAGATATTTATGGTGGGTTGCTGATTCGTAAAGGTGTTGCGGGTAATATTCGTGAGGCACTTTGTTGGTTAAAGGTGCAAAGTTGTCTTTACTGCCAGAAGATCTCAGCAAGGGATCGTATAAACGCACTGGGCGCAGGAGTATCTAATTAAATGCTGCAGCTCTTACTAGCTTTAACACAAGCAGGAGCAGGACCTCGATCACAATCCAAAAAAGAGTGAGACAAAAATTTGGCAGGCGAAGTACAATATATTCTCATGTCATCTTTATGTAAACATTTGGCCAAAAAAGGGAGGTCATCTATAAATCCAGATAGGCCCAGACAACTGAACTCTAAAGCTAGTTTACAGAAAAGGTTTCCAAAGCCCACATGGCCTTGTATGAGATTAAAAATGGATAAAAATGTTAACCCTGGACCACAAGAACCTGGGCAATGCCAGGACCACTCAGCAGTGACAGCTTAGGCACAGACTAGCTGCAGAAGTGCATGAATAGGGCATGTAGAATGGGTAACACTACCAGAAGTGTCAGGCCTTGCCCCCTAGTTACACCCGCAGTAAATTTTGCCCAGCTAGCTAAGTCTTCTGTGATGCCCGAAGCTGCTCTCCCTCTTCTGTGATGCCCCTTACAGGACCCTTCGGGAAGAAGAGAGATCACAAATAGAAGACCTTTAAAGAGGAGCTAACCATGCTGTGGTGGAGGTCTACCGACTGCAACCGCAGCTTGAACCCAAGTAAGTTCATTCAGTAATAGTCCAGTTTGGGCTAGTTGTGGTCTTTTGGGCAGGTTGCTTGTCCCTTCCACCCTGCCAAGCGACTCCAGGCACCTGCTGGCGCAGCTCTGGGCTGTGGCACGATGTGCTTCGCTCCCACCATCTCGCAGGCAGCCCCGTTTCCAGCTGTGATGCTGGAGGCAAGAGCAGACCTTGGCAGCTGGGATGGAGCTCGTGGCATCACTGCTTGGGGAAGAGGTCAGAGATTTTCAGAATGTCGTGTCTCCTCACAGCCAGCACAGCCAGACCACGGTGGTCAACAGACCGCTGACCGCAGAGCAGTCACTGGCCCACGCTGAAGATTATTCATGAGAGGAATAGGTTGTTTCCCCCTCCAATTACCTTTTTATTGCTGAAAGCAAAAAAGAAACAAAAATCCTTTAATGATATGTTTTTTCAAGTCCATGGGTTCAAGATAAACTAGCAGGCTTAGGAAAAAAATGCCCACAGAGGACAAAGTGAAGAATTATGACTATCCAAAAACGCCGCATATTCTTTCCTACTGCTTTTTCTCTCTTCTCTAAGCTGCTGAAAGAAGATAGGCTGACAGACATGTTCCTGAACAACCCTTTGTACATGACATATCTAGAAATTGAATGAGTTGTATTGACTGCCTTATATCTAAATTAATCACAACCCAGATGGAATGGGGAAGATGTTACACACTCACGCACACACACAAGCAGGAGTCATACCTCCTGAGGATGTTAAAAAGGAAACCTGTGAAGTGATGGATGAAAAAATAAGAGTCCTCTCTGCATTTGTTTAAATATGCATCCTCTGCAGTGCTTATCTGAACCCTGAGCTCTTAGAGGCGCTGATAAGAAAAACAGACCTATTAAAGCCTCATTTGAAAATCTCCAGAACATGCACCCAGCCCCGTGTCAGCTGAAACCCTGCTGTCCCCAGAGCCCCCAGGCTCGCGCAGAAGCATTAGCCATGTCTGAAAAAGCGTGGTGTGTCGCTTCTCTGTGCCTCACCCCTCCCAGGCTCCCCCTCCATCGCCGGTGAGAGTCCACGGCTCCCCTCTCTCCTCTGCAAATACTGCTCACGCATCAATAAATATTTTCTTGTCTTCAGGTCTTGACTCCCAGCCCAACTTCATCCCTGGGTCTTGCGCCACGCGTTTTAAGCCAAAGACTGAGGTTTTCCTTAGAAACTCCCTCCCTAGCTTCCCCTGCTCTTCCTGGCAAGCAACCGGCTCGGCTGCCAGGATAACCCTGGCTCCTTCTGGAAAACAACCGAATGAGCCTGGCTTTCTTCCTCCCGGAGGCGGCAGGTCTTTGCAGCCGCCCCGGGTGGCTCAGGCTTCCTAGAGGGATTTTTCGGATGCTCAAGCAAATCTTACGGAGGGCAGGAGGAGCCACAGACAGAGCAAGGTCAGGCAGCCGCCTTTCCAAAGCAGCCGGGTGCAGCGTGCCGGCCTCCCGGAGCGTGGCGGGGTCTTTCGGGGCGGCCTGAGAGCGGCTCTCGCTGTCCCGCAGTCCTAGAGCCAGCTGGGATCTGAGCTGGTTTCTGGAGTAGTTACGGTCCTAAGGCATCATTTGACAGAAGACAGTGAAAGGAGCACGGCAAGGAGCTGCTCATACCTGGTCTCGTCTAAGCACAGTCCCGGTAGCTGGGGGTTCACGAAGGAACAACCAAAAGTGCGCTCCGTGACCTGGAGCATCCTTTCTCCTGCCCTACCACAGGCCGATCAGTTAAAACCCCGCCGTGGCGGGTTAGCGTCACAAATCAGCTCTCCTGAGAGTGTAAATCTTGCCCTCGGATCGTAGAGAAAAGTTTGTCGGTGACACAGCTCGCATTTTGCTCCAGCTCTGTATGGATGGTTTGTGAGCTGTCATTCCCTTTTGCCAGGCCTTGCCTATGTGTTTGTCATTAGCTTGTGAACTTCCTAAAGCAAAATGTAGGGATGTAGAGCTGGAAAGGGTCTTTTCACTCTGCTGCTGCAAGCCACACTTACTGTTATCCCATTCACAGATCGTCGCTTTTCCAGCACTAAGGTTTGGAGCCTTAGTAGCAGCTGAAAGGCTGTTTGAGTCCTTCCTTCCCTTTTTTAAGCCTAGTCAACGTGTGTTCGTGGGCAGTTTATCTCTCTTCTGCCCTTTGGAAACGTTGGAGAAATGCTGCAAAACTTGCAAGTTGAAAAAAGGGCTAAACATTGAGTTTCCTTGACTTCATCTTCAACCACAGTGAGCTCCCAGGTGTGGCCCTGCCTCTCCTCTGCAAGTTCAAACCTTATCCCTATGGCAGGCAGCTGCTGCGGCAGGACCGAAGGGGTGTTTTCTCCCTTACACCAAGATCTGAGCTCGCTTGCAGCCGTGTAGCTGAAGAGCATATTTGCGCAGCAGAATAGCTGGTAGCTATTGTGGTAGAAATGGGCTCTGTAGTCTGCTCAGCCTTACAGGTAAGTACCTGCCTGCTTAACAAGCTGTTGTTTTGGAGCAATTTTTAGGATCATCTTGTATTACAATAGTCCAGGCTTAAAAGCTTTGATGTCTCTGTGATAGAAACTTCTGCTCAAGATGGGGGTTTTGCCTCCGTTATTATTCTAAAAGTGCATAAAGAAGTCCTAAAAGGTTTGCTTAGGTTTTTTTGACCTGTAAGGTAGTTTTATGACAGCCTTGTTCATGCCTGCTGAGAGGACTAATGAAGTGGATTGGGAGATTTCTCTACCGTTTGCTGAAGACGCAAGGTCATACATTTTTTAGGAAAGCTTCTCTCTCAACTTCTGGGAGTTCAGTGTGTATAAACAAAGAGCTGGGCGCATTTGGGTTCACCTGCACGATTGCTTTGCTAGCGGTAGTGGTACTCCACAGGCTGTCCTGCTACAGGGCGTAGGTGGTTGGCTTTCCCCACGTCCTCAGTGTTCACATCCAGTAAGACAGCAAGAAGCACACCTGAAAGTCTGAGCTGGAAGAAGAAAAAAAAGAGAGAGAGAGAGAGAGAGAACCTCAATTTCTGAGCTAAAGTTAAAATACATAAACAGCTTTCCTATCTTTTATGAGATGAGAGAAGCGGTCGGGCAGGTAGACTGGATATTTTGTAATGGTTCTCTTTAAGGCCTTAAAGGAGTTGAATAGAAGGCACAATCTCATATCTGTCTTTCTTTTCTAAGTATACTGAATATAATAAGTGGCTTTATCCGATTAAAGAAGAAAAATCCTGACAGAAGGGGAAAAGATGTATCATTTTCCAAGGGAATGCTCCCTGCTGGTTTTTGTAGCCCCTGCACCAGGCTGTAAGCCTTTGGACATGATAAACTCTGTGACCTCCTCATGGGAATTAAAGGTGGTTTCATTTTTTTTTTCTTTTCTTTTTTTCCTTACTGCTCCAAGTGATATGAAGCTTGACTGGAGACATTAAAGGACGTTAAATTACTCGGTTACCAGAGCTCACTTTCCTTCTTAGAAAGACTGCTTCCCTTTTTTTTTCCAGCTTGATAATTTGTTGCTGCTGTCTGGAAAAAGGTCAGGCTTGCTCACATTGTACAGCATTTCTTGTAGGTTTCTGGGTATTTTCTTAGATGGGAAAAGGCTCGGTGCTGTCACCCTCCATGCTATACACGTTCTGTCTTGCACTGAATATTGGAAAAACTTCTCATAGTTGCATTAATAGGATTGAAGTCCATTTGTAGAGGAATATGGCTCCGTAGAGCGTTTGCAGAGGCGATTGCTGTATCAGATAGAGACGACATCTTAATTTCTGGTTGCGGACAAGTTCTCTTCTTCTGGAGTAAAGGCAGCCCCTGCTGAGTCAGCCTTTGCAGCCTTCCTGTCCTGGCCTGAACTTCTCTAACATACTCCATCAATTCTACATGCGGTAGTGGCTAAGCTAAAGCAGGAGCTCTTTCCAGGTGGAGGGAGCAGCGCGACAGCTTGGGTCCTTTCCTTCTAATACCGAACAAGGAATTGCGTGGGGAGAAGGAGAACTGTGGTAACCTGTGTTACCCCACAGTCCCGCCGATCAGCGCAGGTTGCTCCAAGTGCCTTCGTGCCCACCTCCGCAGTGGCTCAGCCAGGTGTCTGGTCAAGCAAGCCGTAAGGTGGCTGAAGGCCAGCAGATGCTGCTGACGGGGCCAGCTGGCTGGGCAGCGCTGCCAGGGTGGCCGTGGATGCTGCTTTCCAGCCTGGGTCAGCACCGCGGGATGCCCTGGCAGTCCCGTGGCTCTGGGGAGAGCGCACGGTCCAAAAAGGGGTTTGCCCAACCTGACACGAATTTTCAGCATAGGTGTGGATCCTCGGAGATGCGACCTTATGAGGGAAGAGCTGGATAACCGTGCGCCTCGTCTCCCGTCACTCCATCCTGCCTCCAGGCTCTACGTCACCGCTAACAGCCGTGCCGCTCTCTGGTCTCGGGTATGTTGACTCTTTCCTCCGCCTCCTTCGGACAGTGTCCCCCCACACCACCCTTCCCACCTCAGCGGCCTGTGCCTGCTCCTTCTGCAACACCTTGCACTGGTCCAGCCAAGCCAGCAGGGATGCTGCCCCACGCATCAATAAAACCTCCCTATTTAAAGAAGCGCAACAAAACCTCCTGGCTTTTTCCTGGAGTCTCTGGCACTTAGCTGCAATGAAAGCGGCTCTTGCCGCTTTCCTTCCCCCCCACACTCCAGGAAAAGCGCTTCCCCCCGAGTGACCTCCGGCACTCGGGGACACGCTCCCTTGCAAATCCACACCTCCTGCCACACACACGTGCGAACACACGTGCCGTGCCCCTGCACAACCTCCCTCTCCGCACAAGCCTCGGGGCCGGCCGCAGGGGTCTGTCCTCGAGTCCACCCACGGCACCGATCCTGCCCAGGGCTGCCCTGGTGCCTGGGTCACCTCTCATCTCACCGGCGGGCCCTGACTCCTACCAGCCCACTTTCCCCAGGATTGCTGGAACGGGGTTTCCACTGACTCCGGATGAATACTCGTATTTCTCGCGTGATTCAGGATCAGGAAAATACTTGAGCTTTTGAAACGAGACTGAGAGGTATGCTTCATCTCATCAGCCTAAGTAAATAAAAAGTGCATTGGGAGTTATTCTCCCAAATTAATGAGCTTAATTTAAACCTCTGCTATTTTAAAAGTACATATTTTAGGTTCTCTGTTTCTTTTCTAGTTTTGGAGTCCTTTCAGTGCAATTGGGAAGGCTCAGAACTACCATTTCAAAAATGAGAGTTGGGCTTCAAATGATAGCACTACATCCAGGCGATGGGCTGAGAACAGAAAAAGAAAAAAAAACCAAAACCCAAACCCATAACGCAAAACTCATGATGAGATCCTGAGCTGTCGACATCAAATACTTCAAGCTAATTAGAAGACCAGACATGTCTAGCCCAAGTGGATATTTGATTTACTGCGTACCATCGCAAAGGTATACTCATGGGTCGTTTAATCACTGCTTCTGAAGCAAGGTAGAGACAGTGGTAACTGCAGGCAGGCACCGTGGGTGGTGGGGATGGCGATGGGAACCTCTTTCTCTTTGTTGACTTTCAACAGAGAGGCCACCGGGGAGCACGACGGGAGTCGGGAAATGCTGTTCCCATCATCTTTCGCTGGCACTTCTCGCATCTTTGATAACCAGGGAACCACGGGGCTGAGCTTTTTGCGGCACTCCTGTCCTAAATCATTTTGGGTGGGCCTTGGTGCTGGGTGTAGCCTGTGCGCAGGGACAAGGGATGGTGGTCGGGCTGGAGCTCCCTTGCATGGAGCATCTGCCCAGACCTACTCCTCGTGGCGGGACCACACAAGTTTGCAAGCGGCAATGGAAGAAGCCACCACACAAGAAACGCGGAGCTCCGCGGCACTTGTGTCGGCTTGGTTGTACTCCCAGCTCTGCTCTGCTGCCCCTTCCTCAAGTCGACGGGGAGCAGGGAGATGCTCTGGGGTAGGTGAGGCACTTCTGCGTCAGGAGGAGGTTGGGAGCACGGGCAGGGGCTGGGCACCTGGTGTGGGACAGGGCTCAGGGCCAGGCACGGCGGCTAAAGGACGTAGGAAGAAGCTTTTCCACCCCCCTAGACAGTAAAGTGCGAAATTAAACCCCCACGTGAGCTGAGGAAGAGTGAAGTGATGCTGGGCTGGGACAGGACTGGGAAGCCACCGGTTATGCCCCAGCGCTGAGCGAGCCCCCGCTTTCTTCCCTGGGGAAACACAGGGAGGGGACGGGGACGGGGACGGGGACGGGACAGGCGTTTTTGGCGCTGGATCTGCGCGGCACCGGCCCCCTGTCCCTGGCAGCTGTGCCTTGGGGGGGGCAGACGGGACCCCCGGCCCAAGGGGGCAGTGGGAGAGCCGGGGGGGAGCGGCGGGAGGGGAATGGTTCCAGCGAGGGCCGTGGGAGGGAGGCAAGCCCCAGCGAAGCACTATTTTCAGTCCGTACTGTCAGGCAGGATTTGTTCAGGGACAATATATTTCCCCATCGTGACAGCTCTGGCAGGCGATGCAAGCGTGGCTGATCCAAAGCCCTGCTCAAGGGCTCGCTTCCTAATTAGGAAGAGAATTTAGGAAGAGTTCTTGCATTTTTGTTGTTGTTTACCAACACCCTGGTGGTCACCTTGGTAGGGCAAAGCAGTTCTGCAACCTGGAGACCTTTGGTAAAAAACCTGCCAGAAGGCGGCTGATGGAGAAAGTATTCGTGGTACGAATGGTCACAGAAAGACTCTGTTTGCACACAAAGGGATGCATAGTCTCAGAGCTGACAAAGGAGACAAAAAAGCAATGATTTTTGAAGACGTAGCCAAAGCAGAATAGTGAACCTTACAGAGGAAGAAGCCATACTCAGAGTGCAGGAACGGGAGAGACTCAAGCAAATTAGGAGGCAAACGTAAGTAAAATACAACTCTTTTAAGGAAGGTGCTTTATACACAACCAATAATTAACTTGTGGAACTTACTGCCCCAGCTGCTATTATTGAGGTCGGCAGAGAAATAAGATTCAAAAAGGCCCATGAATAATAAAAAACACCAAGCATTACACTCAGTAGAATAACAAATTACAAGGGATATAAATCACCATGGTTGAGATCATAAATAACAATAAATTGCCCAGTGATTAGAAGGCAACTTTTGCTAGGGGCAGGTTCCTTAGTAATTGCTCATTTTAGCACTTCTTGCCTTTTTTTTTTTCCTCTGAGCGTGTGGTGCTGGACACTGCCTCGACAAGAGAAAAGGGTTTAGATGGCAAGCAGGCATTTTCTGCACATGGTGTATTGTAGTGAAGAAATTCAGCTTCTTCTCTTAGATAAGAACTATTTAAGAGGGAGTTTCCCTTGCAGAAACACTACAATAGCAGCTGGAAACCTGCAGTATGCTATTGTAATCTGTAATGTTGGGAAAAAGCTTAAAATAAATAAATTTTGAATTATTTTAGTATTTTTAGCCTCCCCAGGTTAGTTCCTAGTTTTTGTCATAATTTTGTTTGTTTATTTGTTTCGAGCTTTTTAAAGCAAGTCATAAAACAATTTCAAGATGAACGCTGTGCATAGACTACCGTATTTTTGTGGCACCTACTTTTGGCTGCTCTGTCAGACAAGCTGATTTATAGATTGGATAAATGCATGTTGCTTCAGCTGACACACCAGAAAGCCTAAGTTCGAGCTATTTAGATTCCAGCCCCTTGCTAATAGAGATTAATACAGTTCTCTCAGTTAACATCTAATTTCTGGGCTGCCAAAAAGAAAGTAATCTGAAGCAGCTAAGAGACAGTCGTGGAGCTGAGCTGGGTACAAATTGAATCAAGGCTTTCAGAGCTCCTCTCGCTGAAGCGTTGCTCCCTGGCTTGCTTCCTAGCAGGATGCAGGGCAATGTTACTGGCACAGGCGCTCTACAAAGACATTTTGTGCTGCTTTCCTGTGCTGAGGTTTTCCATATGCTTTCTCCATACTCAGTAATTAAGGAGGGCTCAGGTGGCACCACCTCGCTGCCCTTGGGATGAGGGACGTGTGCTCGGGTCAGAGGTTTTGTAGCTTAGGTCTGTCCGTATAGACCAGTGGCTATTCTGGTACCACTCAGCTCTGCAGGGCTTCTCTACGGGGTTTTTGGCCTTTCAGCATGCGTAGACCACAGTTCTTCATATTAACAGGTTTTTTTCCTGTTAACGATTCATTACTGCCGCCTTCCTATTTTGAAGAAAAGGCAATTGCATTACTTTTCTGTCTCCCCCCACCCCAGCACCCCCTGAAACGCAACACTTCGCCCTTCTGAGTATCTCTAACCCTTTCCTCGAGCTCCACTTCCCACCAGAGCAGGCTGAAACCAAGCTTGGCCATCTCCCCTTCGCTGGGCAGCCACATTGGTGGTACGGTGAAAGCCAGACTGCTGCATGACACCAAAGCTGCTCCGAAACGGCGTCTGCCCATTCTCTCCATAGGAAAGCATGATCAGTCCTGCCCCAGAGAGAGAGACTAATAATACAGTCTCCACTGTTTTGGACCAGCTGCTTTCCTAAAATTAAATGCATTGGAGTGCCTGGCGTTTCTTCTGAGGAAGTGTTTATAAATGTTAGGCAAGGGCTTTACACCACCGGTTGGTTATCATTTTGCAGGATGTGCTAATAAGGCAATGCTCAACAGAGCGCATATATCACTCCTACTGCACAAGCAAAACTGGTGGCAACATTCGCCTCCTCAGAGGGAAAAATGTGAACGACCTGGTGGCTTTAGGTTCAGATAGCAAGGAAACTAGAAAAGATGTACTTGCACTAAAGGCAGCCTGCATCCTAACTCTGTACTGAGGGCGTGATTTTCAGTTTGTCTGTAGTATTTTTCATACCTGCCCTATGTTTCGTACACAAACACACATATTTACTTTCTGGAAAGGTGGGATAGTCACGGTCCTTTAATGACTTTTTGCAATTCAGGCCGGCGCAGTACAGTACTCTCCTGGCGCAGCCCTGGCCAAAATCAGCTCCTGAGCTCTTCTCGGTGGGAAGGGGACGCGAAGGGGACCGGCTGCGCTCAGCACGGTGACCTCCCGGTGCCACCTCATGAATGGACAGCATGTGCCCACGTAGTATTTACCTGCGGACACAAATGTTTAGCAAGAGGCTTTGGTTTGCTTTACCTAACGTTTCTGTCTCACCGCAGGGCACTTATCAGCATTTACCTGATTATTCGGTGTCAAGTGGTTCTGCTAACTTTATTCAGCTGGGTTCTTCTCAGGGAAGGACGGCCGTTCCCGTCCACTGAGACCTTGACAGAGCAGTTAAGTCAGCATGAGCCAGCCTTTTTTCTGGGCCTCCAGATAGCAGCAAAGTAGATGAAACATAACAGAGCCTTGAGACCAAAGGGACGAGACGATTATTGAGGTTAATGATGTCTTGGACTGAATCGACACAATTTCGGCAGATCGCAGGAGGAATCTGTGGTACTCGGGGATGAGACTCTGCGCCCGCTAAGGCAACTGGGCATTCCTCCCACGACTGTATGATCTGGCCCGCTGTGCAGAGCACGTAAATCCGCCACTGGTTTTCCGTGCGAGGAATTCCATGCGGGACCGAGAGGCTTGTGGCAGTCATTTCCCTGGCCCGCTCCTCCTCTTCCAGGATGCCCAGCTTTCGGGGCACCGGCGAAGCGCACGGAGCTTGGGAGAAGGCGTGCGTAGCATTTACAGAGATTCTGTCCCAAACGCTTCCTGGGGCCTCTTCCCTCCTCTGCCGCTGCTTTTCGCTGCAGCTCAAGAAAATCTGCCTTTTCGCTGTTGGCTGAAAGTTATTAGGGATATTGTAGCATACGGCACTGCAAACTAACTTAGAGAACATGTAGAGACAAAACACCGTCCACAAATCAAGTAAAGGGGGTGCTTTAAAATGATACAATTAAATACTTTTTTTTCTAACTGTTTTTAAATGAGTTTTTCTCCGTGACAGAGTTTTGTTGGAAAAGGACTCACTTCAACTGTTGATTGCAAACAGATTACCCCCAAATGCTCGCTTGTTTGTTTGCAGACAGAACCTCATTCCCCCCCTTGAGAATAGGTAAACTGGCAAACCGCTCACGATGACTATTTGCTCATCCTCATTTAAGGCCTGTAATTGATACACTAAATGACGTGATATGTTTCTATTCCCTTGGTGCTGTGATTAGATGACTGTATCTCTTTTAAACAGAACAATAATGAAATAATGACTAGTGAATAATAAATCCTTGTTTGCATGCTAATATTCTGTTGAATATCAGGTGCGGTATAAAAAGTGGCTATTCCCCAAACAATTTGCTCAAACAAAACCCTTGTTCTGAATTCAAACACTGTTCCTGCCATATCCAGTCATCTGTAGCCGGAGGCTTCGCAGAGAAAGTGTGTTTCAAGGAATGATTTAAATGAAAATGGGCGGCTGCTTGGATCATAAAAGAGGGAAGGAGTTCCAAGAATGAGAAACAGCGTGGAAAAAGGGCCAAAATCATAAAATGTAAATTTGTGCTTTTAGGAACCGTTCGCTACTTTTCAGACAAAAGGAACCGCTTATCCTCCGCTGGCCGGGAAGCGTGTCCCCGGCTCTGGGAGAAGGGGAGGTTGTGAGCTTGATGGGAAGACGATCGATATCGTAAAGGGGGAGCTCCAACGCGAGCACGTACTGCGTCTTCATCCCTGGATTCAGGCTACGCAGGGCTGTGCCTGCGTCCCCGTGCTGCTGGCAGGCCGAGGAGAGGCTCCAGTGCAAGCCCAAGGACCTGTGCTTCTCCAGCAGAAGGGCGCGAGTTCTGCACCAGGGTGGCCTGCGAGGATGGAGATTAAGGAGGAGGGTGACTTTTAAAAACCCTTGCAGAATACGTGCACATGCACGAGCACCCCGCGTGTAGGTAGTTCCATACGGCGTGCCTATGGAACGCGGGTGCCTGTGCGCGCGCACGTGTGTATAAAGCGTCGGACTGACAATTGAAGTTGGTTTCTAAGAAACCGTTTGTTTCTGACACAGTTTGGTGATGTGATAAGCCTGACTGTTTGCTGAGGCTGAAGAGTTAAAATAGTTGCATCCTGTGCAAGGGATTTTTATATCGTTATATTAATCTTAAATTAATTTTAATAACTTTGTTATATTTACTTAGGTATCTATCGGCTTTGTTTGCTTCATTGGATTACCCATTATGAGGACTAGATTTCCCTCAAACGTGGCGATACGCACGTTGCCATAGCTACCCCGGTCCTGGCTATTTTTTCTGTAAAGCAGGAGTTCTGAACAGCCTTCCTGTTCCAGCATCTGAAACGGTTCGCCCATAATTTTTGTATTCACGTGTATCTTGCGTTTAAGACTTCAGGAGTTTGTGTTTCATTTGCCTCTTGAGAAATAGTCAGGACCTTCATCTGAGGACATTTAAACTTCACTTAGGTACAGGAGGGGACAAAAGGTGTTTGGAGAACACCTTTGAAATTAAGAATTCACGGAAGGGACGGTGAGGGCACCCTGGGGAAGGAGAAGTAAAAGCCTTCCTCTGCAAGAAATAACTGGTGGAAAAGTAAAGAGGAAAGGCCAAAACCTGAAAGGCAGCAGAGGTGTAAAAGCCCAGCAGTCAGACAACTATCTATAAGGTGCCGTCAACCAGGAAATCCTAGAAACAGGGGGCAAAACACGTACAGCTTGCTTGTGTGTGCTCTCCCGCTGGTGGAGGACATCACTGGGACTTGCTTCCTACCTGGACCAGGGAGAAATCTGACCCGAGGTTCAATTTCTCCATGCGAAGCCTCACCAGAGAGAATCCTCTGGAGATGTTCTCTGAATACGAAGGGTCTAATACTGTCTGCCTAGAATGGTCCAGGTGCACGCTGCTGTCCACGTTCACCAACAACCCTCTGATACTTGTGCTCAGGTGAGACTCTAAGGGAAAACGGAGGGGCGAGCAGGCAGGTGGGTGAAGGAAGGTGTGAGGAAGAGGTTTTGTGACTATTGTGCAGGCAGGGCAGATGATGAAATTTTACTGCCTTGGCAACTACCGTCTATCCCATCTGTCCCTGTGGCCACAAATCACCTCTAAGCAGTCCTTCTTACATGGCTGCTGATGTTGCTTCACCTAGAAGCCAACACAATTTATAGCTCAGAGTTTCTTATGCAATGTTCATACCAACAGGCTGACTGAGAAATATTGTAGAGCCAGTGGCACAAATGCAGAGCGTGGTGTCAGGGGGTGCACCAGACTTTCCCTATTTGTGCTGGACGAGCGGTGTAGACATAGCCTAGAATTATCACCGTCCTCTACTCCATCGACATCTCTGGTATTTCCTCCAGGCCCTGCAACTGGTAGCACTGGATTCTTATTTTACCTGGCATCTGTTGTTTCCTTCAGACCAAATGGTAGCCAGTGTGTCTCATACACTTTAATATGATATTAGCAAAGCCCCAAAATATGTTCGAACACTGGGAATGTGGTTTCCTAAGGTTACACGTTGTCAACTATTTTAAAGCGCAATTCAAGGTTTTTGAGTGAGGTAAACAAAATAGGGGGGAGAAGAAATTTCTACCCAAGTAGGAGTTTTTAGCTTTCAGTCTGCCTGAAAATCCTTGAAGTTGGTTCATCAAATAGGGAGGAAACAGGTGTCCCTGTGAAGCATGCCCTGCCCCTTCGCAGTGGCCGAATGCCTCACCTCAACCAGCCCCAACTGTTTGGACTGAAGAACTGACAGCTAACCTTGATTTCACATTTCGTGAAATGCCAAGTCCAAAGGCTTTTATTATTCAACAGTTCGTCTAAGCAGAAGGGTGTGACTCTGCAGAAACTGAGATTTCAGACGTGATGAGTATCAAGTTACACCCTTATCGCGCATTGAATTACTTTATGATTTCTAACAGCACAGGGTAGGCTGCCCGGGATGTGCGGTAAAATCTCGCCGTTCATCAGCAAATACTATAAATGTGACCTTATGTTCCTCGAATGAGCTGTAGATGCAGTTCACATTTCCCTGACCCCATCTGTCACCCATCTCGCCTCTCCGGAGACCTCTCCCAGCTCCCTAAGGGCTCCCTTTCCAAGTAGGCAGGTCCCTTCACTTCTTTCTCAGTTACCAGCTAATGATCTCCTTAATTCCATCTGCAGGCTATACCTTCACGCCAGCTGAGCGCGACACTTGCCTTTTACGTGCTGTGGGACCTGCGCCTGGAATTCAGCTCATGCTTTGGGTGGGCATAACTCGAACAGCCCTTTCTCTGGAGACCCTGGTTACACTTTGGGCGCAGGGTCTCTGCATGCCAGCTTTTGCAAGTGACAGTTTCCTCTCTTCCCTCTTCCAGGAATCAGGCCCTCAGCAGATCACTGTCTTTCAATTGCTGTCCTCTAAGCTTTGGCAAACAATCCTGCCGCTGGGCTGAGGAGCATGGACCGAGGAGTCACCTTGAAGCTGTAAATCTGTTTGAGGGGATGCTGCTTAGTTAGGGCACTGCTTTGATCTTTCCTGCGCCTTTTTTTAGCAACCACTCATGATCTAATGTTAATCATTCAGATAAGGATACTCTGCCACACAGATACACTGAGGTTATATTATATGAAGCTAAGTAATACATATTAAAGTTCAAACTTTGTGCTAAGACGCTGACGATCAAGTTATTCACGTCAAGGACACCTTGACCTGGTAGCCTTAATAGAGACAGCTTCCCTTTTACCATGGGCACGATGCAGGCAGCTGTGCTCATGTGCCAGTTCCTAATAATCTTAAAGCTTTGCCCAGAGATCACGAGTTCTCCTTCGTCTCCCCCAGGCACAATCTTGGTCGTTACCCGCCACTCTACTTAGTCAAATGCCTTCTGGATATCAAGATTCAAAGTATACAGAATGTGCATCAAAAATCTGTATCCTGCCAAAATGTAGCAGAGGCTGACTTCTGGAATCTCTTCTATACAGACATCCTCATCAATGTGTTTGAAAAACAATGGTAAGAAAGCAGTGGTGCCTTTCCCAGCCACTGATGACCTTTTGTCAAGAAAGCTATTGCCTTCCCGTTTTTACCCATGATAATTTCACGTCCGCTTTTCTCCCACTCTCCCCTACTGGCATCATTTCCTTTGAAACCAGTTGATCTTGCTGTTACCCTCTTTTTTTATTTCTGTTCTTGTACTTGCAGCCTTGTAGTACAGAGCACCTTACCTCTCTTTTATGCTCAGGAGAGAATCCTTGAATAAGAAAGGATTAAAAAGCCTGACCTTCCATTTCTCCAGCTCCATGGATTTAAATCTGTTTATACTGGTGGGGTCTCCAGCACAACATATCTGCTACGTGTTCAAAGACTTTGCTCATCTCAGTCCTCGCTTTGTAATCTGTATTTTGAGAACTAGCACTTTGCCACTATCAAGAAACTATGCTTAAATAGGGAAATGTGATTTATTTTGAAGTTCAACTGTATGGGATATTCAGCACTAAACTGTTTAAGAATTATTTTGTTTACCTTAGGTTTTAGAAACAAAGAAAGATATTCTTCTTGTTTTCTTAAAGTAGCCCATTGTGCAATTCAATTAACTGCTCCAAAATAGAAAAATAACATTTAATTACACTGGGATACACCGAACTCCCAGCACACTTGTTTAATCAAAAGTAGATGTTGTATCTGCAGAAGTTTTTTAACAACGTGTTATGACTACAGCATGTCATATGTTATTAAACACAATAGAGAAAGTAATATAAAAACATCTGTTCTGTAGAACAATGATATTTTAACACAAATATCTTTCTATATTACCAGACTGCTACAGAAAATGAAAAACTATAATAAATATGACTGAATTATCTAATGTTTTGCCTCCTTCTATTTTCAAATTTGGCTTTGGCGTCTTTCAACTTTCAACTACTGACTGCTCAGCGTGGTATTTAAGTTACCCAAAGACATATTATATAATTTATTTATATAAGTGGTTCCAGCAATATGCTGAGTGTTGTTTGAAGCACAGTGATAAAAACAGCTCTCGCCGCAAATTATTTACAGTCTGGATAGAGGCATGGTCCAATTCCCTCACAGCGTAAAAGCTCAAGACACAAACAGCCTTTTAAACTGCTAAGGATTGCACTGGTTTCCAGAAATTCCACTCGATACTGGCAGGCTGACCGTGTGCCTTTTGCCCAAAATGCCTACCGTCGACAGCGGTGTTACGCGGCGTCACCTTTCACTCTGCCTACCCGACGTCTTCAGGCACCCCCAGCCTCTGGCGGGTGGGCTCCAGAGCTGGGCAAAGGTGATTTTGGCGGTGGCTCACCCACCTCGTGTCCGGGTCTTGCACGCCGGAGCGCAGGAGTTTGCCTGCTCAGGAGCGGGGCAAGGGACCTTCTCCACTCCTGGCACCGGTGAGGAAAACCTGAGTAAACCGCGAGGGGAAGGGACGGTCCCTGCCTCAGAAAAGGAGCCTTCCGATAAGCACCGCGAATCACATAAGACACAATAACATGGCGGTTGTTAATTAAACCATCATGCAAAAAGGGGTTGCTTCAGCAATTTACTTGCATCAGGCATTTCTAAAATATATGCTGTCCCACCCGGATTTTTCGTGAGCTGCGATCTCGGGACATGTCTCTATTCCCAGCTGTGCAGGGAAGCTAGCATTTGTCATGCGGCAAATCAGAAGCAGATGAGACAGAGATGATTCCTGCAAGGCAGCTTAAACAGGTTGTGGTACCTCACGCTACACCGCGAGCAAGCCTGACCGCAAGCAGAGCTCTGCACGAAGCAAAGCTTCAGGATCACTGCTGCTTTATTCTTATATGAACCAAGTATCAGCTGGCACTCACCAGCTATCCCTCTCTCCGAACAATGTTTAATTTATTGAATTGTTTCATTTATCACAATCACAAGGGTGCTTTAAAGCTTGAAATGTATTATGTCACTAAGAAATGCATGCTCAGAGAGGGCAAACTCTCCTGCTGTTGCTGTCATTACCACGGTTGTTAAACAAAATGGTCAGAGTTTTAATCGTTCTCCTAATCGTTGCATCCTATCTTGTTTGGGTTAGGGCAAAATGCTTTATGGGCTGGTTGCTGTTCCAAAAAGTGTCAGAAATCAATCGTCTGCTGTCTCACTGTGGTCTAGGGACGCTGACCCTGAGGAAAGCAAACCACGAGTCACCTCTCCATCAACACACGAGGCTGCTGAGCTCTTCGGCTCCGGTTCCCCATGTGCTGGGAGGAGAAGTGGGCCCGACACCACTGGCGTTACTAGGGCGGTCCTCCACCTTGAGAAGAGCGACAAACGCACGAGCCCAACGTGTGCCCCTCGTCCGCTGCCCACCAGGGACCGGGATGCAACATGAAGAGGACCCAAAGAGCAGGTTAGTCTTCTCGAGGGCACTGCCCGAAAGCTGAAGATGAGACCATATTGGTTTTAGATGGTAGCTTTCCAGAGGGAGTCGGCATGGGTTTTATCTGGCCAACTGCCTCAAAACAAGTTGCTCTAAATCAGTCCCCTGGAATCCAGGCAATGTAAACCTTTCCTGTCCCCAGCACATGCCAGCATTCACAGCTGCTGAGATGTGGGCATACTCCTGCATCCCAAAAATAAATCGTGATCATAGCCGATATACCCAGCCCTGCGCCCGGGGCTGCAACTGTCTTAGAGGCCAGCTGTGGAGAATGCGAGGCACTTAGACGATTAGGAAATGCAGGCTATAGAAGGGAAGAGAACACAGCAAAATGTTTCTCATAACTTGTGAGTTGAGAAGCCAGGGAGACAATAGATACAAGTTAAGACAGGGCAAGCGCTGAAGTGGACAGGATAGAACGGGTTTGGAGGGCAGAAAGCACTGATGCATTGAGCTATCTCCAAACCATTGCCCATGTCTCCTCCGGGTGGCTTTGATGGGGCTACACTGAATTACACCACCCGGAGGCTCTGACCCGTGGGGTCAGGTCAGCTGAGAAGGTTTGGGCGATAATCTCTTAGTCTTTACGAGAGCCGAGAGAAGAACGGGAGAGTGGCACCCTCCCGCAGCCAGGCGAAGCGCCAGATCCTGTGAAATGCCCGCTGGAGTGTCCCGTCGCCTCTAATGTGCTGGTCTAGGGACTTTGATCGCCGAGTCACTGGAACTTAGGAAAAATGAAGGAGTGGTGAATAGTGATTTCAAATGGACGTGGCTCAAACTGTGAATGTGACAAAAACTGCCTTGTAGCTTAAAGAACATTTCAATTGCAGGAGAAAGAAATCATGCCCACGGCTCCGTATTCAGCCCTGGCTGTCCTTGGATCCCAAGAGGCGGGATGATTGCCAGACTCCCCTTTTATATTGGTAAGGGCTGAAGCTGCTCAGCACCTCACAGAGGCAGATCCTGTGGCTGTTTATGAGGAGCGTTTGCAAGTAGTGATGATCTTAACCACCAGCTGAAAGAACACTGCAGTCTGCCACAGTCCCAAATGCATCAGATAAAAATGGTAGTAAAAGAAGATGATTTGCTGGGACTGACTGTGTTTAAATACTCGGTTCTCCAACAGAAAGGAAATCTGCATAAAATACAGCTTATAAAAAGATAATATATCCTACATGAATAGCCTAGACACCTTTTGTAAAAGACAAATGGTTTAATTATAAACTGATGCTGCTCAGAGTACATTCTCCTATCTTTACTACTGTGATTCTTGGAGCTGAGGGTTTGTGGTTATTCTTTTTAATTTTCATTTTGGGTGGAAGATAACTCTGTTCGGAGAAGAAACAGAAAATAAATGAGGTCAGGGAATTTAAGAGAAGACATCACACAGCAGCTTCCCTCCTCCTCCCAGTCGTGAAATAAATTAAGTAATAGGTCCTCTACACTCAGTGTTCACCTTTCAGAGCTAGGGATGAGTGTTACACAGACAAGACCACAGGAAACTCTGTCTCCCTATAAAGTAAAGAAAATGACAGGGCAGGTTGCAAAATGCTGACACAGGCAGCAACTTGCTGCTCAGAAAAAAAAGACATGGTCAAAATGTGCTGGATAGAGATCATCGAAGGGATGATTAGCCAGTTTATGATCTGCCCGAAGTCTAAAGGCCGTGTTCGATGATGTGCCCCCTTTCACGTGTGCCCTGTTGTCCGACTTCTCCCAGACCCGTTGTCTAACCACATAAAGTACTGCTTTTTTCCCCCCCCACACCTAGACTGTATAATTGGCAGCCAGTAAAAACTTCCTGAGAAAATAAACCAAATCTCCATTTCCAAATGGCATAAGAACCATTAAGCTTAACCGAGGATCCTGAGAGAAGAATTTAATTTCACTGCATATGCTTAAATCCATAGTCTGTTTAAAACATGACTTTTAACCACAAAAGTAAACTTTAAGATATTTTTAAGTGGGAAGCCCCATATCCTAGTATTATATGTACCAAAGGGCTGTGTCACTTGAGATGTGATGTGTAGAGCTACTTATACATTTGAAAATCAAGTATAGATCAGGAAAAATCGAGCCATTCAAAGTAACAGCAGCATCTGCCTTTTTTTCCTGGGTATAAGTGACAATGTTAGCACTGTGTGCTGTAAAGGAATTGTTCGGTTCACTGCTGCTCAAAGACTATGGCACCTTGTCTTATGTTTGGTATTGTCAGTAACTTTGAGTTCACCCTTTCTGTACCTCAACTTGCCTACCAGTAAATCTGAAATAATTATACACAGTCACTGCATGCATTCAAGCAATGGTAGAACAGTGATACTTAATAACATTTGGGGAAAAGCATCAAGCAAAAACCCCAGGGTCCAGCCATGCTGGCAGTCTGCAGAGGATTTTATTTAATCCCTGTTTTCATTTACTCGGTCCACTTGCCGTCTTATCCGCCAGCCTCGTACCCTTCCCACAGCCCCGGCAGTGCACGACACGTCTCCCCTGCCAGCCCCGGATGGGGTCTGGGCGTGCGGACCCGGCTGCCGCCTTTCTGCCTCAGCTACCCGCAAGGATCCCTCGAAATAATGAGATAATTTACACTGAGAAGGAAAATTCTGGCAGAGCCACTACCGCTGTACTACCCGCTAAAGAAAGGGCTGCTTGGTGCTCAGCTGCCTTGCCCCTCCTAGCGTGACTAGGTCAGTCCTGTTCAGACCCAGCTTGTCCCTTTCTTCAGGCCCCGATTTGGATAGGACCGGGTGAGCTTGCTGAGGTTTGGCTACTCATTTGGTTTTTCACTGGAAGGTTGAGAGTCTTGGGCTCATCACGACCAGCATTGTAACGGGCAGATAGAAAGAAAGGCCGACCGCACAAAAAAAAAAAAAACCCAACCCGCTGGCCTCTTGCACCTCTGGGTTTGCTTGGAGGATGCACAGCTTCTTTAGGCTCCTGCTGGCTGCGCAGATCGGGCTTGCGATGAGGTTCCTCCGTGAGGGACTCATTCACTGAAACACCTTAGCACCTGAGGATAACAAGTCAGGCCGATCAGCTCTACCTGACATGGAGACAGAAACAAGAGGGTAACATCGCCTGCGCACGACATACTGCCCAGTCTGAAATGTAAGACTGCACAAAGCAGGAGGACGTACTGTGAGTCTTACGTTCACATCTGACACAGGATTATATCACCATAAATTATTATGGCTTTCTTTTTTATAGTTCTGACAGATATAGATATGAGTACACAGGACAACGCAGGTCATTGAGCTTCTCTGCATTTGTACGTCATAGATGCTCATCTCCAAAATGTCCAAAGATTATCCATTTCCTCTTAGACCATCTGCAACATCCTAGAATAAGCGCAAAAGGCTTTTAGTTAAAACCTAACATAAAAGCTCGGATTCTGCAAGAGGCAGAACAAAGAAGACCCTGATCGTGGGGTTGAATTTCTAGCACAGATGATCATCTTGGCTTCATTTCAGGAGGCTCCGAGTGTACCATGCAGTCAGGCAAACTCTTACCCATCACATCCCAGCGCTGGAGCTCTACTGACTGGTGTCAGACGCAGATGATGCTCTGACCCTGCAGCCCAGCAGCCTCCTTCGAACAGAGAGAAACTAAAGCGTGGCACTTTTCTTGTTCTCCCTGCCGTAGTTTTAGGAAAGATAAATTTCGAAGCGGACGAGAGTAAATAGCACCATTTTGTTCTTGCTCTAGATGTGATAGCTGCTCTTTGCTTCTGTGCTAAGCAGCTGAAGTCTCGTGGGATGGTTTCTGAGACACAGAAGCTGGGAGCTGAACACAGCAAACTGGATTGGCAGGCGGCTTGGGAGATTTTGTCCTTTCCTAAACTGGGACAACACTGGAGAATACAATAGACATCCTATTTCCCTTAGCAATAATCACATTCCTGTGTAAGGGCAAAACTATTCAGCCCTTCAGCATTCATAGTTTGTTCAGTCAGGAAACATATTATTGCCTCATAAAATGGGACACCTGTCTTATAGTCCATTTAAATATTAACAGCAGCGCCATAGAAATTAACTGTAATAGTTTTATTATAGTAAAGTTCTGGGTAAATCTTGTTACAGTGTAGTGTGGATGTCAACAAACAGAAAGAAAGCACGAAAAACTGAATTTTATACAAAAATTGCAGACAGATGTGCTTTAGACGCCACTGCATCTTTATGGCACAGGTAGCAGTATCAAGTGGTCCTTCATCCTTCAGTGCTGTGCTATAGAAATGGTAATGCTTATTGCTTCTGAAGTATCTTTTTTATGAGCAGATATCAAAGCATTTGTCTAGGACTGCAAAAGGCCTTTGCAGCATCCTTCTGTAGCCGAGGAAACCAAGGTACAGGCGGCACCTGGAGCCGGTTGCATCAGCTGCAAGAAAAGCGCTGCAGAAATAGCCCGAGCACCCTGGCACCCGCTCCCCAGCACCCTCTTTTATCCACTTAATGGTGCTTGCTATAAAAGGGACAGCACGCCGCGTCTACCGGCGACTTATATCCCACGCAATCCCATTAGCTCTGCCGCCTGGCTCCTGACCTTTGTCGGCAGAGTACGCCAAACTGGGGCTCTGCGAGCCTTGCTTAAAAAAGCCACGTACTTTACCCTTCCCCGCTGCAGCCCGGGCAGGAAGCTGCAGTGCAGGAATACTGCGCCCAAGGCTACTCCTGCCGCTTTCCAAGCCTGACCCTCGCATCCCTGTTCCTTGTGGATAAGGCTCCAGAAGCCTCCGGGTCGGGCTGGGAGCCTCCAGGCTTTCTTGGGGGCTTTCCAGTCGGTCCTGGGTTTAGCTGAGCTGGGAAATCCGCAAGAATAGCTTTTGTCCTGCCGCTGCTTTATTCCTGTTTCCCAGCCTCGCTGAAACAAAAGAGGCACGGGCAATATTTTTGGTGTCGCAGATGAATAAGATTTTCCTGGAACAAAAAAAAAAAAAAGGTCAGATTTGGTTCCCATCACAACTCCTGCACGTTTCTAGCTCGTGGGCCCCTGCCTAGGCGCAGCTGCTTCGTGCTCCAAAGCCGGCCGTTGCCTTTTTGCCCAGTTTTAGTCCTTTGAGCAGTAATTCCTTTAAAACACCCAGGCAAATAAATGGTTTATGTTAATTTTGTGGACCCAAATCAGTAATTAATGCCATAGACATGAAAGACAGAAAACCACTGAAGACTCAGTTTTGGGGTTTCCTCATGTTTCTCAAACAGTCCCAGAAAGCAAAGCTCTCAGACTAGAGTAGGGGGAGATATCCTGGGCCAGGTTAAACCGTCCTTAATGTGCTCTGCTCACTCCAGTGGAATCCAAATAGTGCAGCCTGGAACACAGTAAAAATTGAGCCAGGAAACAGTGACTTCAGTTGAAATCTGTGAGTTCATAAGCCAGTCAATAAATTACAAGTTACCCCAAATAATTGGCAATAAAGTCTTACCTGTACAGTACCTTCGTACACTCTCTGTATGTTATTTCCTAAAAAAAAAAAAAAAAAAAAAAAAAGACGCCACTTTTAGAAATAATTCAGACAAGTCTTTATTTAATATTAGTGCTATTTTTCATGTGACTTTTAGTCTGTAATAAATTCAGGCTTTTGTCATACTATGCATCTGTCATACAGGCCTTGAGGGGGAAAAGAAAAATTATGGTAAGTTCTGGAAAGACAAAAGCTGCCTGCAGTATGTTTTCCATACGTCATAACAATCCTTAAAGGGAAGGAATACGAGAAGGAATATGTAACTGTCTAGTCTCTATTTCTTGCCTTGCTAGAGTTTATACCTGGGTATGGTCCCAGACTAAACAGTGTGTGGGAATTGGAGGGAAAGAGGGAATTCCAGCGTTAAGGAAGGACGTGTTTTGCAGAGATTTGGGGAGGGGTTGTTGACAACGCTTGGTGTTTGAAGCTGATCAGGGGCTTCTCAGACTCACTTCCAGGACAGACGCTCAAAGTTTTTTTACAATTAGAGGGGTCTGATAAACGCTGCTTGGGACCATCCCAGGAACTGGCTGAATGGTGAGAAGAAGTTTTACAAATGTATGTGTGAATAAAGAACCTTACAGCTGCTTGTAGGGTAGCAGCTTTTGTTACTTGAGCTGTTTGTAGGGTCAAAGTATTTGTTCCTTTAAAATATTTATCTGATCTGAAATTCTAAGAGGTGGTTGGTTTACTGGCTTTTTTTTTTTTTTTTTTTTTTTTCCTAATTGCTCTTGAATGTTATCCTGTTAAACTTTTTCAGTCATCTAGCCCAGGTGCTACAATTATGCAGTATAACCCAGCGTGATAAAGCCAGTAAATAACCATTGCAAAGTAAATATGGGCAGACATACCATTCACCCAAAACAGCTAGCAAAGTTTTGCAACAAGTGACATTTACAGGCAAAAGTAGAAAAGATCTCTTGACTGGTGTACAGTCCAGAGAAAAGACAGAATGTCACAGAAATTTATGCAATGCTGGCTTCAATGACCTTAGTAACTTTTCTTCCAATATATGTTATTTATACACTATTTATTGAACTTGGCCTTAAAGTAGAACAAGAACCCATCAAGTACATTCTGTACCTTACAGAATTCATATTCTGTCATTAAAAACCAGTATTAATACATACTACAGTGTTTCAGATCATAAAGTTCAATTCTGGATTAATAAGGAGCATGTATCAATGTTATATTATACTTGAATAGACAAATTTAAAAGGATTTTCTTTCCACACAAGTTCAGTGTCACATTTAATACCACAAAGGTCTCACACATGTCAAATATGAACTTCTTTAATTTCTGAAAAAGCTGTTGCTTAATAAGTTGTTTATACATAGTTAGGAAGACAAAAAGGGGAGACTATGGAGCTGAGTTCTTTTTAACTGCTCTGAGGCTGAAAAATGTAAACAAATAAAAAAATAGAAGTAATAATCCAGTTCAGTTGTGTCTAATGGCAGATAATGTTGATGATAAGTACTGTAATATGTTCTGCCTTCTTATCTGGAAAGACCACAAATAATGACTAACTACTGATAAAAATAACAATTCCCTTCGCAGACTGGCTTTTCCCCCTCCAACTGTGTGTGGACTCTGTGAACAAGAGCCTTGTGATGATGATGGCTTCTGAGTAACTTAAGTGTTGTCTTGGAATAAATTTTTAATTTATGACTGCGTTGATTACCCTGGCTGAAGGGGGAAAACTTGGAGCTTCCAAACCCCCACCTCCTCTGCTTTTTCATCCTCCGATGTTTTATTTTCCCAGCAGTCCAGCTGTACTCTCCTCATACTGTGTGTATTGTTGGGATTATCTTCAGCCATGTGAACTATAAACACGGCTCACTGCAGCCCAGCTAACGGAGTGGCAGAGGGCCAAGAAGGAAAATCATCCCCTTCGTCTGAGAGGCATCTGGAAAGTGGACCCAGGAAAGGTCTTTCCCTCACCCTGCTGGAAGACCTCTCACACCACAATGACAAAGTAAAGCCCCCAAAATAATGGAGCAGATGTTTCTAGGTGATGGGATACTCACGGAGAATCATGATGACCACGAGGATTTCTTCCTTTTTTTTTTTTTTTTTTTTTAAGTTATGAGGGACAGACTTGTGCCCGTTTCCCACCGGACATAGGGATGTATGTGCTTCAGCAACACATTTTCAGAGACCAAAAAAGCAGAACTAGGGGCACTCAGTTTTCAGTCACTGTGAATTTGTGTCTCAGGTTCATCACATGTAAACATGGAAAGCAAATCCTCCCACTGGTTTGTAATGTGTCCTTGTAGCTGTAATGTCCAGTGCTGCGCTTACTGCTACAGAGAAGTATTTTATTTTACTGAAGTCTACTGAAGACTAAGGATGAGGGCCACAAAGGTTTGAAATCGCTTAACACTCCTGTGGAAAACTAACTCTCTTTAAAATTATTGGGTAGTAGAGACCAAAGTGGGAATTAAGAACATAAAGAGCGCTCTGTATCTGTGTCTGTGGTGCTACTGATATAATAAGGAGTACCAGGGCTAGTCCCTAATTAAAAGAGAATAGTTGTCTGATTAATGGGCAGCACCAGATGGCATCAATGGAGGTGCCTTTTTTAGCTTTACTTAGCCATCCTTCAAAAAAATGCTTATTTCAGGCTGTGGTGAAATTCTCTTCCATGGGGTATCACCTATAAATGTATGCTCCCTCTGCGAATTCCTCAAGTGCCTGGGAAGTGACGTTCAGAATAGAGCCGCTTATTAACCTTAACGGGAGCTGTCATTAGCGCTCGAACCGTATTTTTACTTCCTTATGTCACATGCACTTACTCTACAGTTTGGTGAAAGAGAAGGAAGGGCTTCGTCCGCAGCCCTGAGGAGTGATGCGCTGCGCAGCCGCGCAGCCGCCGGAGTCAGCAGTGTCGGAGCACGTGTGGGAGTCCGATCTCCAAAAACCCCCGGCACGAATCTAAACTTTAGACTAGATTAAAGGTCAAACTTTGCTCCTGCCTTTTTTTTGACTCGGAGAGGCAATGTCCTTGGGCAAGCAAGCTATTATGTTTTGTTTCATCAGTTAGTGGAAAGCAGCTGTACTGCTTAGCATAATTAACGAGGAGGTCAGACAGTAATGCTTTGTATACAATAGTGTTATATGCGGCACTAAGGCAAGTAATTGCCCATAAAAACAGTATCTTGTAAAAAGGGAAGGGAAAATCCACCTCCCTTGAAGAAAAAATTAGGAGCGCAGTACTTCCTTCTAATCATCGCTAAAAATATTCCCCCTTCAGGTCCTTCAAGTCCTTCAAGGCCAGAAAATCATTTACTAAAAATATTCAGGAAGTAGTTCGCAGCCATACTCACTACTGTTTACTGAAAGTTTGCAACTGACTGTTGCAAATATACATGAAAAATATCCATGTAAAAGGAAGGCAATTGCACGCAGTGCTGTATTTACTACCCCCCTGGTGTGTCCAAAGGTAATTTAAAAGATATTGCAAGTTGAGGTCCCAACGGTTTCCTGTATGTTCTGTTGTGGACGACATTTGTTCAGCTCTTCTTTGACTGCAAAATAATACATTTCTACAGGCAGGTGGGAGAAAAGCCATTGGTATATGCTCAGTCGTGATATGACATGGGGCATCGACCATCTCTCTAGGAAGCCCGTTCCAGCGTTTGACCACCCTGTCTGTAAAGAAATGCTTCCTAACGTCCAGTCTGAACCTCCCCTGGCGCAGCTTTGAGCCATTGCCTAATTTGTCTTTGATCTTTTTTTGGTAGAAATGCAAGGTGGCTTCTGAAGAACCCAAAGGTGGTCAAATTGAGGATTTGTGAGCAGCTGTCTGACTCACTCCACTGAAGAGATAATATTCAGGTCCAATGAAAGGCCTCTGGCTCACTACCCTGAGCATCTTCTTTTTTTACAGCAATGATAGACCGTAACACCAAGTGTTTCTCCGATGTCCCTTTACTTAAGAAAGCTGTTTTTGTCTTTGCTGTAAATGTGACACCTGAAGACTGTGCTGCCAGACTTTCTCATGCTGGCTAGTAACCTGCCTGCACACAAAGGTATTCAACAGAACTGGGGGATGCCAGGAACACAATATCTATTACGTAGGATACAGCTTGTATACAAAACTTCAGTATGGAGCCTTGCTCTGTGTGAATGCTGTGGACCAAATGGCAGGCAGCACCTTACTCCAGTTACAGTTTCACTGATTTTGGTGAGGATGTTCCCAGTGCAATATTGATAAGTGCAGGTGATCCGAAAAGATCTGGTCCTATATAAAAATGTGAGAGCCCCATATGAGAATGTATATTAATATACAACCTCCTCTGGAATAGTCCATTTCATACGTTTTGTTTGTATGTATCAGATGGTACTAGCTGCACGTGAACCAAGCTGTCTAAAAGTAAGAAACGTAGTCCTGTCTAGTCTGTAGGGGAGGTCTTCCCAAGCTAAGGTCCTCATTGACTATAGAGGCAATTTAGACAATCATTTTTTATTAGACGCCTAACCTTTGGGTAGCCAAAGCTGGTTGAGATAAATCCCCTCCATCCTGTCAGTAATATTTTACACATACACACATATACTTAAAAACATTTACATATGCATGTATGTTATACATGTTTTAACATATTTATGTTATAGATATCTTTTATATATATATTTCAGCATTTATTGAAATCCGTATAACAATGTATTTCCCTTGTAGTATACTACTGCAAATGCGGATATACCTGGCAAAACTTGTAACACACATTGAACGGTGTTACTTTTTTTTTTTTTTTCCTGATTCTTCTTTTGATATACAGAAAGTTACCTGGTATTTAGAACTAAAAGGAAAAATAAAATAAATAAAATAAAATAAAGTAAAATAAAAAGTTAACTAGTGCTGACTGGCTTTGTGAAGGGCTACGAAGATGTAAACCATAAGCTACACAGCTTGAGGGTTACTGTCTCCCCCTCCCCAGTGCAGGCAAGGTGGCTCTCCCTGGGCAGGTTTTCACATTCGCTTTCGCATCTGTGTTACCCTGACCTCTGCTCACCTTAGCTGGGACACCAGCTCGAATGGAAGGAGCATCTGGAAGGAAACACACTTGTCATGATGTGCTCTGTGAATATTTTACATTAGAAACACACTTCTACTTCACGGCTGTTTTGGCGTGTCAGTGACTTCCTTGGGGAGGGTAGAATCAAGCTGGTGCTTGGGTTGTGGGGTTTTTTTGCTGTTGAAGCCTAGAATATTAGGTAAAATCTTCAGGTGCGTTTTTCAGTGCACTGAAGAGACACGCTAATATTTTAACCTAAGACACAACATTAACAATATCCTTATGGCTGGCTCTCGGACTCCCTCCTCGCAGAGACAAATGCTACCCACACATTCCTTCACCCGGTACACAGACAGTCATAACTTGGTGATTAGCGTGCTTCCAAGGCCTACCGAGATAAATCAGAGAGAAGTGCTACATTGCTGTATATAGACTAATAACTTGAAGCAAGTTAGGAATGCAAAGCAAGCCGTAGGAAGGGATATTTCTAATGAACAGCGCTCTGTCAAAGATAACAGCAAGGAGCACGAGTGACGGATGGCACAAGCAGAAGACGGAACGCGGGAGAACCAGGGAGGAATCTGAAGCCCAAACAGCCGAAGATATAAAGGCAATTTATAAATTCTCAGCTGATTTTGCCATCTCTGAGACGTGACTAATGCAGAGACAATGACAGCATGTGGATGTCTCAGGGAAAAAGAAAATGCTGCTGGGAGGAGAAGCAGAGTTTGTAATTTCTAAACTGAAAGACAGCAGTGACTATTTCTTTTTTTTTAAATTAAGCATCATTAACACAGGGACACTGCTGATTTTCAGAAGCAAGTACTCTCCTGGGAGTGGCAAAAATTGATATCACGTATGAGCAGCGTCCCTACAAAAAAGCACAATTGCCACATAGGAAAAAAGGAAAAATCAGAGCATTCATTTGGCCCTTGCAGGACATCTGAAAGGATATGTTAAGGATAGTTAACTGTCTTAAGTATAGAATAAAACCGAGTTGTATTTGGCTTATCTGCAATAATGCAAGGCTAACAAAACGAGGGAAAGAAAAGTGTTGCTTTTATATAGGGGTTCCATATTTTGTTTGCATCCCTATTGATTTGAAGTGTTTTCTACTGGATTTTTCCCTTCCCAGAAACAAGGATATATAAAACATTTCCTATAGATTTATTCTGATTGCTGCTTCATTGATTCTGAAGCTGAAATAATGTGCCCTCCAAAACCACTAATATTTCTATTGTGACCAGACATGTCCAGAGTTTTACAATCCTAATTAGTTTCACAGTTGTCTTCTTGTTTTCCTGTACTCCCCCTCTGTCTGCTCATCACCATCTGCTGTTGTCCACGGTAAGATCTTAAAGGAAGGACCATCTCTTTGTTCTGCCTTTACACAGCACTTCACAGAAATAGCTCATTATGGGAACCTAGGGCTGAAATTCCTAAACACCATGGCAATAAATGCAGTGGACAGAAAGAATAATGAGTCTCAGGAACAGCAGAGAAATGCCCAACTCCTGGCTTTTGGAGAGCATCTCCTGCTTTCTGACTCTATCTTTTGTTCCTGTGCCGTTTCTGCTCAGTCCGTTACAGGAATTGCTAGAAGAAGGAGTTAGATGAGCACACAGAGCTTGATCACAATGCAGGCAGAATTTGGGAGGAAAAGGCAATGATGGATGTGGGAAAGGGAAAAGAACATCAGAATAAGTCCTCTTCCAAACTCACACAAGGGCAATAGGGAAACATCCCTTTTGTCTGTACCTGTACTTCAGACTGTCTGTTTTGGGGGGTTTGGTTCTGGTTTTATCAAGTTAGAAACGTTGAAATGAAGACACATTAGATGCCAGTCTGTCCCAATACAGAACTTTCAGTGGATGTGGTCAGTGGCTGCATACTGAAATGGAGCATCAGCCCTAAGGATCAGCTCTCCTCCTCCTTCAGCAGCTCCTTCTCTCTCCAAGAGCAGACAGTAGCTCGGCGTAATACTCGGTGCATGCCACCTACTTACTGCTCTTCTGCCCGATTCCCACAAGAGCTTTATGTTTGTTATTTATACATACTAAGAACATAAGACTCTGGTTCATTCAGTAACTGAAAGAACTGATTATGTAGGAACAACAAAACAAAAATATCATTTCAGATGCTAAGTGATGGGTGACCAGAACTGGCGACTCTGCAGTTGAGCTCTATTGTAAATTTGCGTGTTTTGGGGTCAGAGGGATTGCTTAGATTTATGATGAAGGATATGGAAAATCTGAAAGAAATGGATACTTTTCCACTACTGCTTAACAGAAAAGGCTAAACGCAGCGGAGGCAGGTTAGTTCAAAGGCCTTGCTTGGATTTAGTGTGAAATGTGATCGAATTGCCTCCAAAATCTGAGGTTTATGCCTATTAGATATACAGTGGTTTGGAAGACAGTGTCTTGAACCTCAGTGAATGGATTTTGGCACTTGAACAAGTCAACATAAAATGGTGAAACTAAATATTCAGGAGGACTGGGCTTTCAGAATGCCTTAAGAGACATTCATTTTCATAGCTGTTCCTCAAATTGTGGTCCATGGTGTTCAGTTGCTCTTAAAACTCTTCCGAAGTAAATTGCATTTTCAAATAAGGCTGAACTTGCTATTTATACAGGTTTATTAAATTAGTTCGATTAATGCTTAATCAATTGTTATAAAGTTCATCGAGTCAGTATGTTGCTTATACCCACGGTTCATGCCCATTTTCAGCATTCTCTCATAAAGTACTTACTCTACAGAGTACGTTCTTTTACAGGACCATCATGTCAAGCCTGTAACATTCTTTTAACCCTATAAAAAGTCTCTAAATGCATCATTACTATAAAATATCACCTTAATAGGAATTTATTTTTAGTGTTTTGGACATCCACCTTTTTAAATGAGTGTCCAAATCTGTCATATTATTTTCAAATTATATGACCGATGATGTAAGTTACAGCCCTGTTTTAAAGAGCTAGACATTATCCCTGCAACATGTGCAGTCTGTCTTAATGTAGGAAATTGCCAGGTGCTTGAGCAAATGCTTAAGTCATACTATTTAGTTATTTAAGGTAACTTTAAAAGACCGAGATGACTACTCAGAAGACGACAGTGTTCCCAGGGTAGTCTCTAGCAAGGGTAACACAGCAGCCCATTGTGCAGGGCAGCAATTAGGAGTGCCAGCGCTGATTGGGATCCTGGGGCGCATTGTTCTTCCCAATTTTCAAGTCATTCCACCCAATGGGCAGATGCTGGGGAAGTCATAGCAGAGATTATCAGTTTGGGGATGCCACTTCAACAGACAGCCACGGGTAAGTGTGGGATTTGCACTCGTCTGGACTCTTTGCTAGAGGAAATAACAGCGTTTGAGAGGAGAGGAGAAGCTAGCTATGATGAACACGCGTATTTGGTGTTGTGTTTGGGGAAGTAATTGCCGGTGTGCCTCTGGCACCTTGGGGGAGCCATCTGGGCTCACATTCCTTTCCCTCCTGACACCCTGTAATCACTGGGGTAAAGACTGTCATTACCTGCTCCCTGCAGAAGTGTTCCCAGGACGTTCTGACCTTGCACCTAAAGCCTATAGATACTTGAAAAACTTCGGAGCAGCAGTAAATGGCCCAGAAAATCTTTGCGAGCAGTCTGGCAGGCTAGCTTCAGGCAGATTCCCGGGAAGCTGACCGCCTTGGATACCCGCCGGTCTGTGCTGGCGATTCTCAGAGGTCAGGGTCTTGCTCTCGGTGGGGTGCGAGAAAGTAGGAATTGGAAGTGAAAGGCCTCCAAGTCCTGCCACAGGGAGAGCAGCTGGTAAAACTGATCTTTTTCGTGAAGTAGGGCCCCCGTCAGCAAGAGAAGTCAACAGTCAGCGTCCTGTATTGAAACGCTTCTTGGGGAGCAAGTTTTGTTGAGCGATATCAGCGTGTTCAGACCAACCTCCTCCACCTGGGGTGTTTCTCTCTTCCCCTTGCCTCTCCCTTGGACCAGACCAAATTAGGGTCACCTGTGTATTCTCCTTCCTTACCTTTGCCTTATTTTTTCTCCCCATTCCAGCTGCCGCAGGCATTTCCCGGTAGCAGCGTAATGACCATTGCCTGTGGGGTTGATGCGTGGTCCTTAGCCTTCACCCTGCGTCAGGCTCCTCACCAGGTAAGGCGGGCCGGTTAGCAGCGCCTGCTCCCGCTCCCGAGGGATTACTCCCGTATATCGCAGGAATAAAGCAGGCAGATAGCACGGAGGCAGCGTTCGGGAGCGCGGTGACCTGAACAAAGACCAGGAGTAGCGGCTAACCTGACCGCGTCTCCAAGGGCGGTGTTGCCGTGAAGAAGGCACATGAGAGTCCTTAGGTGGATGAGCGAGCGGGGGGGGAGGGGGGGGGGGGGAGACCGAGCTGGAGCAGGGAAGAGAGATTCCTGTGGCTGCCTGAGGCAATACAAAGACTGCGGCTGAAAGACTGAGGATTTACGCTAGAAAAAGGGCACTGAAAGGTTGGAAAAGGTCAGAAAAGGGCAACAAGAATGGCTGGGAAGACTTTGCCTTATAGCAAATGACATAAGGATGCTGATCTGTCTAACTATTTAATAGTGGATGTAATCAACTTTTGGGGCAATTTACTGAAGAACATGGTCAAATCTAAATCACCTGATATCTTTAAATCAAGCTGGCTATCAAAAACATAAGAGGGCTGAAAAAGGACTTGAAATGATGAAATAACAAAACCATGTCCTATACCCTGTGCGCTGAATAATCCAGAGATGTTTATACTGGCATTTCAGAGCTTAAACACGCTCTGCATCTTCATTAAGTGCAACACAGCATTCTTAGCTAAACCAATACCTGCGAGTTGAGCAAAGTCCTTATGCTTATAAGAAAATATCTCTAATTTCAAGCCAAAACTTATTTTTTGTGCCTATGTTTTGCAAATTCTTCCACTTGCTGTACAACAGGTCATGAGGAGGCAGGGAAATTTGTGATCAGGTTCCTATATGGCTGTATAACTGTACAGTGGTAATGTATTTACTTGCAGCAGATGGAATGAATATGGGAGAACATCTAATGTGGTAATTGATGCTAAAATCTAAGGCATTAATTAAATGTGTGTTCTACTTAAGGAGTCAACTGAATGATGAGTGACAATTAAAAATGATGTCTTTATAATTATTCCAATTCCTATTTATGAAAGTAGAGTGTGACTGCATATTAAAATATGATTGAAGGTTTTATGACTCCTCATTCTTTCACAGTTAAAACGTTTGCAATTATTTCTCCCTCAGATTAGAGCAATGCATAGCAATGTAAAGTAAAACAGCGTAGGCTTGATTCTCCAGTCATTTACACAGGTTTTATACTGGCATATGGTGACTCCCTTAAGCAGAGCACTCCTCAGTTAGTTAGGGTGATTTGAATGGACAATTAAGGTCAGCATGCTGAATACTCCAAATTCAATATGAACATCTGGGGATGCATGTATGGATCAATGATTCATTTTTTTTAAATAATATTTGGTCAGGTTTGGAAAGTCTGCTGCAGCTGTAAGGGTGGAGATTTCTCCTTCCAGACAAAGCAGTGGGAAAAATCCCTTTCCTTCGCAGGGAGCAAGATTAGCCCATTCATAAAAGTCAGGGTCCTTTCCCTCAATCTGCGTGTGTCTAATGTATTTCTTTGAAAATACTTAATTAGTACAGCAGATTCAAACTTTGAAAAAGGGCTGCATACAGCTCTCTGGATTAGGTTGACTAGAAGTTGTAATTGGTTGCAATACCAAGAGACGTTCTCAACCCAAATCTCCTACACTTGCACAATGACTCCCTAAGACATCAGACACTGGAAAATTCCCTTCTCTCACCAAGTTTTTGAAAACTCCTCGCAATTGCAGACAGAAATATTTTTTTTTTCTTGTCCATTATGTGACCATTAATAGTCCTAATTTTCATTTATTTTTCAGAAGTTGTATTGCAAATGTTTTTATTCAGGAACAGAAGTTTGATTTTATATGACACCCAAGAATCACAGGGTAGAGAAGATGAGTCCTTCCTCTATTTGAACTTTATTTTTATTTATTTCTACTGCGCATATTTTTTTGCCTTTCTTTTGCCCTCGGTACTTGTTGTGGATGTGCCGTGGAACCCCCGGCGCCTATCTTTGAGAAGGCAGTAAGCTCAAAGATAGCTGGCAATGCCGTTGATTATTTTTACTGCAACTCTGAAAAGAAAGAGAACAAAAAGTGTGTGTGTGTGTGTGTGTATGTATCTACATGTTTATAAACACTCACACTAGAGATAAGTATTCAGTGAAGCTTTAAACCCCGTGCCAAGCTTGAGAAGCTGTTTTTTGTACTGGAGTCTCTCCCAGCACCCAAGGCAAAGGACTCTCTCCCTTTGGCTGCAGAGCAGCAGCGCGGCATCCTTGCAGCCCCTGCGCTTGCTGCTGCCCTGGGTGGAGAAGAGGTTGGCCAACAGCCTGCTGCATCTGTCTGCCTTTCTTCCTCTGCTACTATCATCAAGCCTCTCTTTCCAGCCTCCATGGCTCTCACCTCTTCTCCTATTTAAGTCTGCTCAGCATTTTGCAGTAAATACGCTGCTGTCCCCCGCCTTGAGCCTCTCTGTTGGGTCCCCCTCTCTGCTCGACACCAGTGCCTGCTCCCCACCTCGCTGCCTGCCCCGAGCCTGACACCCTGCCCAGCTCTCCTTATTCTTTCCAGGTGCTACACAAGCATTTCTATGTTTTTATGTTGTGTTTCTGTCTGGAAAACATCTTCTCTCTTCCAGTCCATCGGCAGCTCTCAGACATCTCTTTTGTGTTGATACCCCCAGTCAGCCGGTGCATTGCAATAGGTCAGCTTTTCTGTTTACCTTCTTCGATTAGTTTTTATTCTGCTCTGAATTGGATTTTAGCAGCCCATAATTTGTGAGTATTTAGAATTAGATATATTCTTGTAAGCCGTTTGAAAAACAAGGATATCAAGCTTCCAGATGGCATAAAATACTGGTTTCTGGATTTAGTACTTCTCAAGATAGAACCTGTTAAAATCATGCCTGACTGGAAGGGTGGAAAAAAAAGTAAGAGGGCAGTCCAAGTGCTGTGCTTCTGGGTTTGGGTTTTTTTTTTTTTCTTCTTTTTCTTCCAAGTGGGCCTGTTACAGGTGACAGTTAAATGGAAATAAGCAGAGAGAGCCGGGCAATCAGTTCCCGTATGCAGAAGATACATCCAGAAGGTGGTTAGGATGTGCATGAGGAACTCACCAGAAGCTCAGAGCCTTCTTGATCCTTTTCATGTTAAACAGGATGAAACGAGATGGTGGAAGTGCTGACATTGTTATTAGTGACATTAGTTTTATTCACACATAATGCAAATTCACTAGTATAATCCTATTAATGATAAACAGCTGTATAATTTAGGACTTTTTTAGTTCAATAGATGTTCATGTGGTGAATTATACCTAAGTGCCAAGATAAGGTGATTTTTAAGGTCAGCTCTCCACAGCCCATTCAACCCTTAAAACAAATCTTTTTTTTTTATTAGTGCCACTCCATTTAGATCTTTTCCTGCTTCTAGCTTCCTTCTTACTTTATAAAGCTACTGCTCGTCAGCTTATCTCCCCTGCAAAGCTCCCCCACACCTTTAATCTGTTTAGCCCATGTGTCATGGACTTTCTCCTTTTTTAATAGGTGGAATTCAAATATTGTCACCGACAGCCTACCTTTCTCTGGGAAGATTACATTATCTCAGGATCTTATGGGCAGAATTATGAATCGGGCATAAAAATCCACATCACAGCTTGCTCCTGCTGTGGAGGCTTTCCAAGCGCTGCTCCCTGAAGATCTCTTTGCCCCAGAGCAAAGGCCTTGGTATCGTGCCTGGCTTCCCTCCAGCAGAAGACCATTGATGAAACAATATGGGAAAGAAAAGTCTAATATCTGAAAGTTCCTATCTGGGGAGGGGAAAAGCACTTCTACCACATATGGCAGGCGTCCAGAGGAAGGCAGGTCTTGCTAAATATCAAAAAGAGTAAAGCTGCAAGATTTTGGACACACCAGAGAGTAAACGCTGGGAGAAGTCCATCCCTCGGCTGGCTACAGTACGACAGTGCACGGAGGAGAGAAAGCCACCGACTGGTAATCCCACCGAGCAGATGTCCTACAAGAGAAAGTCCTTTATCCCTGCACCTGCTGCGTCAAAAACTCCTCTGGCAGCTCGGCACTGAGTGCCCACAGGAAGAATCATGACAATTCTGCCTGGCCGTGCGCTGTGCGTGTACCGGGCTGGATGTGAACCCCTTCCCCAAAGCCCCAGGGTATTGTACACGAGCTACACGACCCCAGAAGCACGTGCTGTAGCATAGCTGGCAAAACAAGGCATATATACAGCAGTCTTTCATTCAGCGATCTTATTTTATAATGTTGACAGAGAAATCTCTCCGTGTTCGTTTGCAGGTCTGCTGTCAGTATTGTGGTATTTATATTACAGATGCATTTACAGAATTGGCAACGAGGCTGGCACCCAGGGGTTGTAGATTTACATGGAACTGTCGTGCTCTTTGAGGAGACAGGTACATACGGTTTTGGTGGATGTAAAGGCCAGGTAGTAAGGTAAGTATGTAGTAGTTACGCTTATTTATCTATGCCTACGTCCTAGGCTAAGGGAATCTTAACAAGTTTAAAAATCTATAAAGCTTGATTTTTCTGTCTGGTGGCAAGTCAGAGAATTGCTAACTTTGAGTAGAGACTTACCACTTCCAAAAGTTAGACGTGCTGACAAATTACTGCTCTAAACTAATAGCAGTGTTGAAGACCTCTCTGCTAACACTATCAGATAAATACATCTACAATCTCTGCTTCCCACATTTGACACTTCTTAAGGGCTTGCCTACACAACAAAGTTGTTCTTACATTGATTTTAAAAAATGTCATTTGGTTTATGAGTGATTTAGTTCAACCTAGTTTAAATAGATTCTTTTGAAAAATATGTGTTTATATAAAATATTGCATTTATGCAAGTATAAAAGCTCTGCAGAAACCAACACCATCCAGGTTCTGACTTGGATAGAAATTGGAATGTTGTACATTTTCCAGTCTTGGACTCAGATGAAGGTTTGTGCTTTGTTTTGTTTTTTAAAAGAAATGAAAATGTCTCTAGGCATTTTAAATTAATGCTAAATTAAAAAAAAAATGATTGATATATATATGTGTGCGTGTATAAAACTATATCTATATATATATATATATATATATACACACACACACATATATATACACACATCTTACTTCTGTTGGCATAACTAGCGCTTTTATTTAGATGTCCTGATCTGCTTAGAGGCACTTTCACTGAATAAAATGAAGAGAAATATGTGCTATATCTGAGACACTCCCTCATATAATCCTAGTATTTCTAGACTGAAGCGCTTTCCTCCGTGAAATACAGAATGTTTAACAATTCCTTATCATTGATAGGGTTCTAACTGATGTGACACATGCTTTCTCTGTTGCCCATCCAACGTTCTAACACTAAAGTTAAGTAAGAATTGGCACAAATGGGATTTCTCTTGTTCTGTGATGTAGAAGAATAGCCAGTCATGGTTTGTATAAATTACTTCATAGTCACAGTTACATATGATATAGTTTCCTAATGAGGCCAATTCCCTAGGCAACAGCCCAGCCCTGTAAATGTCTAAGCCCAGGAATACAGCCAGCAGGATGTCTAATTCAGTTGAATTCAATGGAGGTGATCTGGTAGTCATAATCACCTCACCTCCATGAACTGTACGTACAGCCTGTTGTAAGTAATGTATTCAGAAAGAAAAAACTATTTAAATACTCCTTCTTGAGTGAATTATTTCAAAACGTCCTCATTTCGCCTGTGTATTTTACCCTCCATGTTTTGAAAAACATTTCTCTCCTGAAATTCAAAACAACCTTCAAGAAAAACAACTAATAAATTATACTGAAGAAGCCTTAAATGCATTTAATACAATGCTTTGTGGTCTGAGTAACTAGAGAAGTCTACTTGTGACCATTTTATGTTCCTGAAATAAAAATAAGTTTCAGTCTTTCAGATCACAGGTCACAAGCTGATCTACTTTTCTTTTGGCTTGCCTATCCATCTTTCCACCTCTTCTCCCCCACATCTCTATTCATCTGTGTGCAAAGCAGTGTAAAAATACTTCCATTGCAAATCAGTGGAATATTTTTCTTTTGTTAGTCCTTTCAGGCAATTTCACATGCACTTTTGCATGTGTCACAACAGATGCATGTATTGCAACTCAATCAAAAGTTAGGCCTAATTGATTTCTTACAAGAAGGCTGGACAGCAATGAGATAACTATGTGTGGTGATGATTTAGCTCATTTTACATGCGCTGTACGTCTGGGGCACCACGAAGTTTGCCTGTGTCCTGACAATATCCACAAACCTGAAATCCACCGTCTACTGGAGCTGATAATTGCCAGTGTAGGTCACTACAGTATTATTGTGAAGACCTCTGTGAAATGGCTCCGAGATGGAGGGAAAATAGACTTTGAAGTTATTTCTGTATCACTGCCTTCCAGCGATGCCCAGTGCTGCTCAGCCCATCCCTGTGCAGGAACCTGGTGTCAGAAAAGCTCTGCAAGGCTAATAAAAAAAGCAATCAATTTTTACTCCTCCTAAAGGACAATGCAAAGCATATATGCCTCAAAACCAAGCTTTAAAATAGAGTAGATAGTGTGAGGGTTTTACTGGGTCATAAATGTGTGATTCATTATAACCTGGCTTACGTGATAGGACAGAGCTCACCTATGTGTTGGTTGCACTTTCGTTCCCAATGAACCGGCCGCAGCATGTAATATTAAACTGCTAGGCACACTAATGAAAAGAAGCTTGAGGAATGTATGGGTACATTGCTCCCTATCTGTCAGAAAACTGCCTAGGAAAATGAGGTCAGCTATCTGCTCAGAAATTGTGCTTGAACATGAGGGAGCCTAGATTTGTTTCTGTAAATTACAGGGGGGTTGGCCTTGCTTCCACCGAAAGCGAAGGAAAATTCCTTATGCACTTTCATTAAAGTAGGGCCAGCAGCTTTAAAAAGCACAAGGATACAAGAAGCATAGGGACTTGCTATTTGAGCTGAATACTAAAGTTTCTTTTAAGTGTATGTAGCGTTCAGTTGAGTAATGGTAAACGGAGGACTGAAAAACTCACCTGTTTGGTTTTGCCTGAATTATCCTTCCACTGCCTTGCATTGACCCTTGGTTATACTACTGACAAAATCATATGATTCGGTGGAGAGATATTATCTGATATAAACGTATGTTATCAGGAACAAAGAGAAAGGACTTTCCTTTAGCTGTCTAGAGGGACTGGTAAGGTTTTATGCTCAGAGTTTCAGCATGATTTTGAATCTCCTATTCTGGACAATTTCTTTTCTGCCCAGGGAGATTTGAACTGCCCTTTAGTAACACAGGGAGGAAATCCTCCTAACTATGGCTAGTGTCTCTGCTGGACCATTGCTTTTGTACATGAACTCCTTTTAGCTAATTGTGAGCTGGGGATAAAACCAAATAGCTGTTGAAAGAAGGCCTCTACGATTAATGCTGTTTGGAACCAGAATATCCTGGACCTGCTCTCTCCTGTGTAACGTGTGAAAAAACCTGCAATTTGCTCCCCCTTCTAACTCCTTTAAAGATAAGAAGGAACAAAGTCTCTTCTTTTACATAAAATTTAATAGGGGAGGTTAGGGGGAGTTCTCCAGCAGATACAAATGGAAGATGCTGTTGAGGGAATGCCCTTCCACCTAAAGGCCTTTAGTGGGAAGTTCCGAAGAATTGCTACAGAATCTAGACGGCTAACTACCGAGGTTGTCTGAGGACTTAACCACAACACAACAGAAATATGTAAAGTCTGCAGGGTCTAAGAACTAATCATCATACAAGGAAGAAACTGGTTTCCATTTCCCCCGTTTAGCTTTTTGGGGTAGCCTGCCACTGAACTGTGAACAAGCCTGGGAAAGCTGGGACTCTTCCATCTCTCGTGTTTAAAGTCATGCTGTCCAGCTCCGGATTTGGGTGGAGAATGAAGCCTCTCATTCTGGGGCAAGTCATTGATGGCTGGAAGACATTAAAGTTGTTGACATCTGTAAAGGATTTCAGAAATTATGAGGATATATAGTGATGAGCAACACAGAGACCACATCAGACCAGAGCTTCATGGTCACCCAGGAGTTGCGTAATTGAGGAAGATACATGGATTCTTTCCAGAAGATGTCAAATCTAGTCCATCTGTACTGAAGCAGGACTGAAAAATGTGCACTGTGTTCAAGCAGCCATTCAAGCAAAAACTCAGTCAGAATTTCCCTTTTACAGCTCTGTCTGATGCGTAGTTCTGCCTTTACCCTGATGGGCTCCTTCACACATCTACAGCAGTACATTTTTCCTCGTTGTCTTTAACAAGGACAGACTTAAATCCACTTATTAAATCCCACCTTCCTTGCGCTGATTCTTTTATTATTGTATTTGCATTCCTCCACAGCACTCTCCTTCATTTGTCTTTGTTCTCTTTCCTAGGCAGGTGGGAGAGCTAATTAATTAATACTCTTATTATTGAGAGGTAGAAACATGTAGCTGAAAAGCAGGGCCATTACAAGTGTTCAGCTGAGGTATTGTAGGGACTGGGTGGGAAATGCTTCATCAGAAGCCTGGGACCTCATAGGTTTCAGGCAGCAACAGTTTCATCCTTGGGTCCTGCTGTTCCAACCACTGTAGGAGTTCCCTGTTGGATGTCTGGTCCCTCATGGTGAGCATAGAGGGATTCTCTCTTCTGGGTTTGCAGGAGCCTGTGCTTTTTTGCAGGATAAGGGAAGGCTTTTTTTATGCTGAGCTGCTACTCTTCATACCGTATTTTGATTGCATCTCGCTTCTTTCCTGCCCCTGCCCCATGCACTGATTTGTTGATTGCAAAGCTGCCATTGTAGCTTGCCTGGTGGCTTACATCCATGTAAATGAGGCGTAAAATCTCAGCAAACCAGGCTGCCATATATTTATTGATGTTTGATGAACACATTGATGAGCATGGGTAACCAAGACACAGGAAAGCAGTGAATGAGACTGGAGAGAGCTTACAGGGGACAGTGTTGCACAGGTGTTAATTGTGGTGTCATGCTTTGATTGTACAGCAAATTATGATCTCTCTTACTATTACTATAGTAAAGAGTTTCCACCTCTCCCCCCATGGTTCTCGCATTTTTTTTCTTTGCCATGGGTCCTCTTTCCTGCATAAAAGCCATCAACTAGAAATTAAACTCCCTTTTTTCTTCAGAGTGAACGGGAAATATGACCACCTGCAAACCCATCCATTTGGGGGGGGAGGGGGTTACAATCATATTTGCCTGTCTTTCTAAATTTTGTTTTCTTTTACACAGTGTCATGAATAGGACTTGCACAAACAAGGAGCACTGACTAACTAAAGAGTAAAGACGCTGAAACCTAAAATATCAAGAGAGCTGTCAAATGTAGTGAGTAAGTGGGGAGGAGTAGAAATTTTCTTCTAATCTCTTTCAGCTATTGTAAACACATCTCACTCGCAACAGCACATCTTATCAACAGATGTTGGCTGTTCTTGTCTTTAATAGCTGCTGTCACTTCAGCTTCTAGCAGTTCCTGCTGCTGCAGCTCAGTCATTAAATGGACACTTCCCCACCAGCTTCTTACTGCTCCGGGGGTGTGGGGGGGTGTGTGCTTTCTTTGCAGCTTCACATCCCTGCTGCCGCGCTCGCACCGCAGCGTGGGTGTGTGTAGGTGGCTGGTGTAATCCCTCCGTGCTCAGACTGCACCGCTGACTCAAGAGACGAAAACTGTTGTCTCCCATCTGGTCCCAACCCCGGGCGGCCGCAGGAGAACTGTGTGGCAGGTGCGAGTTAAAGAAAGCTCTTCTCATGCTCAGACAGGATCCCCTTTTTATCCTGCATAAACAGTGGCGAAGTATTTTTCTCCACATCATCCTCTCAATTCCTGCCTCTTTACTGCTCTTCTTTTCCTACCCCTACCGCTGCCTCTTCTTTCTCCCATGGGACTGGCAGAATCTCAGGGGAAATAAGTAAAGCTTTCCTAATATAGAAGCTCATCTTCTCTGAAACCACTTCTCATTCTGTTAATGGAGTTCTGGAAATGTTTCAGTTCTCTCCCTACACTAATACTTTATTCTTTTCCTCTGATAGCTGTCCAAGCACCAGTGTCATCAGTTTTCCTAGCTTTATTAGCTCGTTTTGCAAAGAAATGCACAGGCAGTCTAACAAAATAATAATAAAAAATTGGCTGGAGAGTTTTATAGCTATGCACTCTCTTTAAAAAAATAAATATGCATCTAGAGACGACTTTCTGAGGCCATTCCTTTGCTGGGGTTCTACACTTCAGAAATATATGTGCTCTACAGACAAATATCAGTGGAAGATAACATAGGATGCTTAATAGATTTACACGTGTTCCTTCCCCCCCTCCTCTCTTACCCTGATACACGTTTGGCCCAGGGCTCTTCTTTCAGACCCCTTCCACCTTTGTGGATGTGACATCAGTGCTGAATATTTGCAAATCCACTCTTAAAATTTTATATAACAAAAGCACGAAGCGCCTGCAAATCCTCCGCGTGGAAGGGAGTGCTTTTTCTGTGCCTCCCTCCCCCACAGTTACACTCGTTCTGGGGAGAAGGCAGGGAAGCGCAGAGCAGCAGACGTGGAAACGCTCGTGTTCTGCAACGAGAACAGGGTTTTCCACCAGGGAGAAGGTGCGGATCTGCCGTGCCCAGCGCTGGTTCTGCAGGGTGCAGCAGAGGCGGAGGGAAGCTCAGGTGCCCTCCTGTCCCCTCAAAACCCCAGCCTCAGGCTGGGGGGGGGGGGGGGTGAGCAGGGAGCCTTCCGTCCTCAAAATAGAAATTGTGGGGAGCAAAGAGGCACTCAGCAGGAATGCTTGGGAGGGTGGGAAGTTAGTGGGAAGAGGAAGAGAAGTTCTTCAGAAAGGTGGCATCTGAGGAGGCTACAGCCGAACACAGACGTACGGGCGGCCGGTAATAGGAGAAATGCCTGCAGTCACCCTCGGAGAGAACTACTTAGAGAGAGCGTATGAAGCAGGCTCAGTAAGCGCATGCTCAAAATACTCCGTCTGCATTTTGGAGGCATCCATTACCACCGGCTACCTTCCTTGTGCTTTACCCTGCCTTCCCAGGGCACGCTTTCCTCCTATCCTTTTCCAGACACAACCCTTGCAAAAGTGGGAACGGACTGAGATAAGCACCACGCGAGACACGGACAATTGCTGGCAGGCAGTGCCCTGTCTAAGCGGCTTCTCCCAAATGCACCGGAGCGGGGACAGGAGAAGAGTCACCTGGGATGGGCTTCCATTTCACACAACCTCTTCCAGTGCAGACGAATGGGCGTCCCGGTCAGAGGGTGCCCCAGACCAGCACATACGCTTCCCAGGCAGGTTGTAGCATCTGGCCTGCTGGGTATCCCGTCCCTTCGCGCCCCACGAGGATGCCAACAAGACAGTGGCTTATCTGCGGTAGGGTCCCCCCAAAACTAAAAGCGAGGGCAAGAAGAAGAAAGTGGATCCCTGCTAGCGCAACTTGGTTGTATGAATTGTGGTTTGGGAAATGAATTGGTCTTGATAGAGGCTAGCTATTCTAGCCTCATAAATTCGGAGTGTGGATTTGGTGATAGCTGTGTGCGCAAAGTGCAGAGACGGGAAAAACCTGAGCCAAAAAAGTATGTTCTCCAGCAGGAACACGGAATTAAGGTGCTACTTTTATGCTGCATTTTTATTAGTGGCATCTCAAAAATATCACTTTCAGCATGCCTTTTTCACTTCTCCCACAGAAGCATGAAAATTAACATCAGCTAACAACATTTTCTATTGCTCTAGAGGAAATGTTGTTGGGAGGTGTTTATGCATTATTTGTCTCATTTGCCTTTTTTTTTTTTTTACGTTACCAAAGTCCAGCCATAATGAAATTCCTGGGGTTTTTTAAATTTTTTTTATTTTAAGGCATGATTTAATTCTTTCCCCCCTCCCAGAGTTTAAGACACACACATACCCCAATGAGCAAAACACAAGACCCTTCACGCAGAGTCACTTCCCATCAAATATCACACTGGGCATGACATGCCAGCTCAGATAAAATATAGAAGTGAAAGCCACGTGGTCCGGCACACAGCTCCCAGGCGCAGACAGCAGGCTTGCCCCCGGGGCGTCTTGAGAACATCTTCACCGGCCGGGTTCTGCCGCATGCAGAATAGCTGTTCTGCTCGTGGAGGTGAGGTGGGCTCACGTCTGGGGGCTGCAATCCATTCCCCAGCTGTACTTTATGCCAAGGGGGAGGTGTTTGAGCCCCTGTCCCCTGGCTCTGGAGAGGTCGGAAAGGTCCTGTCCCCACCACCTCTCCCCTCACCTTCCAACCCAAGTGGGCTAAGGAGACGTTGCCGCTGCACGCACCTCTGCAGCGAGCACCGGAGGAGCAGGCACGCTCGAGTCCTAAGCTTCTGCACCCCTTTCCCTGCTCCCCAAAAGCCCAGGCCACCGCACCTGCCTCTCTGTACCCGCTCCGTAGCTACACAGGAGCCACAACTAGTTGTTTTTCCCCCAGGCTGAAGTGCTACCGCTTACAGGTACCTTATGCAATCCCGTACGTGAGTTAGCTCTGCCCCAAGCAGGAACCTAATCAGGGTGAAGGTCAATTCCTGTGAAAATATCCTATGCTGCTGCTTGGTCTATCGTTCAAATTACTCAAGGTCAGTTTTTATTTAATCATGCTTCCTTCCACGATTTTTTCCCTCCAATATTAAAAAAAGGCAAGTAGATAACGAAGCATATGTAGCTTGTTTTCTTGGATTGTTTCTCAGCTTTTTTCCTAAATTGTCACTGCCCCTTTGGACTTCGGCAGTGGGGTGGCTGCCAGGTTTCCACAGAGATGCAAACAAATTCTATGCAATAAAATATCATCTCTACATAATTTAAGCCCCAAATGTACATGGTGACAGTTTTATGTTTGAATAATATGAAAATCCGAGATATTGGATGTGAGTATAATTTAGGATCGAGAGCTGCAAATATTTCTGTGCCCTGGAATCCAGTTAAAATGCACCGTTGCACATGCTGTGTTTTGGTGGTGAAGTATTGCTTGCCTCTGATTGCTGCAGGGCAAGAGCTTTATTTTCCTGACCCGTGATTTAGTGCTTTCCACCCCCTTGTAAAGTGTAACTAACAATGCCCTCTATGTGAGCTCTGGTAGCTGAGGGGACAAGGGGGAGATGGCCGCAGTGGGGAGACGGGAAGGGGAGAGAACAGAAGGGGGAAAAAAGGGATGTCTGCAACGGGTAAACACATCCACAGCTTGCCTTCTTAAAGAGCTGACGGCTGGATATTGGGCCAAAACCCCAATTAGATGGCGGCAGCGGAGCTCCGCTGGTTTTGAAGGAGCTGAGCCAGCCTGAACCAGCTGAGAAGCTGGCCAGCAGTCTGGCGTTTGGTGCCCAAAGTGGTTGGAGCAGGGGAGGTTTGAAACTGTACTCCTCACGTACCGCGGAGGGGCCTGTGGGAATAATGTTTGCTTTGGCATGGAAGTAGGTCAGCGTAGACCTAGCAGGTCCTGCAGTGAAAGGCTCCTTTCTGCTCTGAGTGATGGCAACTTCCATAAAGAGAGCAAATTCATTCGGAGATATGGCTTAACCCACATCCTTCTTTAATTCATAGGTCCTTGCGCAGTGCAGACCTCAAGGCGAGCCCGTGTGGATACTCTAGTCCCTATTTTCATCACTGGATGTCCTGTGTCTCCCCGCAGGGCACAGACCTCGTGGCGTTTTCCCTGGATACCTATTCCAGACTCCCTCTTTAGGTACCGATCAGCAGAGAGAGTCTGTGTCAGGAATCGATAAACTCTGATGCATTTGCAACGTCTCCTCCCACAGCTGTGGGTCTGGGCTAGGGAACAGGAGCTGCTGCATTTCCTCCATCCTCCCTTTGCCGTACAGAAAGTCCCTGAGAGGAAGTCTGTGCTAAGATTTTCCCATTTCTGGCACGCTTTCTGAAATTGGCTCTCTTCTTCCCTCCTGCCCTCTTCCCTTTTCCTGTGATACCGGCTCTGGCTCTGTCTGGTTAGAAAGATTATCTTCTCCCAGCACGTGAAATTACGAAGTAGCTGCGAGGAAAAAGTGGAGGTAGATAAGAGAGTTCTCTCACCACAGGCAGCCCGGTGCAAAATGTTTCAAGCAGCGCAGGAAGGCCTGAACGAGGGAGGGATGCAGCAGAGCTAACGTCTCAGGATCCACCCCACAAAGGCCACCTTCGTTCAAAAAGATGACTAATGGGGCAGAGGACACGTGGACAGGGAATGGTGCCTGATTTCTCTTCTGATATAATAACCAGAGGATATCAAAAAGGAACAGCAGGCAACAGGTTTAAAATAGGCAGCGATACTATGTCATGCAACTCATAATAAGTAGTTTCCCAGTTTAATCACAGAATTTTGTGAAGGCCAAAAAATTTGTATGAGTTCAAAAAGTGATTGGCAAATACATTAAATTAAAAGAAAGTAACTCTGATGCAGGAAATCCCTGAGGCACAAAACCTGGAGAACAGGGATCGGCTGAGGGAAATACCACTTTGTGTTTGCCCTGCTGCTATGCCCTCCCATAAGCAACTACATACTGGACATCTTCCCAGGTGGGACACAGGGCTGGTGGGCCTTGGGCTGACCCAGCACCCTCACGGCTATGTTCAAAGGCCCAGCCAGTCAGGTGCTAAGTGTCACCAGACCTGCAGCACTTTTCAGGAACTCTGAAAATAGCAAGCCAGACCAACTTTCTAACAAGACCAAATACTGCCATGGAATTGGCAATTCCAGATACTCTGGACGGAAACTCTGAAGGCATTTTCCTTCCAGGTAGAGAAAAATGAATGCCCATGATAAATACTGACTGTACTTACCTACGAAAATGCATCTAGCTGATGCATATTTAGTACGAGAGAGTCCTGATACATACTCGATTCAAAGGTACGATGGATACACCACCGGTCCTGGAGAGATACGCCAGTCATTCCTTGTTCACTTCGTCTGGGCTCATGGTGTGCTGACATTCCTCACCTCGCTGCAGCCATGGAAAAGCATGACAGGTAAGAAAAAGAAGGCATTTTGAAAACCAGCACTGAATGCGTTTTGTGTGGCAAAACTCCAACGACAGCTTTTTCCCATTAGCAATTCAGAAGGGTGGTGTCGGTATGGATAAAGGACACGCTCACCGTGTTCCGGGGTGGATGCTGATCCCTGAATGATGGCACTGTTTACTTCTGATGGCACATGATCTCTCTTCCAACTTTATTACAACAGATCCCAGAAATCCTGACCCAGAACACGTCTGTTGTCTTGTGGAGGCATTTCAAGCTGCTGCAGTAATTTGGTTTTGTTGCAGGCTGGTTAATGGTAATCTCCTCTCGATTGATATTTGGTGATGTTAAATGTGGCAACCTGAGCAAGACTCTGGGCTGTCAGTTAGAAATGCTTTATCACCAAAGGAGTTTCTTTATTCAGGTTAGCTGTTATGTCACAGCACACCACACCGCGATACTGACAGGGTGCCGTTCAGGCTTCTCAAGATCTTAGGAATGTGAGTAATACTTACCATTTAAAGGCCATGCTAGTAGCATGTCTGGTTTTTTGATAGCAAAACCTCTGCAGTTCTGTCTTACAAGTATCTAGGATTTCTTTTCAACAAATGCAGAGCAGACACCACAGCTTACTGCTCACAGTTTCTTCTAAATTATAGAATCTATGTCATGATGTCAAGTCTGCTTGTTAGGAATAATTGGAAATATATCACTGCTATCTGTCTGGAATAAACATCTCATGCTCTGAATGCCCCTGTGTCAGCTAAGGAATATATTAGTATTGAACATGTGAACTTATTAATTCCCGGCTGAATGAGGATTTAGGACCTGATAGCACTTAACAGTGGAACAGATCATTCATCACAACAAACAGATTATGAACATTTATGGGAAAATGGGACAGCATACGCAAATTCTAGATCCTGTTACCCTCCCTCACATCCAACCCTCCCTCGGCGAGCGGCCGTAACACCTCCTGCCTTCCAGAGCTACTCCAGGTGCAGCGATTGCTCCGTGGAGCAGCAGTAGCATATTTACAGATAGGGGATCAATGATGTGTTGCTTCCACTCCCCAAATTCTCCTGCTCCAGCTCCCTAGTTCTGGATACGTAACACAAAACAGAAGCTATATTAATCCCAGTTCAGCATGTTTGAATTGGCAAATGTTGTGTGAACTATGAGCTGTTGCTTTAGGTTTTGGGGGGACCTACCTGAAGTTCCTGAAGCTAATGGGGACAAGGAAGGAAAACTGTTTTCTTTCAATGGATTTTATGTGATTAGTTTCAATGGGATCTTCAGGGATTCAATTCACACTACTTGCAAAATCACACTACTGCATGAAGAAACATCAGACTCAGAGGAAAAAATGTATGACTGAATTAATGTATTTATTTAGTGGGTCTCAGTTCAGTGTTGAGGTCTGTTTAATTTAACTACATGTTCGCTCCCTTCATCCTTTTTTCTGGTTATTACTAACTGTTTGTCACACACCCCTTTTAAGAAGGTGACGTCAGGTTCTAGGACTTTGTACGCCTTAACATAGACATCTACGCAGCTGGCTTATCTGATGTGGTGACCATTGCTCCATCAGATCTGATATTAAACCTTCAGAAATAATATCATCAGACTGATCTTGCTACCTATTTGATTTCTTCAGTATAAATTATATACCTAATTGTCACAGTAGTTTCTGGACACTTCATAACTATAGTATACTAGTTATCCCTGTTAGCTTCGATATTGTATATAAGAGAGTTGGAGCCTACCTCTGAGAAAGAATTAATTAAGAAGAGAGATGAAGATGTCTTAGGGACAAACTCTCAAATAGCGAGAAGATGTCCTGATACACATTTTTTAATGCAAATTAACTTACCCCATTCTGGGATTTCAGTAATTCTTTGGATCTTGCCGAGTGTGATATGCGAGACTGCTACTTGCTTAAACTATTCTGTAACAAATCCACTATTTGGTGGTTTGTTTTTGTTTTCATTCAAGTTCTCACTGCTCTGTAAGTATAGAAAATGAAAAAAATCCATGAATGTGGTTTGAGCATGAGGATTAGACTGGATGACTACATGGGTCTAAAGGTGCAAAGATTTTGAATATTTACCTTTTTTTGAGTAAAACCCATCCAATCTATTTTAGTTTGGTCAAGGATGGATCTGATCTCATTTCTACTTATATTACACAGGAGTTTATCCACTGCTTCAGTTGGCAGAACCCTCTACTATGATCAAGAGCAGTATAGTCAAGTTTATACCAGAGTTCCCATTTCAGCTTGATTTTCAAATCTTTTCATTTTATGTGTCTCTAAAATCATGATGTGGTATACCGAAGAGCTGACTCCCTGCAGGTAATAAAATATTTTGCGGAGTTTTATTTGGGGGGGAGAGGGATAAAATGAACAGGACTTGAACTGTAACTGTCAAAGAAAATGGGAATTTTACACTGGGATGAAGGTAGACTTAATTGAGAGACATGAGGGAAGAGGAAGGAGTGAGAAAAGGGAGAGACATCTATGTGTACTGGGAAATAAAAAAATCATGTTGTATAGGCCAATACTGCTGTGAGAGATAGAGGATAATGAAGAAGTTAGCATTTCCTTAATCCTCCTGGTCTTTTTTAAATAAATCACTGTTTCATATGGTGAGTCTCACTTTCTTCACACCCATTTCCATCATACAGGATTAAGTAACAAATCGGTTGTCTTCTCAGGAAGAAATGTGCCAAAACACATACTAAATCCATGAATAAAACTATGAGACACAAGTCTTCCTCTTACTTCAATCTAGATATCCTTTATTTTCTAAATTTGAACTTGCTGTCTTTGCCTGCACGGTACTGTTTTCTGGAAGAGCTTGGATTTGTGAACATCACAACACGTCCTAAGCTAAATTTTGTTTTCCTCTAGTTATGCTCTATTTCACTACTGCTCAGAATTGCAGCCATCTCAAGGTACTATATCCAGAATGTTTAAAAGACAAGTTAAAAGCCTGTATTAGCTTAAGATCCTATAGCTCTCTTACCCTTCCAGCTTTTATTTCCATCTGAGTTTTCATCCTTTCTCTTTTTCATCAAAACCCGAAGATGGGGAGCAGAAAACATCTTGTGGTAGAAAGGAGAAGCAGTTCTGTGGCACCTGTTCTCTTTGATCTGCTGGTTGGCCACTCATCACAACCGCTCACACTGCACCACATATCTGTCCTTCTGCCCCTTCTTGTCCTCTTCTTCCCAATGGCAAACTGCCCTTCCCTCCATAGACCATCTCTTCCACCTTTTCAGCTCATTCTGGTTACCTTCCTTTCTTACCGATGTAGTTTCGCGGCTTGACTATGCACATGTTATTTCCTCTAGAAACACAAATTGATGCGTATGGTCTACCACGTGTTTACATTGACTTTAGAGAATTTTGGATGTAATCCTCTCCTGCAAAGTATGGACTGTAAAGCAATATGTTATTTCTTCCTTGTTGGTTCTAGAGTGTTCCATGTAATACTGCAAACTCAGTCCTCGCCTTGCACACAGCATTCAGAAAGTTGCTGAATGTTGCTTCTGTACTGTACATTTATTGACTGAAACATTTGAGTTGTTGCTTTTCACACTGGTAATTTTAGAGCACAGATGCCTAGCATGTTTACTCACATACCAGGGCTCACATTTAATGAGCAAAATGTCAAGTATATTGTTATCCACCATAAAAACTGTGAAAAATATCCTTGCCATCTGCAGTGTGCCTTCTGCTTCAGCCTAAAAGACTTTTACAAGCAATTATATTAAATTAACATTAAAGTCAATATTTATAAATGGAACCACCTCTAAAGGGCCGGATCTTCTCCCCTCCCACACCCCCTGTTCCTCCGGGAGTTAACGAGCTGGGGAGGAGGCTGGGTGCAGGAAGGGGAGCCGAGTCGCGCTTGGCTCCTGGTTGCAGTCAGCCGGAATAATCTCTCCACGCTAAGGAAGCAGCAGAAACAGAAGAGTGGCACTAAACGGTATTGACAGTGTCTGAGGGCCAGATCCCGTGCTGATGTCAGTTGGTGTAACTTCATTGTCTTCACTGAAGTGACGCAGCAAGCATAAATCAGCACGGCTCAGCTGACTTACGTAGCATGGTGTTTGATTTGTGCCAGCTGAGGATTGAGCCCAAAATAACATTCATGAAATGGATGGTGGATAGCAAAGCTGAAAGTGGGATTTGATAGACTGCCACAAAACAAGATAGCATCTTCCAAGAAAATATTTTCTATTTCTCCACCAAATGTAAGCCTCTCTGGGGCAAGAACCAACCATTTGTTCTAACTTTTTATGGTGCTGAGGACAATGGAGATCTCATCTGTCGCTAAAGCCTGTAGCTTGTCCTGCAAGAATAATAAAATTAATAACTACTACAAAAATGTTCTTCTCCGGACAGGCTATGACATTTTTGCTCTTGCAAAGCCTTCCATCCCAGCATGATTATTGTGTTGCAGGACTGAGATTTAAGCACATTTTGAAAAAATGCTGTTGTCCACTGCTGTTATCCCAACGTCCAGAAGCAGCTGAAATTCCAGCCGGACCTTTATGGGGCAGAGCTGATGAACCAAAGCCAGAACATGCTCCCTCGGAGAGGCGAACAAAGATAACTTTTGCCATTTGTTCCAGCTGTTCTGCCAAGTCGCCCACATACCCTCGGCTCCACCAGGCTCATCTGAACTGCAGTCTAGCACGGACATCATGAAAGCTGGCCGCTCCTACGACTGGAGGCAAACGAAACAGAGAAAGGTAGCATAACCATATAATCATCACTGCCTTGCCTTTTCCCCGTACACATGTTGAACAAGAGGATCAGGGAGAAAATTGCTCCAGTAATTAGCAAACATAGCATAAATATTTATCAAGGAAACCCCAGGTCAAATGGATTTTAAAATTTTTATTTAGAGTTGTTTAGATGTAAACATATTTCCTTAATTGGACTTTAAGAAGGGCACTCACATGCTTCCTTTTGAGCATTTTTAATATAATCATCTCTTGGGCAATTAGGCCACTCGCTAAGCCACAAATCTTATCTTTCACACTGGTGAGTCATAAATAAGGACTGAGTCACAAATAGACCAGACAGACAAATGGTGGCAGGAAGGAAATAAGATTGGCTGTGAATATATTTAGGCTGGAAATTAGAAGATGGCTGCAGACTACCTGAGGACTGCAATTCTGATACAGTTTTCGAACTGGGAGGAATTGAGGGGAGAGAAGTAACTTAAATTGCTTTACCATTTAGCTTGATAAGCTCATGAAAAGGATTGTACGCTAAGTAGGAGAATTTCTTAGGACTGAATTGGACAATAGGAGCCCTCAAGTATTCAGTTTCTGCCTGCCATGACTATCTGCAAAGTAGAGGGTTAGCAGCCTGATTACCCAAGTTGTCCCAGCCAGTGCCGTTGTTACCAGTGGTCCTTAGGACCTACAGCAGGGTCTTACAGCCCCTTACGGCAGGGGCAGACGGACCGGGTACAACTATGCCAGTGTCATCACACATTCAAGGCTCTATTTAATGCAGAATCCAGCGTTTGCACTGTGAGTTTGCAGCGGTGCGGCTTTGGTGCAAAACCCTCCTCTCAGAGGAAGGGAGAACAGCTTGACTTCTTATGATTGCATTCGAGGTCAAGTTCAATTATGGGGTATTCAATGATGGGCTGCACCTAATAAGATGGAGATCAGCTAATAGCTCTATCAGCTAATGAAATGTTTTCCACTGTTTGACCAGCACAATGACTTTCTGTCGTGCAATCAGAGTTCCTGGGAACTGTTGTAATACAAATAATGGGACTTAGGATGTTGGGCTACTCTTTACTGGCTTCTGTATTTTTCAAGGACAAAGGGAGACTGGGATTTTTGCTGGTCATGGAAGACAATTTACTTTTACTTCCTTTGTGTAAGTAACACCGAATATGCTGATGTACCAAATAATATAGGCTGGAAGGGTGTCTGAGTACATGAATGCTATCTGTTAAACGAACAAAGTCCCATGTCTGTCAAAGCATGGGTTTCACTGCGCCTTCCAGTTCCACACCAGCTCTGTTCTGCACCAGCAGCCTTGTCTCTAAATGTGATCCTTGCTTTGCTGTGACATGGTGTGTCTCAAAAATGCTGTGCTTTTAATCGGTCCCTACAGCACGGATGCACATCCCGTACCATATTGGCCACATCAAGTTTTTTTACCGGTATATCCAGGGCACAGCCTGCTCCCTCTTGTTCGCTTTCCTGCATGCCCTTTGGTCTCTGTCCTATCACATGATACAGGTACTGGTGTTTCCCAGAGATATTCATGCTTGGTTATGCAGCAGGAATGCATACGACATGATCTTGAAATTATATAGCCATGTATGATTATCATGTGATACCAGATGCCTGCATTTTCTTATGATGAGGGCCATGTTCCCCAGACAGTGCTCTGCGCATCTGAATGAAAGGATCCTTCGATTGCAAGTATCGGGGCTATCTGACCACAAGGTTCAGTACTAGTATTTTAGGGTCAGTTACTGCTTGTTTTCTGCAAACTTACAATTAGGTAGTGTTTTCCTGTCCTGGAGAAATAGTTCTATTTCTTGCTCTCTCTTAACATTTGGTCAGTCCACACGTGGCAATAGAAAGGTGCCCTACCTCATTGCCTCAATGTGTGAAAAGGTTTTAAGTAGACAAAAACCATAAAGACCTCAATGTATCTCACTTCAGTTTTCTAGAAATAAAGAACAATTAAAATATTAGTATGTAAGCAATTAAAATAAAAAGTGACTTTTAACTATGCAATATGCGTTGCAGAGTTTACAGATGAAGAAATCAAGTCTGACTTGAACTTGCACTTTGACCTCACTGGGACCAGAACTGCATGCTAGTATATAACACAGCCTGCTTTCTTGAAAAGTGGCCTGTCAGGGTATGTGTCAGCATTGAAATACATTCAGATTAATACATTAATTAAATTCTATAAAGCAAAAGACCTTTTTTAAAACTAAAGTATATTTGTTGTTTGCATACTAACGTTCTGAACTGCTAGTTGAAAAAAGGGATTTGCCTCTCCAGAAACTTGTCTTTTTTGTCTCCTATATGTGGTTTGCCATTGGTTCAGCTTTCTTTTTCTCCTTCACTGACCTACATGGTGAAGATCATTCTAAAAGGATTTCTGTTTTGAAAGAGTCAACTTTCAAAAATCCCTGAGAAATCACCCTTCCATAAGCACGAAACAAAATCTTTGTGAGCTGAATCCCCACTTCAAATCAAGCCAAAGTTCCCAAATCTAAGTGCTGTTGTGAGCTTTGCAAACCATGCCACGTATCTCACACAACACACACCTGAAGATAACGTTTGGCTGATACGTGTTTTTCTAGCTCCACTTCTACAGTGAGTTTATACCCACTTAAGATCTGCTGTTGCGGATATGTGCTGTAATTTACAGCAGAGTTGTTTGCTGTGTGCCCAACGTTGTTCATGCTTGAGGGTTTTCCTTTTGATCTCACTGTGTATAGAATAAGGTCTGAGGAGTATGCAAGCTTTCTCCCACAATCAAAGTAACTTATTTATACCGTCCCCCAACATTTGGGCTGAAGTTCTTCACATTTCAATATCATGACTGTATTGGTTAATATATCAGTGTAAGAAGCAGGAAAATCTTCCTGCTTTTTCCATTGTAAAAATGTCTCTTTCATTACCGAAGAGTTTGCTTGGCCCTGACTAGGGAAGCATACTGACTGCCTGTTCGTGGACAGTTTCATCGTCTCAGCAGGTTCCCCGTATCCAGCTGTGCTGCAGGGTATAACGCCTAGCTGGCATTTGCTTTCAGAATTTCAGTTCCACTTTAAACAAGTGCTTAACTTGTCCAAGAGGTGCTTTGTGTTGGCAAGTAGTTTCGGGAGTATCCGGGTACTCCCGGTGGGCTCACAGGGTGAGCCTACAGAGCACAGCCCAGAACTGAGCTGCTCTGGGTCCTGGTCCTGCTACACGCTTTATTCCGTGACTTGGGAAAGTCTCTTTTTGCCAATGGCTTTGCCTCTGCCGCTAATTAGCATCCCTTAATTTCACATGCTTGGTGTTTGCATGCCAAGCTTGTGGCAGAACGCTGGGATTTTAGAGAAGCTGATTTTTCTTCAGATGGAGAATGGGATCTCTTGGAAAGCTGTGGGCATGGGAATGGTGCAAACATAACTTCCACACGCATCAGTTCCCCCACGTGCTAAAGCAGAGAAATCCTACTCACTGTGCTACCAGGGCACTATAAAATTACATTTGCTACTGTTTGTAAAAGGCAGCAGGTTTCTTAGATCAATACTGCTACTGAAGTACAAAGTAATAGTACTTCTTGAGGAGGAAGAGGATTGCCTTTTGAGTTGCCATCTGCTCCTGGCCTGACTCCAATTGCTTCCTGGTGAGTAATCTGAAGGCAATTTTTTAGAATCAATTTTCTATCACATTTTCACAATATGACATATGTAGCTCTAGGTCTTAAAGAGGGAGGAACAATCCACCAGTAGTCCGCCTCCCACTGTAGAAGCAAATCCTCTAAATTAGAGGATAGTAATTAGACAGATTCATTGATTTGCTGTAAATATCCTTGCTGTATCGTCACCCCATTGTGGTTCACAGAATGAAGTCTTTTTTTTTTTTCTATATGGCATTTTCTAAATGATCTCATCCCTGAGGCATGGGTGAAATAAAGGTCAGTTCAAATGCTTCCCAAACAATAACCAGTGTAAGAGGATCACCAAATCTTTGGGGGGAGGAGGGAGAACCTACAAAGCGATCAATGTAAGACGAGAAATGTGTCATCTGCCATCTCAGAACGAGGGCTGCGTGGAACAGAACCCACACGCTTGAGGTGGGCACGCGCTCTCAGAGGAGCCACGTTCCTGCTCCACGGGAGCATCCCCACCGGAGCCCCAGTCCTGCTGAGGCCTTCCAGCCGTTCAGCAGCACGTCTGTGTCTTCTTCACGGGGTAGCGCGTGTGAGAAAGGTGCTTGGTCAAGGAGAAAGGACTGATCTTGACTGGTAGGTGTAATTGTCCTGAAAGTCTTTTCTGCAAAGATATTTTCTGTTCACTTTCACTAATCTTTTTCAGCTCCAAATGGCTTACGGTATTAGGCAGAAGTGCACCTTTAGGCTACTAAGTTTAGAAAAATAGAATAAATCATAGCTAAATCTTAGGCTATTGGTGACAAGCTTGCCTGCCCCAAACTTCCAGCTATAGACGGTGAGAAATTCCTGAGGAGCGCCAGCGGATCTCCTCTCACCCGCTGCAGTAGCTCCTGCGAGACTTCCTCAGACTTCTCACTGCCTGTGGACCTGCAGTGCTGCTGAAGATGAACGTCTGGGCTACTATGTTGTATCACATCTTTGTTTTTCTACGTCACACCTGATAAAGCATCAGAAGAAAACAATTAGGGCCAACTTGACCTTAGTAACTTTAATTACCTTATTTGATAACCAAATGAACAATCCCCCAAAATTTACTTCTCAAGAGTGTTACAAATCACACTAAGAATATATGCAGATCATTTGCATACATCTGACAATCACAGAAAGGACGTCCTGTGACAAAGAACAGCCTTCACAGTTTTGAGAGGAGAGGAGATCTGCCTTCTGTCAGGATAGCAACTCCAGGGCAGTCCTTTCTGTTTTGAAAGATTGCTCTCTTAACAAAGGATGTATATCACAAGGAACAATTTGTCCTCCAAGTTTTTCTCTATAATAAAGATACGGTAAATGCCTGCTTCTGGCCGGACAATCTGAAGTGCAAGTCCCATCAGGATTTGCAAATGAGGAATGCGGCCTCTGCTGACAGAGGCATTCTCTGAGCACACCTACCAGATTCAGCCTAGTACAGATAGTGGGAAAAGATGACAGATCTGGCCATCTCCTTCTTACAATTAGATTAGATGAACCTTACCAGGTGGAGAGATAACATAGTTTAAAATCTCTTCTTTGCTTGAAGTGGGACACCCTTCCGAAGAAATTGGCCCTCTCCCCAGGTTGGATGATATTCTGGCATGAGATTCTTTCAGTCTGTCTTTTTAAAATAGCTTTGCATTAGATCATTAACTGAGAAGAGCAGGAAGTTAAAACGGTACATAACAGTTAAAACAGTACGTTGGAAACCTTTCTTACACTGGAGAGTGAAAGTCAGGTCTCTCCTGTCCTAGAAGGGTGTGCTAACCGCCACGCCTCAGGGTCATTCTAACGCTCTCTCCTTGGCCGATTAAATATTTTTCCAAACAAGAGGAAATCATTTAGACAGGAGAAGGACTTCTTACTCCTCTTGTATAGCTGAATAAATAGACAAGGCTTGTAGAAAATGTAATTTTGAATCACTGCAGACACAACTTGTATTTTAACGCAAGTTCTCAATACCCTGCATAAGCAGCCTACCCACTGTTTGCTATGGATGGAGCAGGGGTATCTCCTCCTGCCAGCTGATTTCCGAGAAAGGTTTGGCTTAACTGGCTAAGGAGAGTTTGTGAGAGATTACAACATTATGACAAGGGATTAATTTAGATGATATTGCAGTGTACATTTGTTTTGGTTTGCCGATTTTTTTGGTAATTCCTGCACCAGGAAAGCAAAATACGACTTCCTTCGGAAACAGCAGTCTAAACACAAGAAGTCCAGCCCAGACTTGAATTGACTATTAGACACCCGCGTTCTGCTCATTTAAAGCCACGTGACGGGAATGCTCTCAAAACCCCACGTCGGCCCGCGCTGGAGAGCGGCGCGAGACGTGAGGCGGCTGCCGTAGAGCCTGGTGGTGCCCACGGGACGCGGGGAGAGCCTGCCCGCTGCACGCCCCGGCGCTGCGTCCCTCCCCGACGAGCCAACCGAGCGGCACTGCACGTCGGAGGATGCTGGGACCTGCACACAGCCCGGCGCACAAGCCGAGGGAAGACCTGGTCTGGGTCCAGTGCAGCTACATAGCTGTGTCTCTTCTCTCAGCTCGGTAAAATCTACTTCTGTGTAATCCCTTCTCGTTTACGTCGCTGAAAGGTTTCTGGTTTTCGGATGGCACTGCCTTGATGATCCTGCTACAGCAGCAGTGAGAATATGCGCCTAAAAAGCTTCAGCATGCAGGGCAAGTTATGGCATTGAAGATTTTCTTGTTGTCTTTATTCTTATTTTATTCCCACCCTGCCCCCCCCCGCCCAGGAACCAGGAAAAGACTCAAGATGAAATCACGGTCGCGCTAAGCTCCCTAAGAGTTTTGCCACTGACTGTAGTGTGGCTGGATTTCATTCTGAGTCACAGCTCTCATTGCGTTCTCTCCTCCTCTGTGGCAAACCTGTGAATGAGCACTACATGTTTTGAATAAATCCCGATTTCTCATGTCAAAAATGAGAATATATAGTATAGCTTGAACTGACTCTCCTCCTATTGCAGTATAATTTTGAATTTTTCTTCCCATCTAGTGTTATCTGGCATCCTAGTTGAAAACTTATTATGCATCTGGAAAGCAGCTGACTTTGATTTGGAAAAAGCGGAACACTTTCAACATGTCATTTCGCTTAACATCTTTGATGTCCCTTAAAAGTACCCATTTTCTTTATCACTTTATCGGAGCGGAGAGAATACAGCAATTTATAGTTATTAATGTTGAATCAGTCAATGTGTTAATTGTGGGGCTAGCACTGGGAACAGATGTGTTTTTGTAGAAGGGTGGGCTGAATGTATTCATCTTTTTAATGCTGTTTCTGTTTGGATGATCAGTATCTCTTAAAATTCCCTTCTCTCTACCACCTTGTGTAACTGCTCTATTTTGTACAGCCCAGGAAGAGCACATCTCTCTCACTGGAGCTTAGGACTCCATCTCAAATTACAAAATGTCCCTGACTATTCAGCCTTTTCAAAAAGCTGTAAATAGAGATATAACTTACCTAGCAACAAAAAGTAGATCTCCACAATGTAGTCAATGAACACATTGAGTTTATTCAGTTATGGTCATGCCATAGCTCTTCTTTTTCTGTCGCTAGTGTTTTAGAGACCGACTATAGAAAAAGTCTTTTCTATACGCAGCTAATGTTAGGAAATCCTCTCGATAACAACTGGGCAGAAGATGAACTATCTAAACTTCTAAAATTAATGTACTTGATGCAGTTTCTGCTGGGTCAGGTAAAAAACAGAATTGAGTGAATACTGGGGGAAAACACATAAAGTTTCGAAAATGTCAGTCTTTTGGTGAATATTGAAATACAATCTGTAACCTTTAGCTCATACGGCTGTATTTAGTGAGCGTTTTCACAAACATGTTTAGTTTCTTTCTTGGCGCTTTCCTTTCCCCTTTCAGCTTTCAACCTCCACCATACAGTGATATAAAAAGTATAATGGAAAAGAAGGATGTAGATGGAAAGGAAGGAGAATGTTTCCCCACCTCTATCTTAACATTAAAAAGACATATTTTTTTCTGGATAGCTTTTAAAAATATTTGAAGCATTTGCTTCAGCTATAGTACAAGCAAAGAAATATTAATTTCCAGTTGGTTTTGTTCCGGATTAAGCCTTATTAAAATTCTAATGTGTTAGAGGACTTCCTGTCTATTTAAGGTGAAAAGCCTTGTCCATGACAAAAGAAACTTATTACCATTTCAAAGGTTGGTCAGCATTTTTGCCTATATACCTACTAGGTAATAATGACCATGTTGACCCTTTTTTGATCACTGAAGTCTTTTATCAGTGCATTCTACTAGTTAAAGATGATGCTCAATGCCGACTTTCATATAATGCTTTCATGAAAGTGCCTTTGAGAATGAAAGCAGTGGCCAGATTCTGATCTCTCCTCTTCAGATCTTCTGCTATTGGATTTTCATTTCCTAAATCAATGTAATAGAAAAGAAAATTATGCCCGTTCTCAGAATATATATGAAATCTAAGAATGTTTCTAAAGAAAACATCATATCTACTAGACAGTTTTCATTAGTCAATTTAATAAAACTTTAAAATGACCTTTTTCGCTCTTGGAGCTAACTGAATTGTGAGCTCAGTGTCCTTTGGATAAGTTCCAAAAAGGAAAGTCACCCTGCAGAGTTCAAGTCTCTGCAGAAAGCAAACCAAGTCCGCTGTACTTGAACTCCAACAGCCATTTATTATTAGGTCTTGAGTCTTAAACGTAGCACTAAACAGACAGAGAATGCCTATGTTCTGCTTATATTTCAGAGCTGTTTCTGAAGCCTTAACACATGAGAAACTTACGTTAATGTAAGTTTTCTGAGGAGTAAAAAACGGCAAAGAGGGCATTTTCCGGGCTTTCCTGATATTTTGCGAGTAGTAAATTGGAGACTAAATTGATGTCCTAAGCCCAGCTGTACTGCAGGCTCCGAGCTCGGCAGTTGCAGGGTAGCAAGACCCTCTCCAGCTAGGAGGGGACTGCACCGCTGTCCTCTTCTCCCCCGGCGCTCCGATCCCGCTGAGCACGGCCGGGCAGTCCCATTAGCTCTTCCATCAGGGGTCAGTGGAGTCGGTCTTCTCTGACATGAACCTTAACCACTGCAAAGAAGGAGAAAACGGGGAGCTGGGACAAACTTCTCCTGGGCACGATTCCCTGGCACCGATGTCCTGAAGGCACCGAGGCTTCTGCGCTGGTGTCGGCCTTTACTTTTTGGACCATCCTTGAGCAGGAATAATGTTTACGCAGTCGCAGAATGTTATTGCTGTCATTATTTCTTGTGTGCTTTTTCTTGCAGAAAATGACAAGTTTTTTCCTCTTAGAGAAAATATTGGCATTTTAGGCTGTTATTTTCATGATATGGCATACTGTAGGGTTTTTTCAGAGATCTGTTAGTTAAGGGAAAAGAAGATGACTCTCATAAGTATGTCCTTCACTGCCATTGAAAGGATGAATCGCTGCTTCTACATTTAACAGTTTTAATGGTGCTATTTTGGATAAACAATTTTATGACACTACAGTTTTGTCTTGAACGACACAGCTGTAGTCTAGGAAACTAAACATATCTTTCCTAGTGTTTTTCTTTGTCAGAGGAGTATTTTCAATACTCATGTGTATCTATTTTTTTTAACCCACCACAAAATGAAAAATATTATACTGTTAAGAGATGGGCAGTCTCTTATTTTTGTATGTATTAGAAAGAAATTTAAGTACAGGCACATGCTTAATAATAATCCAATTGAACTTTTTATCATTGTCAAAGGCATTTGTAGAGGAATCCATCTACTCTTCTGATTTCCATACAAGTCAATTTAATGTCTTCAAAATGTAACGTTAATGGCACTCAGTGTACACACCGTAATCCTTTAAAATAATGTACATGGCAAACGGATATGTTCTCATGCATTAATAATTTAAAAGTTAATTTTAGGTACTTACTCAATATGATTAACTGATGGATCAGCAGTCTTGTATAGAGAAACAGTGAGCACACTTAAAGAGCATGCTGGAAGACAGCCAGGTAGAGCCGCCTGTGCGATGGTTCAAAAATACCTGGGCTTTATCCCTCCGGTTTCCCCTTCAGCGTCGGATGCAGCGCATCGCAGCTGTAAGGGTGGTCTCTGGTTTTGAGATTAAAGGTGCGAACTGCCTTTGAGGTTGAGGCAGGAGGACTTTTGGGGCAGAAAGGGGGGTGTTTTGGAAGGCGGGAACCCCTGCGATGCAATCCTGGCGGTGGCTGGCGGGCTCTGCAGCGCCGGCCCAGTTATATAACTTCTCTCCTTTCACTTCTCGCTTTTTGAGGACACCCTGTAATGCCGGGCTGTAAATCGATATTCCAGGGTGGAAATACTACGGATGACAAAGTATAACCGTTTCATTGTGCAGCTAAAGAATGTGCCGGGGCAAATAGCATTAAACAGTACGTAGGAGAGGCGCGCGTTGAAGCCCTCGGCCGTGCCTGTGGCAGCGGGCTCTGCGAAAGCAGCGAGAACCGGGCATCTATCGCACAAACCCCGGTCAAATCGTACAGGTACATGTACGGTGACAAAGAGGACGGAGGCTCTCTCTTCACAAGGAGCCACAGGGAGCGGACGAGGGGCGGCAGGTACAAGTTGCACGAGGAGAGGTTTCATCCTGACACAAGAAAGAAATTTTTTACGGTGAGAACAATCATCCACTGGAGCAATGTCCCCAGCGACGTGGTGGAGTGCCCATCACTGGAGGTTTTCGAGATGCGATTGGACAGGGTGCCAGATAATCTCACCTAGACTGCCTTTCCCACAGAAGACCGATCTTTGGAGGTCCTGCCCAGCCGGGGCCGCCCCGGCGTTCTGCAATCTCCACGTGCAGAGAGTTTCTCGTGCGAGCACGTGGGGCTGCGATGCCAGCCGCGCTGGGCCGGGGAGCTGGCAGGCAGCACGTGCCTCCTTACCTCCGGAGTAATCTCGGGCAGAAATCTGACATGCCACCCGCCTTTACCCTTTCACTGGACGGGAGCCTTCTGCTAGCGCCGGAGAGGAGGCAGCTTCTCCTCCGGCGAGGTACCGGCACTCCGAGGCTGGACCCCCAAAACGCAGGGTCGGGGTGAACGGCGGCTCACAAAAAGCCAGGGCAGACCAGCTCGGCGATGGGAAAAGAGGGGTGAACCGGGGGGGGGGGCTGAGAAGCGACGGCACGGGGAGCGAGCTCCCAAAGGGCCGGTCTGCGGCGGGCCGGGCGCGAGCGGTGCCGGCAAGGCCGACGGGCAGCGCTCAGCACCGCGCCGAGCGGCGAGGGCCGCGGGGAGCGAGCGCGATCCCGGGGAAGAGGCCGCGGGTCTGGCGGCGCGAGGAGGGCGGGCGGCGGGCGGGCGGCACGTGCGTCCGAGAGGGCGAGGCGACGCGCGCGAGGAACCGGAGCGGCGGGCTGAGGAGCCAAACGGGGAGAGGCGAGCGGCGAGGGCAGGGCGAGATCAGAGCGGGGCCGGGAACGCGGGGCCGGTAACAAAAACATTCCTTTAAATACAGTAAAGAAGAGCCACGGAGGGAGAAAGAGCAAGAGCAAGGAAGGTGTCGTGTTACATTTCAAAATATATTCAGCTCGGGCGCTCAGCCGCAGCGCTCCCATTAGCGTACACCCGTCTGTCCCGGGAGGAAAAGCCCAGAGATTTCTCCCGCTTCTGCTCGGGCTCGATTTCCTTTTATAGTGCTGACGACTTTCTTACGAGAGGTGTTTTTGCGTCTGGCGGGCCGAATATCCCTCTCCCCCCAGGAGCCTATACGCTTCCGAACGGTGTCTCTTAGGGAAGCCCGCAGTTTCACTCCTTTTTTTTTTTTTTTTTTTTTTTTTTTTTTTTGGCAGTCCCAAGCTACTTGCAAACAGGAATGCTTGGAGCTACGGCGGAGCTCTGGTGATCCGCGGAGGGAAATGCCCGAGGTCCCACCGCACAGAAGTCAGGAGCAGCAGTCCGTGGGAGTGCTGGTGGCAGCCTGCGGATCGGGGGGGACACACACACAAGGCCCCCCCCGCCCCGGGGCTGCAGCCCGCGGGGCGCTGCCTGGCGCGCAGGCGGGAGAGCCGGGGCACCTTCCCCGGGCAGTTTTGTGTGGAAAAAAGCGGGAACAGGGTGGGCCGACGGCGTTACCGAAGTCCACGCACGAACCCCTCGCGCTCGTGGGTGCCCCCGGGTGCTCTGCTGGCTTGATTTTCAAGAAAAAGCAGCCTGCTTGTGTGCCCCCCCCCCCCCCCAAAAAAAGTAGCGCCGGTGCTACCTGTGGGTCAGCTTTTGTTACCGGGTAGGAAGCCGCCCGCCCCGCCGCCCCCAGCGCCCCTCGCCCCGTGAGGGGAACGGAGGGGAGGGGAGGGGAGGGGGCCCTGCCGTCCGCCCCCCGCTCTCGGCGGGCCGGGCCCGGGGCCGGGGCTGCGGCTGCGTGCGGCGGGGGGCGGGAGCGGGGCGGGGCGGCGCCGGGAGTCAGCTGGGCGCGAGGCGAGAGCGCGGCGCCGTTAGCACCGGGAGCCGGCGGCGGCGGCAGCGGCGGCGCGGGCGGGCAGAAGTTTTTCTCCGCAGGTCCCCTCCCGCAGCCCGGGGTCGCCTTGCGGAGGCGCGAACGTTTCCGTCCGCGTTGGGTGCGTTTTGCCTTTTTTTTTTTCCTCCTTAACTGCATTTTTTTTTTTTAATTTTTTAATCTTTTTTTTTTTTTCCTTGGTTTTTTTTTTTTTTTTGAGGCGCGTGGCTCCCGCAGCTTGCCCTCCCCCGCCCGCGCCCCTTCCACCCCGCCGCCCGGAGGGACACCCCCCCCCCCGCCTCTCTCCCCGCCCGCGCTCCCGTCCCCTCCACCGCGCACGACCCCTTCCCCGACACCCCCCCCCCCCAACGCCCGCCCGAAACTTGGCGGGTCCGCGGCGCCCGGCGGGGAGGGTGCCGGCCGGCCGGCCGCCCAGCAGGTAAGGAGCCGGGGACCGGCGGCGGCTGCCTGTGGGGAGCCGCAGCGGGGTGTGTGTGGGGGGGAAGGCCGGGCCGGGGGAGGGCGAGGGCTCGCCGGCTGCTCGGTGGCGGAGGCCGGCGGGAGGAGGAGGAGGAGAGCAAACTTCCTTTTCCTGGGGCCGCGGGCGAGCCCCCCGCGCCCCCTCCTGCCGCCCGGCTGTGGGGAGCCCCCGGGGCCGGACCGGGGAAAGGGGGGGGGGGGGCGGCCCTTTCCCCGGGGTCGGGGCTTCCTCGCCGCGTTTTGTCGGCTCGCCTGCTTCGTGCCCCTCTCCTCAGCGGTGCCGGGAGACGGGCTCCCCCGTCGCCCCGCGCTGGAAGCGGGTGAAGACCTGGCGGTGCTGCCGAAACTCCCCCGCGGTTCCCCCGTGTGTCTGTCCGTCCCCCCCCCCCCCCCCCCCGCGCCATCGCCGTTGAGCGTTTGCGGGAGGGCAGTTGGCAGAAATGCCCCCCCCCCGGGGTGCTGCCGCCGTCCTGCTCGCCCGGGGCTCTGCGGGAGAGCCGGGGACAGCCGTGTGCGGGAGGGCAGCCCCGCCGCCTTCCCCCCCCGCCCCGGCCGTGCCGGAGAGCCCCTGGCTGGCCCAGGGCACCCGAAACGGGGGGTGTGTGGGGCGGGGGGGGGGTGTGGGGGTGCTGGGTTTCTCCTGCCTCCCCGCCGGGGAGAGCCGCGCACGCATGGGTGTCTCATTGTGTAACTGCGGTGCTGCACGCTGGGGCCGAAACTGTGGCATCTCTGTAAGAGCAGTTTGCAGTTAATTGGTTTGGCAGATGAACTCCTGCAAAATCCTCTTGCCCGCTTCTGTTGCTTAAGTGCCAGCGGCCCCCCCCCCCCCCCCCCCCCCGCCTTCCCCCTTTCCCCCCGCTTTCCTTTGAAGCGTCGCATAACTCTCTATTGCCAGCAGGATGGAAAGTGCTGATTCAGCAGCCTGGAGCCCCGCTCCATCTGAAGTGGTGGTCTGCCTGAAATGTTCCCATTTGTTGAAATGGGAACATGTGTTGCTGGTATGTCAAAGCAGCATTGATCAGGTTTTCTAAAACAGCCCTGAAGAATGCGGTTTGCTTTTCCCTTCGCTAAAGAAGAATGAGTTCGGTGTTGGGCGGGGAAGCGAGAGGGGGGTCAGAGGGACCTGGGTAGCTACCACCTGAAGTCATGCTTCCGAGGGACAGTTGGAGCTGTGTTGCCTCCTAAAGGTGCCGAGCAATTACTCATTTTAACAGAGGTTTTGTAGGACGTGCGGCAGCGATGCGCTAACACTCCAGCTCGATCTGCTCCTGCGTCTAGAGACTAGTTGTACTTAAAGCTCTAGAAAAGGTACGGAGAAGGGCAGCAAGGCTAATCCTAGGATTAAAAGGAGTGAGTTACGAGGACAGGTTAAAAAAACCCATTGCGAATGCGTGGAGATTAGAAAACCTGCATGGAAAAAGGAAGTACGCTTGAAACTTTAAATGGCAGCTCTGGCTGTGCTTCATGATCGTTTTGGGGCTGGGGAAGGGTGCAGGGGGTCAGCAGGATGCTCTTCCCGTGCGGCGTTAGTCTTCCCGGGGGGCTTGCCTCACAGTGCAGCAGAAGAGGGAGAGCGTTCCAGAGCCGTGTTCCTCTGGCTGTCTTTGTACAGTTATATGCTAATGTCAAGGCTGTTCGGGTTTTCTTTCCCCAAAGCCGAACTCTTTAAAATTCAGCACAATGTAGAGCAAACAACAAAGCCTGAAGAGCAATGTTTGGTAGCCTTGTTGCAAATGGTAAACTGGCGGAGCAGCAGACCCTGACGCTTGCCTCCAGTGATCATTTTGCCATGTTATACTCTGATTTATTTTCTTCACTTGGACTTTATTTGTTCTTAAAGTAGGTCTTGTTTGCCCTGGCTACGTATTAAAGATCTTGTGGTACTTCCATGGTTTTCCTTGGTTTTGTTAATCAAAATATCCCCTCCCTTACCGCTGTGTGAGTTGGCTTTCATCCTCCGGTACAGCCACACCTGGATTTCAGTAGTGTATTCCTGTGTTTTTTACTAGGTAGTCCAAAAGCGCTGCCTAAATGCAAAATGGATCTCTGCGTTTCAGTTCCGCTCAAGCGTGGACCGTGCGCACTGTGAATAAAACAAATATTTGCAGCCCCTCTATCTTGCGAGCACTTAAACGACTCCAGCAAGAATTGTCACAAAGGTTTTTTAGAAATCTTTGGTCGCGTTCTCAGCTGCGCTCAGGGTGTAAATGGGCAAAAAGTATCTGGATCTCTCTGGTGAAGGGATCCTTCCAAGGCGGGGAGTTCCCAGCTGGCAGAGGAAAGGCATAGCTGGGTCATGTGCCACTTCTGCCAGCAGCATGAGAGTGTTGCGCCGGGAGTTTGTTTTCCGACAGCACCGAGCTAGCAGATGTCCCTCTAGACTGCGAGGCACCGGCAGCTTCCCTGGGCGCGCGCCGCGGTGGCAGCGGGCGAGCCGGGGGGCTCGCGGGTAGCGTCGCAGCAGGTGGGACCCTGCTGTCGCTCCTCTCCTCCCTTCTGCCGTGCCCCTGCGCGCGCCGTTATGGAGGTTGGCGCCGAACGAGGCCGGATTTCTAGGCAAGGCTCTTGCTTAGACCAGCCGAGTGCTGTCTTGGGAACCGCGTGTGTGGGAGATGCGCTCGGGCGCTTCCGCAGACACCTGGAAGCCGGAGGTGGGGAGGGAGAGGCGAAGGGGGCTGCCTTCCCGTGACCAGCGGGACGTGGTTTTAGGATGCGCTGAAGTATTTGCACAGGTAAAAATTTCACTGGTTACGGCGAGCGCTGTGGTGCAAAAACCTTACCGGTTTCTGCTGGCCTTTTTACTCTGAACCTCTGGGTGAACTTTATTAGTGGCATCAAGGCGAAAGCTTTTCTTCCTTTTAAGCCAGCGTTTCTGTCCAAACTAAGACTAAGAAAGCCTGCTTTTCTTTGGATTTGTCTCAACTGTGAGGGTATTGATGCCAGTTCACAGTGCAGCATTTCTTACATGTGCCCACCTGGCCCAGTGTTTTCACAAACAAGGAAGATAACTCTTGAGACCTCTGCCTCTGTCAGGCTGGCATGAAACTTGCCAACTGGCTTGGCTAGTGTGATTGCGTAAAATTCCTTCTGTAGGAAAGCAGGCTAAGAAGTTAGGATTGTTTTTCTTGGAAACTGGGCCTGCTCCTGGGCATGTCCAAAATATGCCCGTCGCGACTTTCCACCTGGGGAGATCTAGGAATGGAGATCCTTTTCTGAAAAGGTGAAACTCCACAATCTGTTTAGGAATTACGAGGAATGAGGTTGCCAAGGAATCCTTTTATAAGCATGGAACTTTATTTACAGGTTTGCTATCCTTGCACTGCCTGCTGGTCAGGAGAGCACTTTGCGACCTAAACCTGGATGTGGCAAAATAGTCTTGTTTCCCATCGCTTTTTCTCCCAAACCGGTGGTTGTTATGAAACATAATATTATCAAGTAAACAGATGTTACCTCATTGGCTTTTCTTTCTTTATACTTGTTGAGCTCTGCACTTCTGAACTAGTCCCGTGCCAGGTCTTTCCTATTCTCGTGCCATCTGTTGAATTGGATGATCTTTTTGCGCAGCAGTTCTCCCGTTAGCTCAATGTGGCTCCTCTGTTGCGTTGTGGATGTGCAGAGGACTACCCAAGGAAGCCAGATTCCACTAGGAGTGCAGCATAAAAGAGAATTGTTGATTAGTATGAGGCATCCTGTCTACAAACAGACTGTTAATCTCTTCAGTGATGGAACAATCAGAATAGCCCGACTTCGAGATCTGGTTGGATATGCTCTACAATCCCTTTGCTGGCATGCTTTATTCCCCTGGGTACTGTCTCTTCAGCAGATACCTGATGCGAGAGACAGACAGGCACTGCATTTTTCATACAGGTACACTCATCTGAAAGTGGTGGTGTTTGTGGTTTCTAGCAGCTTTTGGACTTAGGATGTGCAAAGGAGTGCTGAAGATAGAAGGATTCATGAAGTATTGCCACCAGTGCCAAGTTATCCTGAAACTCGAAGAGATCTTCACATTCACACTGATGTGCATGCATTGCCTGAAAACTCATCTCCCCCTTTGCTTTCCTAGGGTCTTTCATCAGTCGCAGATGGATCAGTTCATGCAGAGCAAGCAAATGGACCCAGCTAACAGGACCAAAGGCATTTCAGGCTCAAGCCCTACTTTAGAGTAGCGCCCTTGTGAGCAGTTCTGTCTTTCCTGGTCTCTGTAACAGAAGAGACCAGCGATTTCTGTTTTAATGATGAGCAACCAGTGCTGCCAATGAACTTGAAAACTTGTTGGAAGACACTCATAAAAGCATGAGGTCTTGAGCACTGGGTGAGCCATTTTCTGTTAGGAGAAGGCGGTGGCTACGTGGCTGCTTGGTTTTTACAGGGAAACAACCCATAGTGGGAAGGACCAGAGACTCAGGTGTGGATTGAATGAAAGTATAGGCGGGGTGAATCACATGGGTTCTTCAAAACCCAACATTAATGCTCATTTACAAGCCAAGAGAGCTTTTAATGAAACCCGCTAATTGTATCCCAGTTAGTTAACCCTTGGGGAGATGCAGATTACCACTCCTGAATGGCTACAGCAAAAGCTGGCCATCATGAAGACTGGTTGTTCTAAGTGGGTGATCTTTTTAGCAGAGTAGGAGACCTTCTCCAGCAGCCTGTATAATACAGGATGTGACTAATACTGTAATTTAGTGTGAGGGACCTTTTCCTTCCTGAAGCCTTTCAGAAACCTTTGATAAGTCATTTTTGGTAAGTCATTGTATCTTTGGGTATCAAATGATAACTTTGGAGAGCGGAAAATGGTAGAGGAAAATGTGTGTAGTTCTCTGATGTATGGTATGAAGTAAAATTACAGGTTGTAGATTGCTAGACTAGAGCTGGCATAATCTAGGCACGTAGCATGAAAGTCTACCTCGTTGATACCGAGAGAGGTGAGGCGTGTCTCTCTCGGAGCTCTTTGCAGCTTTCAACACTGCTGGCTTTGAGATAATGCTGGTTCAGGTATGATGGGATAAGGCTTGTTTGCTAGAATGGTTTGACCTCTTCTTGGAGAAAGGATCGGCAGTGAGAAATTTCCCCTTTACCACATGAAGGTAGGACAGATTCTGCTTATTCTTTCCTGAAGTGAGAACTGGGGAGAGAGTGAGGGGAGTTGCAAGTCTTAATTATACTGCACAGTGTATTTCTGAAAAGTGCTTTGGGGCTGTGGTGATAGTCGTGGTCCTTGGGTGCAGTGGTGATGAGTGCCCTGGACGTGCTTGCTGGGAACACCACGACCGCCTCTGTGTTCTCTTCTTGCGGGCAGATACTGTGGAGTATCTGAGAAAGAAACACGGTGTCCTATTTCTGTTGTATTCTTTTGTTGGACACCAGGGGAAGGCTGCAAGAGGTTTTCCCATTATCTTACCCTCCTGCTGCTAAGCTGTCATCCTCAGGCCAACAGCAACAAGTTGAGCAGCAATGTTGATCTTAATGTCCAACAGTTGCATTAATGATTACAATATTAACTATTGGACAGTTCTGTGGCTCCAGCAGTACTATTCAAACAATGTATTTCTTAGCGAGTCTGTTTCAGCTTTTTTGGAGGCCAAACCCAAGGAACATGGGCAAATTCCAAAAAGGCAGTTTTACGCAGGCAGGTCATGATGAATGGGGTAATTGTAAACACATGTTTGGTTAAACCACTAGCAAACCAGCCTCTGATTCTTCCCAGTCTCCATCAATGCCAGCTTCTACTAGTTCTCAACAGGACAAAAATAGGAAATGACTTTCCTGGCAGACAAACTGTAGAGGAAATGCCATGCCATCCTGTTGGAATAAACCTATAGCCCAGTGGGAAGGAACTCTCCTGCTGAGCAGCGGTGGGGATTTCTACATTTGTTCACAAAATAAACTTCAGAGAGCAGTCTTTGCGCTCCCTTCACGCTTAGTGCTGCAGAATTTGTGTCAGCAGAGAAATCGGAGAAACCGAGCGGCTGCTGTGAAGCCGAGCCTGTGGTTGCTGAAGGCTGCAGATAAGTAAGGGTGGATAATACTCTACGACACCAGTATCATTCTTCCATTATGCATCCCTGGTGAGAAAATCAATAAGCAGGGAGAATCTCTAAGTCCATAGACTCTTTTCATGGTGGAGATTAGCACTTGATGAACACTTGAAAACTTCTTTCAATGCCCGGGATCTAAATTCTGCCTTTCTGATGACTTGATCAAGTGGCTGCAGCTCTGTCCTGACTCATGTTGTTGGTTTGTAGCACAGATGTAAGTTTTCAGAACCTATTTTTTCCTTTGATCAGCTTTATTTCTAGGTCATCTTCAGGTGCTAATTTTGGTTTTGAAACCACGGGGAAGGGAACCCTTGAAATGTCACGCAAGTCTCTTTCACTGCACATGCTCCCGTTACAGAACAGTTTGACACTTAAACGTATTCTTGGTCAGGGAGTTGCAACTGGACTCTGTCATATGTTTGGAAAGTGCTTCAGATTTCAAAACTAACTGGCAGCAAGGATTTGGATCCTTTTCTAGAGGAGAAACTGCTAGAAAATTTTCCCAGATCTTGATTTTAATGGAGGACAATAGGACAAGGTAGTTTTATATTAAAAAGGGTTGGAGCAGAAGCTTTAAAGAGCTGAAATAATAAAGGGGAAGTAAGTTTGTTTTTTTTTCTTCTTGCCCCCCCCCGCTTTCTTCTTTCCGTCTTTTCCATGATGTTCATCTCTGCCAAAGTACTAGGTACAGATTCAGATAGGAGAATGTACTCTGCTTAAATGGGAATTGGGAGAGGGGGTGAGAAGGACTGGGGGAAGGTAAAATCTGTAGGTTGGTCTTGCTTAGTGTACTGTTAACACTCTGAGCATCCTTGGAAAGGAATGAGGAGCTTTTATTATATCAAAGCACAAGTGTGGAATTGAACTTCAAGGAGCTGGAAAAGCTAAAATTTCAGAAGCTTGTGATATTTTTGTCTTGTGCCAAAGCCTTTCTTAAAAGGCCTGCTTTCCCGTCTGGCTCAAATGTATTAAAGTCCATTTAGGAGAATGTTAAGGGAGAAATATGTATTGCAAGGCCATTGATTCTTCTTGAATTAATGTCTTGTGGGTGATCATTCTTCATTCTAATGGCTGCTCGTGCTGACATCACCCGAGATGTCAGGGGATTATGTCAGAATTCAAGCCTTGATATTTTGCAGAACAATGGCTCAAGTGCTGGCAGATGCTTTCTCGGTGGGTCAGGTTGCTTTTGCTTTTCCTGTCCACTTCTGTGATGTTCCAGTTACTGTACATAGTCACAGCAAGGAATGTAGTAAACAATTTCCAAGAGAAGGATATCCGTGCAGCAATTGTGAGGACAAAGTACTACTTGCCGCTAAATCTTATGCTAGAGGCAGATTTGCCATCAGCATCTATACTCTAGACACAGAATGCATGCATTTTTAACACTTAATGAAAAAGCTCACCAGCTTTAACATTGTCGTCTTCTGTTTTGTTTTGTGATGAAATATTTCATTCCAGGAATCCTGAAGTCCAAAAAGTTGAGGCCAAAAGTATGGGGGGGGGGTGTGTGTGTGTGTGTTTGGTTTTTCTTGTTTTTCCTCCCTGGCTGCTGGGCACCTAACCTAGTTTTAGTTTTTATTTTTAAATGATGGTTCTTAATGAAGGCCCTGCAAGGGGAAAGCAATCAAAATATCCCATTATTGTGCTCTAGAAATTATCAAAATAGAGTGTCACAGATTATACATGATTTTCATGAACTGATAGCTTTTGATATTATTTACTGCTAGGCTATTATACCATTACCTATAGTCATGATGTTTAACACTTGAGAGGTTTCAGAAGAGGCTTTGGGTTTTTTTTTTTCCTGGTTTTTTTTTTGTTTTTTTTTTTTTTTATAAAAGGCTTCAGGAGAATTGAGCAAGAAGGCTACGAGATGAGCCGTAGGAGTGCAGAGCAATTGCTATTTGGGTTGCTGGCATCTCTGATGTGTGCTCAGGCTTGTTTTGCATTTGGCATGCGTTTTTTGTTCTAGAGCTGATGCTGAAAAGGTCAGGAAAAATCTCTGTGGAGTTCCTTGCTAGCAAAGGTGGATTACATTGCTAACACATAGAAAGTCAGAGGAGCATGCAAAGACTGTTGCAGCTGATGCTGTGCATGACAGGGTGAGTTTAGGTGTGTGATGACACTTCCAACACCTGCTTGAGTTCTTGTTGGGTACCCTACCTCCCCGAGTGTCCTTTGGAAAATAGTAGTGCTGATACAGCCTTCAGTAGGAGAATGGCATTGCAAGATGTCTTGCTAGTCTTAGCCTTAGCTAATTTTGGCAAATGTATAATTTGTCCTAGTTTACTTGCAAACAGTTCAACTCTTTTTTCCAGGATCAGGAGAAGTTCTCACGGGTGTTTGGAAAATGGGTGATTTTGAAAAGCGAAGTGAATGGAGTCCTGTGCTGTAACAGCCTGACTTTTAGTTTTGCTTGTGTTTGTCTCCGAGAACTTCTTGGGCCCTTCATGTCCACCAGTCCAACTCTTCCTTACGAGGGCTGTTCCCCAGGTTTCTCATTTAAAATTCAGATGAGCTAAGGTGACATTTCTTTAGGTGATGTGAAGCAGCCTATCAGGTCAATTTGGCAGTGCTCAGTGGATTTTCTGGGAGACAGCTAGTGTGCAGCCATCAGTCATGATACAAGTCACTTTTTCCTTTTTTAGAGTGCTAAAATACGAATTTCTGTTGTGAAAAATCTGCAATGCGAAGAGGCTTTTCCCCTGGAAGAGAGGCAGGTCTTCATTTCTCAAAAATGTGGGCCATGCTAAGAGCTCACTGCTACTGAAAGGTGTCATTTTTGTCAGAGCGTTTGAATCTCTTACCTTGGGCCAACTTGGTTGTTCACTACACATGTTCGTGGCTGACTCTCTAACCGGGTAGAAAGCTGTCCTGCATACTTGTTTTTCTGGGATTGGTTTTCTTCTGGGTTAGAGGATGGGATCAGCTCTCGGAAGCGTGTGGTGGGGCACCTGAGGTCAGATGCCCTTCCAGGGAAAGGAAGAGAAAGAAATGGGAAAGAAAAGAACGGGTCCCCTCTCCTTTCGGTGGTAGCAAACTGCCGGGCCAGCTTGGCTGGGGAAGCCTACTAATTTTTCTGAAGACCCAGCATGGGTTTTTTTCTCTGTGAATTCCAACAAGTATTATGGAGCTACACAAGCAAACAAGCTAAAGACTAGACCTGGCTTTGCAGAGCATCTCCAGAGCCTGCCTATATTTGCAAGGTTTACCTGTTGAAGGGAGTTTTCCACAACAGGTAGGGGGATTGGGGAAAAGAATTTATGTTAACCTTGTGTCTGATCCATATGCTGCCCTGAAGTGTGAATCTCAGCAATGGTGTCCTTATTAATGGCTTTTTAAATTTTTTTTTTTTTAAGAAAATGGACATGTGTTGTTGGGTTGTTTTCTTAAAATGAATATGAAACGTGTCAGTGGTGGGTGGGGTTTTTTATTGAGCAACTCAGCCATAACAAAAATGTTACTATTGCTCTTGTACATTTAAAGATAAAAATAGCACCTTGACAGTTTCAGAAGATTATGTAAGGTGTGTGTAGCTGTATCTTATTATACAATCGTCATAAATCAGAGCAACTGAGGAAGTAACTGGTAATAAATCCATCATTATTCATACTATGAGAAATATCGAGCATAATAGCTGTTCAAAGTTATGACAGTGCTATGAGGAACACTGGAGATTTGGTTGACTTGCCCTGAAACGTTGTAAAACATACTTGTTTCAGGCCAGTTACCCGCTGAAATGTTTTTTTCCGGGAACGTCTCAGCTGTTCCCAGTCTCACGGTCCCAGAGCTGCCTGCGAGCTGGTTCAGCCACACCGCTCTGACAAAGAGGGGTTTCTATAGCCAAAGTCAAATAAAGGCGTTGGAGGTGACTGCTCTTGTGTCTACTAGGAAATGGTCTTGGTGGCTGTTGGGCAGATCTCGCCCATAAACTCCTGTGACTCTTGAGGAGCTGCCTTGGATGGAGCTGCAAATTTCTCAGCCTTGCTAAAGCTAGTATGCTTTAGCCTGGGGGGGGGGGGGGGGGAAACAAACAAACAAACAAACCACCCTGCAAACTGAAAACCAAAATAAGTTCTTTAGTAATTTCAGTTATTATTCTTGCCTGTGGTAAATGTGGAATCATTTTGGGGGCAAAGTGACATGTCATGGCTTTCCTTCGTTTTACCAAGCAGAGCTTGGGAAGACCTGGAGTTCGAGTTCTTGGGTTCTGGATTGCATAGCAATGACTGGCATTTCTCTTCAGAAGCACTTCTGGTTGGTTTTTTCCATAATTCTAACACAAAAAAGGTTGAGCTAATTGACTAGCTCAGTCTTTCTGGCTGGGTACCAGGTCCCTTATACGTGAACTCTTGGATGGACTGAGGAAAAGACCTTTTCTGAGCCTTCATTACAGGGGTCCGCCTCTGTCTAAAACCAGTTTCTGTCTTTTGCAAAGTCATTTGGAGAGTGACAAAACACGTATTGAAAGTTCTCCCCATACCCTGTGTTTTACTTCAAGCAATCTATACCAGCTGCTAAATGAAGTTCAGGTTTTATAACAAACGCTACTCATAATGCTTCGGTTGCTTTGCATAGCTGTATTAGGTTTTTGGGCTGTTGAGATCAAGGAAGTAATAAGTGAGAAAGAAGTAATTTTATGGGCATGCTAACATGGTTGCATACAAATGCCAAATTTCTTCCTCTTCTCAGGATATCTGGCCAACTGTATGCTTGACTTCAGCTGTGTCGTATCTGTACTGACTTTGGCAGTAATTCAGAGAAGATTCATCCAGCCAGAGAAGCATCCATGGGACTACTTATTTTTTTATTTATTTTAAATTTTTTATTTATTTTTTTTAAGTGTGTGGGGACTGAAGCTTTCTTCCTGTGCGCAACTGCGGCTTGTCTAAAGTCAATGTTTGAGTACGGATCTACGTTCAAGCTGTGTGGTCAGAGTGAATTTTTGCCTAAACCTATGGTTGAGCCATAAATCGTCACACTGTGTGGGCAATGATGCTTTCATCCATCCAGAGCTGGTCTTAGTTCACCTCTTCCTGCCAGTATCCTCTAATTCTGCAATTATAACTCTGTGAAGCCAAGCAAAGAAGCGTGTGCTTTGTGCAAGGAGCTTGCAAACTCTCCTAAATCCTGGCTCGCTGCGCGGAAAGGCTGGAGGTTCCCAAAGTGGCTTTCTCTGTTCCCCCTCCTGTCCGGTGGCCAGGGCTGCCTCCCTGCAGCTCGCTCATCAGCAACATCATCTCCTGCTTCCAGCAGCCCTGTGCCCACGCTGTCTCCCCTCCCGGCTTCCCAAATACCCCATTTCTCTCTTGGGGGTGAGTGGGGTGTACGCATCTCACGGTTGCGACAACTGCCAGAAGTCCCCAGCGGTGACTTGAGTACAGGGAGCTGGAGTTGGTGGTGAGCACCAGTATTGTAAAGTAGAAGCAGCAGCGTCTTGAAAAGGTCTGCCAAGAGGGAGGCAATATGGCAGTAGGACCAGTGTGCCACTTGTGCTTTGCACTGCCTTAATGTGCTGTACCGACACGGTGAGTTAAAGTAGGTTTTCATGGTAGAGACCGTGTCTGTGGTACAGAGTTTCTGGAATATCTTGTGGATATTAAAGAGTTGCTCGTGAAGGATCTTTGATGAGCGGTGACGTCGTTCAGTGGTATGCTATAGTTTGGATCAACTATATGGCCTATACCGTAGATAAAGCTGACTATTTACGTGGCGTGGGACGATGAGGGAAAAGGTGAAAGGAAGAATGTATTGCTTCTCAAGGTCAGGGTGACAAACGTCCTCCTGCAGGTCAGGATAGGGCATCGTCAACATGGTTTCAATTGAAATTTATTGGTTTGGTGTACTCTGACTATATTTACTATATCATACAGCCCCTTTGTGGTGTCTGGGAGGGGTGTATCTCCTCTGCAGTTAAATGCGTGCCGCATCCCACGCGAATTCAACGCTTCGCCGGTGCTCCCGGGACCTTACGATGAAGCCTTTCAGCAGCGTGATGTGTGCGGGGCCGGTGTGCGTCAGCGTGTGCGATGGGAGCTGCAGTTCCAAGGGGGGCTGTGGGGCTCGGCGCTAGCGTGGAAGCTTTGCAGGGCTGTGGCTGAGGGGCTCGGAGGAGAGAGCTTCAGGTTGTGTCTTCCTCCGGGCTTTTGGGATCCTTTTAAAAGTGCTGCTGTTATGGGGTAACTGGTGCTACCTGCCACCCTAGCCATGTCGAATGAGGTCCCTAGAAAACCAGTGGACTGAAAGGACTGCATTAAAAGTTGGCTTTCACCCGAGATGCTGCCTCTGAAATCCATTAGCAGTTTAAAATTAACCAAATACTTTAGGTAGCTTAAATGAATCTTAATGACTTTCTGCCACTTTTATTAGAAGAGTCTGTTTACAACCTTGTTGCCTTAGTGCAGCCTGGATTGCAAATGTTTTGGGTTTGGGTTTTTTTTTTTTATCAATGAAGATGATTTTGCAGCACAGCTGTAATCTCACTAAAGATTTGTGTGGTCAATTAAGAAATAACAGGATTTGTTTAAACCAAAGCAGAGCAGCCCAAAGTAGCTATATCTTAAAACTGACCTAACCTATAAAGCTTTGAATTATGATGTCATCTTCCACCAGGGAGCAAGTCTCCCTGCCCTTTTGCATCCTGTAAGAAAGGACTGAGCCATCCCATTGTTAGGGAGCAAAAACTGAATGCAGACTAAAGACCTAAAATTTAACTAAGAATGTCAGTTTTCCCTGGATTTTGGATGTAAATAAACACCAACTGAAAATGGCTTTTGTTTTGTTTTTATTATTGTGATACCTACTGTAAAAGAAAGATGAGAAAACACTCCAGTCTATTTTTGAGGATTTGACTGACATTGCCTAAGTGACTGCTCTGCTCATATGTGTGTTTTCTAGCAGTGGAAGGGAAGGGGAGAGGGAAAGCTACTTTAAAGGAGAGAGTTTGGGAGACGTAGTGAGAGCCTAGAAGAGAAGGCACAAACAAGGGCAATATTGACACAACTCTCAACTTTTTAATCGACTTGATTTTTTTTTTTTTCCCCCCCCTCCCTCCCAATGCACCCACTTTTCAGCAATGTGAGAGGAGAAGGAATCAAACTGATTTCCATAGCCATGTAGGTATTTCTAGTGTGATGGAGGGAAAAGGCAAAGCAGGCTGCTCCCCCACCCCTCAGGTGAAGGTGTGTGTGTGGGGGAGTGTCTTGGCTCACAGCATGGCTAGATCATGGCCCTGAAAATGATTACTGATACGATTATCTGTTCGGAGTAATGCGAACACGTTCTGGGACCTGCTGTCGGGTGTCTGTATGGGAGAAGCCTGCTGTTTCTGGGGCCTGTGTTTTGCCCATGTGATGGCTGTATTGCTCTGTGTTTGCTTCCACGTCACAGCTTGTGGAAATTAAATTCTCAGAGATGATGATTGCCTCTTCAAAGGTGGAGGAAGTGTTAGGAAGAAAAAAATCGTGAGAGGACAAGTATTTATACCACAATGCATAGTAAACATCCCACTTGTGATACAGGTAGCTAATTCACGTCTAAAACTTGGCCTGACTTCAGTCCTGGTCTAAACCACAAGTGTTACTTTTGAGTAGATGTTTATTTGCTGTGTCCTGTGGTCTGGTGGCCATTTGGACAGCCGAGGATTCCAGGGTTTACCGCACGGTGAGGCGCCTGAGCAAAAATGCTTCTGCTCTGAATGCAAACAGTGTCACGTCTGAACTCCATGAAATGGCAATGCCTGCTCAACTATCTTGACTTAAAATGTCTACGCCTATTGATTTCATTTATTTTCCCTTCTTTTTCGTTTCCCAGCCCTCTCATTCTTTAGGAGTGACTAGTGCTTTGCCTTCGTGGACTGTCAGCCACGCACTCCCAAGATCCCAGTATCTGCAGTTGTAAAGATGCAAAGTGGGGAGCGGACAGGGAGGGAAGGGCACTGGTGCTAATCCTGTAAATCCACAGCGGGCCCCTCCTGTGCATGGAAACTTGATCTTAACTCTTAGATCCTCCTTGCTGTTGCTGTGATATTCACATATAATTCCTGCTTCTTAAAACAAGAGGGGGTTAGATCTAGTCAGATTTAAGGAAAACTGCATGAACTAGCCTTATAAATATTTATCCCTGCATCAGCATCTTACTCTGGGATACTCAAGAAAAAATGGCAAATGACCGTCTTTTTAATACTGTACGATATAAAGCAAATGCAATTCTAGAGCCTCCTTTAAGCCTCTGTGGCATGCTTAAATATCTTTTAGTTGCACAGTTAAAGGCTAAAATAAATCTTGTACCTAGGAGTAGTGGATTTGGGAGACTTGTGAAATGCCCATCCCCAGCTACTTCCATTGATGCAAATGGTGGAGGCTAAACTGTGGCATGTGGGGTGGTGAACTGGAGAGAGAAAATTGGCTGAATAAAATGATAATGCTTGCAGTTATGTCTAATCGGAGTTCGTTTCCTGTAAATACTCCCAGAGGTTTTACATAGTGAGAACAAATCCAGTTTGGAATATGCTGGTGGGTGCAGCTCAATGCTCACAATCCATGAGCTAAAAAAAAAAACATTGAAGCGATTGAGGTTTTGGGTTTTTTTTCCCCCCCCAAACCTCCAGAGATGCTTGCTACTGAGTAAGCGTTAATGCCAAGCTGCAGAATGATAGGGTTGCACCTTACAGTACCGACTTCAGTTAGTTGTGCTGGGGTAACCATGTATAGATGATCCTCTTCCATGCTCTTCTGGAAGAAGAAATTTCTCCATTCCTTGTACCCTTCAAAAACCTGACAGCCAGCAAAACCTTAAGATTTTCATCTACAGATCATAGATTGTGGCTAAGCACAAAAGAATATTCAAGACATTAGAGTCAAAGTGTTGTTTCTGCTATTTGTCCTCCGGAGTAAGACTGGAGAGCAAAATTCCCAGCGCTGCTCTCCACAGGGTGTTGGCCACATGCCTCTCTGTTGTCAGGTTCTAGTTTGTAGTGTTAGGACATAGTTGGATCCTTGTATCAACAGAGGCAAGTACATGGGTTGGACTCTTTTAAAACGATATTTTAACACGTAAGGTTTGCAGTGGGTTGGTTTTGGTGTTGGGTGTTGTGGTTTTTTTTTTTTTTTTCTAAGACATTTCAGCTCTGAAGGTTACAGTTGGCATGTAGCTTGTTGGTATTCTCGCTTTGGGTAATGTCCTTATAAGAAAGAGATGAGACAACGCATGTGTGTTAAGCTTATTTTTCTTGTAGCACAGCCCTAGATCTGGAGAGGAGACTTCAGAGAGGTCAACTAGTCAATGAAAAGCTGGAGTATAGTTGTGTTTTTGACAGCAGTTTGGTGACAGTGATGGGGAAAGTCCATGTACTCCCCAGACAGTCTGTCTGTTGACTCATTGGTTTTTTTTTCCTTTTAGCAATTTTGACTTGGTGTTTTCCTTTCCTTTTTCCCCAGTGCCCTCACACCACACCCTCTCTGCCACTCCACCCAGTAATGTTTTCCTAAATCTTCTTTGTTGCTTTTTAAACCTTTCTGTTTCTTCTTCTGAAAGTTGTGGGCATGGAGAACAGATTCTTCACTCTTTCCTTGTAGCAGGCTTTCATGTATTTGAAAGTTACCGTCATGACCCTTACTTTCTCTTCTTTTGGCTGAGCTCCAGTTCATTCTGTTTTTTCTTTTTTCCTCCCAGATGTCATGTTTTTCTAATTCTGTGATGTTCCTATTGCTTTTGCTTGGATTCTTTCCAGTTGATCTTTTCTGAAATTTGCTGAAAACTGGATACAGCGTCATGCTGGAAGCTTTATCAGCCATGAGTGGAACAGAACTGTTGCTTCACGATTCTCACATATGTTCATCTATACATTCCTATATGGTATTTGCCTCTTTCTCAACAAAGAATTTTCCAGTTTCTAAAACTTGCTTTGAATTCAGTCTTCCAGCAAGCTGGCAGCTTTAAGTTAGCAGCTTCCCCAAGTTTAATGCGTGTCATTTTCTCCTTCATTATCTAGAGCATCAGTATTAGAATAGTGTGGGACCAGGACAGATCTCTGCCAGAGGTTATTCAGTATGTCAGGCTATTTTGTGAGTCTTTCCGTTTTTTGGACTCCGAGCAAATGATAAGACAGTGCAGTTATCCAGTCACTTTCAAATCTGCTGTAAGATGACTGTTTGCATTGATAACTGTATGACAAAGTTTTTGTAACTTTTCATAAGAATGCGGTTTGAATCTTTTGACATGGTTTTGCTAATGTCAAGATTCAGTGTCTACTGCTTCGATGTTCCTAAAATGTATTATTCTGCCATAGTAGGAAGTTGAGTTGGTTTGACCTGGCTTATTCATGAACAATCAGTTTTTGTTGAGTTCAATTTTTTTTTTTCTCCCTCTTCTTGGTGCTAGCAGATGGGTTTAACAGCAGTCCACGTGCAAATAAGCAACAACTGTCATTCTTCACGTTCTTCTTTCCACTCCTTTCCCTTCCCACTTCTGTAGGATATCACTGTTTGCCATTCTCCAGCCTCTGTTACCTTGCCAATCTGCTATGAACTCTCAAAAATAACTGCTAATGGTTTGAAGCTTTAGGAGAAACCCAAACTGTTCAACATGTTCGTGACTGAATTTCACGAAAACCAGCTAATTTGAGAGAAAGTTGATTCATCTAATTTTTATTGATTCAATCTAATTTTTTTTCCTCTCCTCTGTCCTATCATGACTAGTATTACGCCTTTTTTTGTTTTGTTTTGGCCTTGTTACCTGTAGCTTTCTTGAGAAAGTGATGAGTGGACTGACCTTTCCCTTAATGATTATTTTATCGCTGTGGAATTATAGAATGAGTTTTCGATATTTTTGATGTCTCTTGCTTCACCTTCACTTATTTTGGTACTGCAATAATTGTCTTCGGGCAATTGCTCTTTTAGTGGAGTGCAGATGAATGGACTTTGCTTGACCTCTTTAGCTAGCGAGGGAGAACAACTAACTGTTGCTTGCTTTTGGTCATGTATGGGCAACAGCAAAACTTAAAACATCTTGGGTCTGAGGATTAACTGGAAGCCAATTAAAAACTGGAGATGAGGGAGAACGAACAGTCAGTGGCAGAAAGCTCTCTTCAAATACAAAGGCAAGTTCTTTCATCCAGAATCAACCCATTGAAACAGTTAATGGGCAAATGCCAAAAGGCCGAATCTTCACCTCAGCTGGTTTTGTCAGGTTTGGGTTTGAGAACATCATTTAGTTGGTGCCCCTGATCAGCTCTGCCATAATTCAGAAGCCATGTGAGGTTTTATATATGGTGCTTTTGCTGCTCTCCAAGACTAAAATAGTTTAAAAAAGAAAGTACTGAAATATACCAATGAACCCAAAATGGCTAGATAATCATGTGATAAACTAGAGGCTTGGTCCTGTGTCACCACCAGATCTAGAAGCGTGCTGGTTAAGGGGATGTTTACAGAGCAGAGACAGTGAACAATGCTAATACTGTTCACAGAATAAGAACCCCTCTGAAAAGGAACGTACAGTTTCAAGAACAGATGGTCTAGTGGTAATAGACACTAACAAATTTTTGTTGGCTGGCAGCCGACTTTCAGGTTAGGATCTTGTCTTGAAAGCTCTCTTGTAGAGTTGACTTCCTTTCTGCAAAGTACTCGGTAAAAGGGCAGAGTAAATTCCTCACGGGGAACTTGTTCTTCCTGGTCTAACAAAGACGAGCTTATGACGAAAGCACAAGGTAAGAGGCAGTAAGCTCATGGAGGCAGGTAGGCTTTGTTGGAGCAGCCTGTGGCTACTTCAGATTTTGTTCTGCTCTCTGTGCTCCAGAATTAGCATGCTGCAGGACGGTTGTCACCCCTTTGATGGAAGGTGGGAAGACTGACTTGGAAAGATGCACAAGTCTTGCTTTGATCATCTCATTTCTTCCGCAGAAGCAGCATATTGTTTGTGAGACAGAGCTTACATAATCCTCCTTCTGTGTGTGTGTATAAACATATTTAACACAGGCCTTTTGTTTCTTGACTAGTTTAAATTTATCCATAGTGTATGTGCAGTGTGGAAGGGGACGGAAGAGGGATGAGTTACAGCATTTTGGATTTCTCCTCTCCTCCAGTTCCCCAGACCTTGTGTGGACTCATAACAAGCAAAACAGAGGTGAAATAACCCCATTCTTCTCCTCTATCCATGCCCTACCTTGCTAAGAGCAAACTGACTCTTTCTTTAACTAACCAGTGGTATCGCAACCCTTGCTCTTTCCTTCCTGGGTTGATTCTCTTGTTGCACAGTAGCTGGTAGACAGGCTTTAAATGCAGAATTAGCATATAAGCCTGTGCCACTTTTGGCTGGCTGTTAGTGTTTAAAGTCTTTAAAGTCACCCACTAAAGACAATGCAGAAGAACAAAAGTCGGCCTGGATATGTGGCGTGTGTGTTCTTGTTTAATATCGGAATTCCTGGTATGGCCAGGGACGCATGCCAGCTTTGGCAGTACAGGGCACAGTTCAGATACTTAAGTACTATACTAAAAATAACGGGACTATTTTAGACTGGGACCCAATTAGGGAGAGAATAACTTGCTGCTCTGCAATCAGTAATCTGAAGTAGCAGGCAGGCTGCAATGTGCAAGTATACTCGGCTGTTTTGCTTGCGGAGTTGCCAGTTTTGATGCTGCTTCCTTGCTATGTTCCTTAGATGCTTTTTCAGAGGTTAAAAAAAAAAAAAAAAAAATCCTCCTCTTAAGGCAGACTTCGTGTGCTTTAGTTCAGATTTTGATATTGAGGTGTTTAATAGCATTACAGCTCCTAATCCTCCAGCAGTGGCTTGGGAAATTCCTAGAAGGCAGGGAGAGGGAGGCAAGGAGCTGTGCGGTGCCCTCTCCATCGCAGTCAGCAAGCTTCGTCCTGCCCTGCGGAAGGGCAGCAAGGGTGAATCTGGGCAGCCGAGAAGCAGAGGGGCTGGTTTGAAGGCAATCACTTTACCCCTGGTTTGCCAACTGAGGTTGGAGGAGAAGGGAGTGTGGCTCCCGAAATGTGCTGCTGCTGCTTGCTTTCCTACGTCAAGAAGCACAGTGAAAACAACTTGCACGTTCAAGCACCTAGTTTCTCTCTGATGGTTTTATTTTTGGTGATGCTGCTTGCTCCCACTTTCTATTAGGTCACCCCAATTTCAGTGAAGCGGGTTAGAGGAATCTGAATTTCTCCGTGCGCAGGGCATGTGGGGCAGTGGGGAAGGAGCAAGCACGCTCCAGCATCCAAATCCGCTGGTCTTGGAGGGCTTTTAAGTGATTGGCTGCATTTGGTCCCAGTTCTCTGCCGCCCATCTCAGTGGGGCTGTGGGTGAGGGAACGCTTTATGGAGCCTTGAGCAAACGCTGCTTTGGATAGGCTTGTGCTGATGCTTGACATGAAAGCTAAATGCACCTAAAACTTCTATTTTTGTAGACGTCTTTCTAGCACGCTATTTTGAGAACATGAAAAAGCCAGAATCTTTTTGGTATTGTGACTCTCGTGCTATTTTGAAAGTAACTTTGCGTTTTATTCAAAAAAGAAGCTAAGAGATGTTCGAGGCCTTGTTCAGCTGTGGTCTCTTAACAGCTTCCAGTATGGTGTTGGGCTTATGTCGTGATTTCGAGAGGACTTCATCAGATTTGTGCAGGAAGCTTCATGTTCTTTAAAATATTAGATTTCGATTTGCTCTTGTCCTGGCCTGAAATGCGAAGGAGGAGACTTCCTAGATGCCTATTAGGAAAACGGCTCCTTTCGTATTCAGTGCTGAAAGGTATTGCATCCTGGATGTAGTAAATTCCCATGGAAATAGTGGGAGAGCCACCCTGGCGAAGCGCTTCATGTTTTGTGTTGTAGAAAACCAGCATTTAGGCATGTGCTTGTCAACTCGCAAGCTACATGTATTCTACCTTCTGCATACTGCAGCAGCCTGCGGGACTTGCTGTTAAAAGTAAATGTTACATGGAGGATGCCTAGCAACTGTAGTTTTTAGGTCTGTGCCAAATTGTTAAAGGTGCAAATCTGTTAAATTGATGCAGTGTTTTCTGGAGCGTGGCTGTGCTGAGATTGTGCTTCTGGTCCTCTGTGATGTGGCTGTCCCTCCAGCTCTCCTTCACCATCCCCATTAGGTTAACGTCTAGCGCCCACAATTCAAAGCCAGGAATATTAATTTTAAAAAATATATTAATATTGTTAATTTTAATTGTGAACTTAGTTCATAGGAAAGGGCTGTTAATGAGCCTAGCTGAGGGGCAAGTAGTCTCGTGTCTCTGGTGGGGGACGTTACCTGGAGCAGAGGGACCTGGGGCCAGCAACTGGGAATAGCGATGTCTTGAGTGCAGTGCTGGTGGCTTAGAAACCCACCTTCTGCCAGTGCCTGTGCCTGGGGTCTGCTGGGTGACCTCCAAATCCTTTTCGGCTATCTCAGTTTCTCTGTTTGAAAGTGGAGTTTGAAAGTTGGTACAGGGCTCCTTCAGGGAAGAAGGGCAATAATCTGCCTGAGCGTGGTTTTGGCTGTTCCTCTCTAAGTGTAGCTGTAATGAATCGGACCGCAGGTTGACCAAGAATAGTTTTACGTGTCTCTGGGCCGTCGGTAGCAGTTGCTTAGGTAGAAAGCCTGCAAGGAGTTTCTCCTCTGCTTTTAGGCCCTTCTGCTTCATGGTGAGCTGTGCTGCAGTTCTCTGGAGTGTGCATCTCCATTACTATAGTCGCTATCCCTTGATGAGCTTTTTCCAGTGCTTCGCCTAAATTATTATTTTGACACATTGATAGGTCCAGTCACCCCATGGAAGTGATTTTCATGTTACCTACCCACTTCAGATCTCTTATCTACCCCTTTCTTTTGAGAGGGAATGGTCACGCTCTGGGCACTTCATGCATGTGCTCCATAACGGACTAGATGTCTGTCGTCTTCTCCTTCAGCTGTCTCTCTTCTCCATGCTGAATGATCCCGGTCTGTCTCGTTTCTGCTTTTGGAATCCATCTTCTCTACTCTCTCTCTAATTCTGTCTTACCCTTTCAGTGTCATAACAGCCCGCAGTTTTGAAAAAGTGCATGTGTCCTTAGTTTAATGTATTGTCATGATTCTGCTTTGCTTGCAGCAGTTCCTTAATTCTTAATACTGTATATCCTTGTGAGGTACTGTCTGCCTTCCCCTGTCCTCCTCCCCCCGCCGCCTTTTCCTAAGATGATATTTTCAAACAAGACTTCAGACTCCTGACACTTACTTCAGCAGTACACACAGGCAGGGTCACTTTTCTTTTTGCACGTTGGCTTGAGTTTGTGGAAATTAAATCAGCGTTGCTCTTTTGCTTGCCCATTTGCTCTTGATCATGAGATCGTTCCACTGTGCTTTGCGTGAAGCTCTAGCTCTGACTGCACGCGTCATACTGCCAGCAAGCTTTGTGTCACCTCCCTGTTTGTCCAGTTTCAGAGAGCTTATGGCTTTGAGAAGAGCTTATGGTTGAGAAGAATGGCCACCGCAGTCATTCTTGAGACTCCTTGTATGGAAAAAATTCTCTGTGTTTTCCTACCTGTAATTTTTATCCTTCAGCTGGGTGTTAAGGGGGAACCACTCCTACAAACTACAGCAGCTCAGATGCTTTTAGGAGTCCCTAGTTAGAGATAATGTCCAGATGTGTCTTTGTCCATACAGTATCATAAACCTTGGGTAGGTGTGAGTTATAACTTCTGCAAAAGCTGTACTGACTCTTCCTCATGCCATCTTATTTATTATTCAAGTCTGTTATCTGGTTTTAACTAGTTCTTTCAGTAAAGAAGTCACTCCCTGATTTTTCAGTTGCCTGGATTTACCTTGAACTCACTTCCGAAAACTGATGTAACTTACCATCTTTCATGCTATGTCCAAATCAATTTAGGTGTCACAGGGTATATACAGCAATTAATAGCTTGGCAGTTTGATGTTTTCCTTCAGAAATCTTGGCTGAATTCTTTCTGTTCTAGCAACTTATTACAGTCTTTTGATGCTCTTAAAATGTCATCTGTCAGCAGTTCTTTAGCATGTATGCCTTGTGAACTTTTGGAGGTTGGCTTACTGATTTAATTTTTCTTACGAATGAACATAACATCTCTTAAGGAACTAAAACAAAAATGGTCCTTATCTTTTCTTCCTGTCAAGAAACCTTGAAGATGCTTGCAGCCGAGGTGAGTTTTGGGGTCGGGAGGGTGGCTAGGTGGAGGAAGACGTGATTTCCTGTATTTTGCAGTAGAACTGATAGCAGATGCCGTTCCACTCTGGTCTTTGGGTTCAGCCTTATGTCCAAGTTCATGCTGGGCATTTGTTTGAAGGTAACCATAAACATGAAACTGATCTTTGCTATCCTGCCTTCTGGGGCTTTCGCCTTAGGTTATAGGGAGTGCCTGTTGCAGCATCAGTACATCCTGTGTTTCATTTCTAACTTCAGCGTCCCTCCTCTGCGTTGCCTGTTCTCAAGTTACTGGGACATCGAGTTAACGTCTTGAAGTACACTTGGCAGAACAAAGTCAGAGGAATGTACTTCTTGGTTAGAAAACTTAGTCTCCAAGTTCTGCAGCAAAAAGATGAATACAAAATTTCCACGCCTGAGCAAGAAGTTTCAGGAAAAGCCTCCCACTAGCAAAGGAAAAGACCTGGGAAGCTCTCGTGTATCTTTTGCAGCGTTCCTAGCACGTAATGACGTGCTGCTTTCTTGTCTGGTCTGAGAACTTGTTTATGAAACCTAATATTGCCCTGTGAAACTCAACACTTTGCTTCTTAATACTACAGCCTGAGCGATGCTCAATGAGGTGGACAAGGTACTTTCTGTATCAGCTGTTTCAGGTGTCATGAAGTCTAAATCCAGCGCTTCCTTAGCTGGCACCTGGAAGCTTCACCCGCTGCCAGGGAGGGGAAAGAAATCACGGTGTTGTGGCACAACCATGTAGCAGATGCATCTTCCAAAAAAATAAACAAAACAGCCGAGTCATTTGTTTGTTCTTTTTCTTCCATGCTGCTGGCCAATCCCAATACCCTTGTATTTCACACAGGAGGGAGAAGGCAGACAATACTGTCTTTTATTACTCGTACCCTGCAGGACATGATCTTCTTCACAAAATACGGGTGGCGTCTGTCTGTCTCCACTTCATGGGAAAGATTAACAGCAACTAAGGTCAACAATTAAGGTTGTGAAAACCTTCAAACAACTGCAACATCTGCTCTTATACTAGAATAAATAAAATAAAGCTGGAGCTCTAATTGCCAACAGAGTACGTGCTCATATCTGTTTTGTAATTGCGGGCTTGTGAAATCCATACTGTTAACCAGTCCCTCGCCGACCAATACAAATGACCCGCAGTCGGTGCCCGTAGTGGTTTGGCCAAGAGCTACATGCTGAAAATGAGGCTGCAGGATGAGAAGTGGGAATTGTGCATGAAATCTGGGGCAGTGTGAACCTTGCCATGGCAGCGGTGGGACGTAGCTGGTGCCTCACCTCAGGCACGGCAGCTGACCCCCTGAACTTCCCAGTCCATTTCAGTGTCACATAAAACCGCTTTTCCTAAACTGCTGTTGACTGTAACTGGTTTTACTCTTGCTTTGAGACAGAATAGGGTTGTTGAGGGGTAACTGACTTGGTTTTTTTCCCCGTAAGCTCCTTACATTTAATGGCAAGAGAACACCTCAATGTGTTCCGAGTTGGACATTTCTAGAGGTGGGCATTGAGGCAGCACTGGAAATAACTGACTTATAAAGCCTTTTGCTAATATATCAGGAAAAAACTGCAAATTAAAGAGAATGTCCTGAACTTCACTTTAGGAGTATTCATTCAGATAAGGCCATTTTGGTATAAAGAAATATTCTCCTATGAATGGAATAGAATATTTCAGTTGGAAGGGACCTACAGTGACCATCTAGTCTGACTGCCTGACCGCTTCAGGGCTGACCGAAGGTTAAAGCACATGGTTAAGGGCATTGTCCAAATGCCTCTTATCGACCACCTCTCTAGGAAGCCGGTTCCAGCATTTGACCACCTTCTTGGTAAAGGAGATGTTTCTGAATATCTAGTCTGAACCTCCCCTCACACAGCTTTGAACCATTGCCACACATCCTGTCACTGGATGCTAGGGAGGAAGAAGTTTTCCAGTAAGTAGGAATTGCATATTAACTTAATTTTGTCTGACTATACAGGGCAATTTCTTAACTTTGCTGATCATTTGATCTGCAGACGTGTTGTACCTTCCTTCCAGAGAATGAAAACCTCAGTGCTGCTCAAGTGCTGGGAGCTGGAGCCTAGTCTTTCTTGGCACACATGGCCTCTACAGAGGGAATGGTTTGTGTTCTGACTTGGTGAAAAAGTGGAGTGATTCTGCTCTTTCCAGGGCTTTTTTCTGTGCTTAAAAACTTCTCATGGGGGATTAAACCTTAAAAGGCTTAACCTGCTAGACAGAGATCTGTATCAAAAGGCTGTTAGGGATCTATCATCAAAGTCTGGTAGAAAACAGCCGTGCTTTTCTATCCCTCAGACCATGGGAGAAATTCAGGTGTGTTGTTCCTCGGTTTGCTCAATATTTCTCCTTCCCCATCTATTAGTAGTGGTTTTCTACTACCCCGCGCTTCTTTACTCTAGCTGCAAGATCTATTCTGGCCGGTGCTGCTACTTGCTGTCATGGGAAAAATTATATCCATGTTATATACCTGCTGCTTGCTTCACTGTTCTGAGTAGTCCCACCGAGACTGACCAGAGTGCTGTATTGGGCAACATGGTGTTGCATTTCAGCAGGAGCAGAGTATGAGGGTATGCCTGTAGTTCAGGAGACAACACTGGGGAGGTTTACAACTGGGAGCTTATCTGGGAACCACGGCTATCTTCATCTGCCATGGAGAGAAGAACACTTCTTCCCTATGGAGCAGCCTCTTGAACCTGGCTCTTAAGAGGTATCCAGCTTCAATGAACTTCTGCTTCTGTCTTGTGTGTTGGAGGGAAGCTTTTGGGGTTTGTATAATGAAGAGGTTCTCATTTAGTTAAATGAGTCCTCATGAAAATTGCGCTGCTTGTTTTAGGCTATTGACTTATATGAGTTCTTGGACTAGAAAAGATGCGTAGGCAAAGATGTTGCAGAAAACAAATGGGATAGTTTCCAAGCCATAGTGTAATTTACCTATGACCAACAATGCCATAAAGAGGAGAGAGTATCAGACATTGGTGGCAAATTCTGTGGTACTGCTGCCCATTTGAAGAGGGGGGGAGTATTGGAGATCTGTAAGCATCAGAGCCTTAGGTGAAGGAAATACTTGCCCTCTTCCAGTGACAGAAGGTAGCATGAAAGCCTGTGGTAAGTATTTGTGTGAAGCAGGCAGTTGCGTGAAGCCATCTCTTCGTGCAGAACTGGATTTTAATAAAATAGTACTGCTAATTAGCGAGGCTGAAATGAAAATCGAGAGTTTTCTGATGCATCTGTCAAACTGATTGTATTAATGATGAGTGAATGCTTTTATAGATCAAAATACAAAGGAACAAAAAGGAAACTCTTGAATTTTGATTTCATCATTAACAGTAGCAATTGGAAATATCCGATTTCTGATACTCAGAGAGGCTTTTGCAAGAGAGCTTATCTAGTGCTTTTTTGATAAATCTTTTGTTTTATTACACTGCAGGGTATTTTGGGAGGGGTAGAACTTTTTGGAAGAGCAAAGCGTAAGCAAAAAATCTCTGCTTCAAACAGCAAAGGAAATTCAGGGAAGAGGACTAAGCCAGATTTTTTTATTATTTTTATTTTTTGTGAGGTGGAGCATTCACAGTGCTGAGTTCTGCCATGTCGGCTGAAGGAGTTCTTTTTTGCATTCTGTATCGCTGCTAAAGCAGCGCTTCATCTGCTTATTGAGTTCACAAACGCATATGTGAGCGCGTGCGTGTGACACGTATATGTACGCACACACAGAGCGATATTAAACCCGAAAAGTTGCTGGGAGAAGCCGAAGCTTTGTCAGGATTCGCTCGTGCAGTGCAGAGGCTAAAAGCCTGGGGATGTCGTGGGACCGGTCCGGCACGATCGTCGGTCTTGTCCAGAGGCGCTGAGGGTTTGAAGTTACGGTGCCGGGTGCCGGGGAGGGATCCCTCCGGCTGGTTTTGTGCCTCTGGATCACGGATGTCCAGGTCTGAGCCGGTTTTCTAAATTCCCGCTGTAGTCAGCGGGGAGAACCGGGCGCTTCGCGGGGTCGCGTCGGGTGGAGGGGGCCTCCTGAGGGCCCCCGGTCCAAAGGCCGGCTTTCTCTGACCTCCTCGAGGGAGCCGCCGTGGACCGCGACGAGCTGCGCCCGAGGACAGCCCCCGCGTCCCCTCGCGGGCTGGCGGACGCTGCCGGGGCGCGCGGTGCTTCGCTTCGCTTCCTTCGCGCCCTGTAACGGAGCGGCGGCCAGCTCCCGACGTCTCCTGGAGGCCGGTTTGCGTCGGCGGGCAGCGTACCGCAGGCCCGCGAGACGACGGTGGGCATGGGGACGGTCCGAGCTGTCCTCCCCGTCCTTCCTCCTGCCGCCGGTGCCAGCTGGGCGGCCTCGGGGCTGGGACCCGCGCGTGGGTTCCAGGCCTGGAGTACGGGTGTCTGGTGGGTTAAGATACATCGCTAGGTAGGGAGGGCGCTTTGGGAACACCTGGAGCCTACACCCTTTGAGAAGAAACGTTCCCCTTCAGCGGCTCTGTGGTCTGAAGGTTAACTAGGGATGTTTTTCCTTTAACGCATACCTGGTTAACCTTCAGTGCTGGTGACGTTCACTGTTTCGTGCCTCTGTTAAATAGCCTTACGAGGCCTGAAACAACGCATTTCCTTCGTGGCACCCTGAAAGAACAGGGAAGTAGCTCTTAATGTAGGTGGCTTGGCAAAATATTCTAGTCAAGTCAAGTATTTGGCCTGCTACCCAGCCTTCGATATGTAATCTTTGGGTGCTGCCAAAATACCATTCTAATTAAGTTGACATAGTCTATGAAGCCTGGGTGGTATTACTTCAGTTTTCTTTCCTGTGCTTTCCAATGCGTGTTTTGAAAGGGTCGATGAAGCTGTGACACTTGCAGCCTCACCAGACTCTTCATTAAGCTGGGATTTTGGTCACCTTGTGACCTTCAGGATCAAAGGAAGGAATATTCTCTTTCTTCCTCTCTCTGCAGGTGCAAGTTAATAGCAGTAAATAAATGTACACTAATGCACATGGAACATGTGATCAGTTGGCCAGACTTCATCTTTCCGTTGAACATTAACTCTTTAACCCTTCTACAAGGTATTAACCTATTCTGTAAGTTTGTTTTCTGTTTTGTTTACACTGAGTCGGAAAAGCTATGCCCTGTTTGTCCCAGGGCGGTATATTTGCAATACTTGCTTTTGAGTTGTCAGCTTGAAACTGTGTTTCGAGGGCTGAAAAGCAAAAGGGGATAAGAAAGACTTTTGCATTCTCTCTCTCTCTCTCTCTCTGTTTTTTTTTTTTTTGGTTTTTTTTTTTTAAATTCCCAGCCTCAGAATTCAAGAATAGAGCACCAGTAACATTCTAGTTGCGTCCTGAAAGTCAGTTAGGCGCTGCTGCAGCACTGATTGCCTGCTGCTAACTGTAAGCCACCCTGTGGATTTGGAGCTTGCGTGTTGCATAATACCAGCAAATGCATCCGAGATTACAAAATGGTCTCTCTGCTCTAAGAAGAGATTGTTGTGATTTGTTAGTAAGGCAGTGTTAAAATACACAAGGTATCTATGATATCAGTATCTTAAAGCTGCAAGTAGTCTTTTGCAATTGAGTGTGCTCTGGCACTGCTGGTGCTTCGTTGCATAGGAGTGAGTGAGTGCAGCCTCCAAACTGCCTGCTCCAGGCTGGACTGGCACAATTTTTATGTGCCAGTCAATCAAGGGTGTATGTATTGCTTTAGGTTTCTTTGGGTTATCCTTTGCACTTGCTGCACTTCTTTGTTAGTATCCCTCTTGAGTAGATGAGATTTTCTGTTTGTCTCGAGAGCCACATAGTATTTGTTGGACTTGCCTCCTTGCACTCTTTGCAGCTAAAGCAGAGTTGGCTGTCATCTGCTTCCTTGGGGTTGATGTAGGCCGGGGCTCGCTTACATGGTTGAGTTACTCATGGCTTTAACAAGTTATCGCTTACCAGCTATACTGTGGCAACTCCCACCCTGCTGTGCATGAGAGGTAAAACGGGTTTGCTTGTTTATTTTTATGACTTACTACTATTACTTCCTTGCTCCTTTGCTGCATTTCAGCTGATTTTTGGTGTCTTTATTGTAATTGTTTGAACAGTTGAATTCTTTAGAATAAACTGTATTTGGGAATATGTCACCGCAAAATTCTTTCGAGGGTGAATTAACATACTGTTGATGCTGGGGAATGCGTCTCTGCTCACAGCATGTAATTTTTTCAGAGGCTAAGCAGAAAGGCTTTCTTTTCAGTGTCCTAACTGTGCTAACAAGAGGTATATTGAGAATAACTTGTGCGCTTAAGTGTACCTCTTATGGTATCTCAAAAAGATACCATCTTAGTAAGTAGCCTGCTGTTTGAATTGAAATGTCTAAACTTGCCTTCCACCTTCAACTGTTTATATGGTATTAGACAACGTAAATAAACAGTGCTTGTTCACTAACATAAATTATAGATAACTGTAAAAGCCTCTGTCAATTGATGTGCTTTAAAAACGTGAACCTTGCTGTCTAAATAAAAGCTTTTAATAATCCTAGTTAATAACTCTTCAAAAACAATCTTGTACCAAGAGAACAGCAAGTGACACATGTACACTTTGTTAACTATCAGTATTAAACCTTGTAAATCATCAAAATGAAAAACCTAACGTCCTTGCTCCACAATGATGTTTTTTTTAAATCCAAGAAAAATATTTTAACTCACCTGAAAACTTTGGATGGCAGGAGAGACCTAAGGAGGGATGTGGATGGTATTGATAGATACCTGCCTATAGCTTTCTGTGCACAAGCGTGGGTTTTAGTTTTGAGGTCAGTATTATGGTCAGCGCTCTGTAGCCAGTACTGTGTTACAAAAACTAGCAGGTTCAGTTAGAAGCTTTACTGAGCCCCCTGCATAAATCTTAGAGAAGGAAACTTCCTTGTAAAAAGCATCCAAGCAAAGAAAAACAGGCTGTGAATAACTGTATTGGTTGATGAATGGATCATTTGGATGAAACAGACTTAAAAAATGCTTGAGAAACTGATCAGTAGGTCATGCGATAAAAGATTGCCTTTTGTTCTTTGTTTCTTTTTTTTATATATATCTTTGTCTCTTGCATCAGTCAGAAGGGGAGGAAAGGCTTCTGCATGCTCTGGAAGATTCTCCTCCAAAATGGAGTGTTGCAGAGAAACAAGGGAACAGAAGCTGGGGACAGGGTATATGTGCTGTAGATAGCTACTCTGTGTGTTTGAGAGTACCTCTGTCACTCCTCTGTGTGTGTGTGTGTATGTTTCAACTCTTTACTCTTCTTGTTAGGAGTCTGTAAAAGTTAGAGCTGTGGGGAGCATCCTACCATCTTGTCACCTTAGTAAAGGGAAGTTGAGTGAGCCGGGTAGATTTTCCAGGGTAATACTTAGGGATAGGCATATAGATTAAGCTGTGGTTTCAACCAGAATCTGTAACAATCTGACTTCCTTCAACAAAAATGCATTGTACAAAGGCGGATGAATTTGCTCTATTTGTATAGGAGTTGGGTAGAAAAATGTCTTGTCTGTAGTTTAGTCTCTGGGTTGGGGGTCTAGAGCCACTGGCTTTCAAATTCCACCCCTGTGCAGTGCAAAGGACCATTCACAGCAGTGGCAGGTTGAAAACATAAAGGCTTATTACTGTTGGATGCAAAAAGCAATGTTTTAGTAAGTATGCAACAAAAGCGGACTTTAGGTGAGTCGGTACCACAAGGGGAAAGTAAGTGCCTTCTAGAAAATGCAACTTTACATTTTGTTTGGAGACTTAACCAAATGTTTACCTTCTGTGAGGTGCCTGGAAAGCAGTAATTCTCAGGGACATGCAGTAGGAAAGGTTTGCCAGCTCCTAATGGAGTAAACAAAGAAAATGAAAGCTCACAGGTTGCCTTGGCCAATGCAGTAGTTTTCTGCCACCGGGAAGGGGTGATCCTGTTCCCTTCCCCTCTTGCTCATGCTCTCCTGCCATTCACATTGTGCCAGCTGAGCTGCTTGTCAGATGTGAGTTTATTGCACTTGCTTCCTTAGCAGAAAACTAACCCAGCAAAACAAATGAGTTAATTAACGCAAGCTGAACTTATTAAGGATCATACATGGCACAAAAGGGGAAGAAGGAGGGAGTGCCATGAAGTTTCTGGGAGGAAGTGGAGGAAGAAAGCAGAGCAAGGGCTGGTGAAGAGTGGGATGTCTGTCCTGTTCTTGGCAGTAACAAGCTATTAAATCATCTTAGCTGTTGTATAACTTCACTCTAAGTCTTCAGGTTGGATAAAAAAAGCCTAAAATAACAGAAGGAAATAATTATTTAGACTGCTTCCCAAAATTACAAAACTTTGGATTCTGTGTTATGAGAAATGTGACTAGATGGGGAGGGGGGGCAAGAAAATGACAACACAGAGGATAGAGGCAGTATTTTTTCGGTTCTCTGGAAGTGAACAATGTAGTGAGGAAGTATATATACAAAATTAGAGACCATTAGTCACAGCATTTTCAGCTGCAGTTGTCCTTGGGCTGCCTCACTATGTATCACTTGTCCCATCTTGTCATGCATCTATGGACCTGCCCTACTTCTGCGCATGGCTTGCTGATGGGATTGTCTGCTGTGTACTACATAGGTCTTTATTTCAGTTTCTGTCTAATTAACATTTCGTTTAGACTTGGGTACAGTCTGTTAAGTTGTCAAAGTTCCTGCTTCAAAGCTATGGATTTAGCTATTAAGAGGTAGAAGAGGATTTTCAGTGATCAAGGGAGATAGTGAAACTGCAGAGTTTCATAAATATTTCCAAAGTTCATTATATGTTTGTTTTTTAAACTGGAATACTTCCTTCAGGGACAAGGGGAAAAATCCTTACTTAAATGGGCTAGGTGCAAAGTAACTATTTTTCTCCCAGAACTTCATCCTTGCTGTCAGCAAAGCTGCCCTGTCAGGAGGTGAATATGAATTCACAGGCTACGAGTCCTGAGGAGCCTTTTCAGAATTTTAGGCAGCTTCAGGAAACCAAAAAATGCTGAACTGCATATATTTAATTTTATTTGGCAAGACTTGAAGTGGGATGGCATCAGCTCTTCTGTGCTTCTTCTGAAGTATGTATCTGTTTTGGCTTTCAAAAGCCTGAATTGCTGTTGCCAAGATTCTTCACTTTCTGGCAAAATTACAATGGCAAATGGCTTCCTTTACAAGGTGTAATATTTAGACTAACAGCTTTGCAATTAAGAATGGCAGAGAATTATATTCCCTTTTTTTATAAGACCAGATTTTTTAGTATGGAATCGTGGGAGTGTTTGGACGTAACTGAAGTGCTTTTGATTGATGATTTATATTTTGAACAGTGCTTTTCATTTTAGTGCGCAACACTCACTTGAAATTTTAACTAGAACAATGCTTTGTTTTCAAAGATGTTCAAAGTATTACTGTAGTTAGGCAGTTGCTCTGTATCATAGACTTGCAAATGCCTTTTGGGTATGTATGTGTAACAAAATGTGTGTGCACATACCAACTTGTGCAGGGGAAGTGGGAAGAAATTGGGAAATCTGCAAGTATTCTTAAATATTACCTGCTGCTAATCTCAGTAGGCCATCAGGATGTCAACTATCATGTCATTGAGTCTTTTGCGGTTGGAGAGTGATGGTGTTCTGGAGTGTTTGGGGAGGTGTTTTGGAGCCAAAAGAACTTGTTTGAAGGGAAGTCGCCCAAGTATTAATTTTCAGCGTGGGAAAACTGGAGACTTTGGGTGTGGGGAGGGGTGTTCAGAGCTGGGGAGAGAAGCAAGCATGTCTGGAGCAAGTAAAATGGGGAAGTGGACAATAAAAGGTTTGAGGTGATGAATCCAGTCCTCCGAGTGCCTAACAGAGCAACGCTGTGTTGTTCCTTGTGCAGGGAGCTGCCAGTATTGGTTTGAAGTCAGAGTGTTTTGGCTGTATTTGTTTGGCAGCCTGCACTAATGAACCTTTGAGTCCTACTGACCAAATGATCACCTTGGGGGTGGAGGGCATTCTCAGTCCTATAACCTGACACAGTCTCTACCTGAAACCGCCACCAAAAGAGGGGAAACTGCCTTAGAAATCCTTACACGTACTGATTGCTAAAGCTGTGATGGAGTCTGGTGGCAAACGTGTGTGCTGCTAAGGGTGCTTTAGGATCTAGTCTCCTTGGTCTGGCCAGCTAGGAGATCTGGTGGCACTTTCTTTCCAGCCCACGTGGTCAGGCTTCCTCCTTGCGAGAAGTTGTGTGGATCTTGTCCTTGCGTAGAAAAGCACATCTGGGTCCCGTGGTTTAAATGCAGCTGGGGACACTGTTAGCTGTCAGGTCTCGCAACTACAGAAAATTCACTGGCATGCCTCATGCTGCTTGTATCCAAGTCTTATTTCCATTGTAACTATGGCAATTGGAGTAGACTAGTAAGAAAGTGTAAATGTATGTGTCCTCATGCCCTGTGTTGGTGTAGAGGGTTGCTAGATGCATCCATTTAACTACCTTATCTTGAAGCCATGCTTCAGTGAGAGAGAGAGAGAGATACGCACATACACACACACACACACACACACACACATATATATATGTCTGCAGAAAAAAAACCAAAAACACTTTCCTAGATGCTATGAAGTAGTGGGGAGTCTGGAGTCAGGTGGGTGGGCAGCTGAGATCTTGCAGGTGGCTCTTTGTGTGGACCGACAAGAGAGGGTCTTTTTTCCCTGGCTCTTCAAGGTGTTAAATTTGTAAGTCCAGTAGAGTTGACCCAGAGGGTCCTGAAGGTGACTTAGGGGAGAATATTGTATGAACTTAGTTGGTTTAAGACTGTGTTCCAATTTCTTATAAAAATCCAGGTTTGGTCTGCTAAGCCTTATGCAATAGTGTGGGGAGAAATGAAGTTGTGACACTGAACGTCTGAGAGAATAAAAGATATGTAAAAGAGAGGAAAAGATTTTTAACATGTATGTTAAACCTGAGGTCTTGGAGAAAGGTCTTTAGGTAGGTCAAAATTTAAGGCTATATTGAAGCTTTTTTCCCCTCCTTCATCCATAGTACAGTTACAGAAAGCAGAACATTACAGAAGAAAAATTATGAAATGCCCACGACTTGAAAGGGAACAGTATTCAACAAATTTGTTAAGTTACCTTTCATAAAAGAGCATAACTCCAGTTTTCAATAGCTCTGGAGCTTGTCTTGCAACTCTGCCAGGTTAAAATCTTTTCTTTTTTTTTTTTTCCTCCTCCTGTTCCTAACTAATCTGCAAGCGATTGCGTTTTAAAAATTATTTTTCTCTTGAATTTAAAGACTTTGACAGATGGCACATGTAGAACCTGGAAAACTTCCTGAATTGGCAGAGTGACCATACCCCTGCCATCTTCCTACCGCAGTATCTGTAGGTGCGTAGGCTGTGTGTGCTTCCAGAGTGCTGGGTGAGATACCAGAGATTCCTCTGCTGGGAATATGCAGAGAGCAAGTGATAAATCAAAAAGTATACCTGGTGACAGGTTTAATTTGCAGTTAATAGATAACTTAATCTACTGCTTAGGTGGGTAATTTGATTGTGACTAGAAACAACTGATTCGGAGCAGCAGTAATCTCCAGGGTGCATACCTGCGACGTTTTCCATGTGGGATGAATATCAATCTTTGTTTAGATGATGCGAGTTGGTTTAACACTTTTGAGAGATCGAGACGTCAAACCTGTGCCTCACCGTAGACCATTCTTTAGGCTAGAGACTATCATACCAAAACCAAATCTTAAGACCTTTGAAACTTGGTTTATCGTGGCTGTCCTCCTTTCAGGGACTCTGTCCAAGGAAGACCTCTTAAGCCAATAAAAGCACATGAAGATGCTTGGTTTTGAATGTGCACAGGCTGTCTGGCTCGGTGCTGCATGACAGTTGTTCTCGCCACTGAATGTCCTGAGTTTTGTAGCAGTGATTGACTACAGAACTTGTTTTCTATTTACAATCCTTTGGAGTTTCCCTCCCCCAGCTAAGGCGTTTCAGAAAAGGGCAGTAACTTGGCACTTAAATATCTCTTTGCGATTTGTGCTGTTTAACTTGCACGGAAAGAACATCTAAGTCTGTATGCAGTTACAGTCTCTGAAGAGAACTGACACACTAAAAATCATGTTTAAAGACAATAGCAAAGAAAAGCTGATTTATTTTTTCTTTTTAAATCCTAATTTTTTATCTGCTGAACATATGAATTGGTATAGACTTCTGTCCCTATAAAATTTATTACTTGTTGATGTGGTACAACAGGGCCTTCGATCTTAAAGGTGAGCAAAGGCTTTTTGTATTCCTAGGGTAGGACTACTTTGTTAAACTGCTTTTAGACAGACAAAAGAGATGTGATCTTAAATCAGTGTTAATGTGTGACTGACCAGGAATGATATCATCTAGAGATTATTGCTTTCCTCTGTTTCTGCGGTGTTAACAAATGAATACTCAAGAATGTAGCAGTGAAGCAAATGGGTCTTGATAAATTATGCAGTCTTGACTCCAGCTATTGTTCGAGGTAATTTATGATCTTCCATTGGCGTAGTGGGGCTGTGGCATAAACTGCAGCACACCCTAGAGTAGACAAATTGGTCTGGTATTGTTTAGGAACATATTTAATCTATCTTGCTATAAGTGAATCGGTGCCTTTTGCTGAAACATCTAGAGAAAGACCAGTATTTTGATACTCAGTCCTAGATAACCTACAGATAAATTTAGAGTAGTCATGCCTTTTCCTGTTCCCTAAATACTGAAGTGATAATAAACATAAAACTGTTGCAATATAAGGCTGAATTCTTTTCCCTTATCCCTTTACCTAAACTTTTTTAATCTTGGTGGGTTTACGGGCTAATAATACGTTCTCTTTGTTCTTGATGCGTTGTACCAACTTCAGAACATCTATTCCAGTGGCTCACCTAATTTCACTTTAGGTGCACTTAAAGAAGACTGTACTCCCCCAAGTGAGAAGCTTTTTTTCTTTTTTTTTTAATACATCAGCCAAGATAAGAGGTTTCCATAAATCTGTGCTTAATTCTCCCAGAACAAACTGGGTGAATGAGGCAAATCTTGCCCTGAAAATGAAATCTTCAGATCCGTCTTAAAAATACGCTGCAAACTTTTAGGTGTGGAGTGGGAGTTAGATGGCTGTAGACAACTGCTTAGATGTTTAAAGACTAGCAACAGTGCAAGTTGGGTATCATGCCTATGGTTAGATGTTTGAGGTGGTCTTCACCGCCCTCCCCCCACAATGTGAATCCTGTAAGATTTTGGTTTTAAACTTAAGTAAATGCTATGGAAAAAAGTATCTAGAATAAACAACTTGATTTATACATATTGGGTTAAATAGATTTTCAAACTTGCTGCTGCCAAAACCAGTTTCTTCCCAAGGTAATTGGCTATATGAATTGATCCCAGAAAGTTGCTACCTCAGGAAAACTACAGAAGCCCAGTAACTCCTTCCTGGAAGGAAGCTCCCAGGAGTTTGCATGCCTTTCTGATAGAGGAGGAGGCTACCATACCTCAGCCAAACTTATCCTGGAACTAGATAAAATAAAGCTTCCTCGATGAGTGCATGGTTTACATGGACCATAGGCTGCAACTCCTCCGGGAGCCGTTTTTCCAAGATGTCTTTTACCCTTGTCCATGACTTAACTGTCCCATAAATCTTGCTGGGAGCTTTGGTTTGGTGACAGTTCATGCCTGCTAGAGAGCCGTGGGTAGCCTGTTTAAAACTCAGACTTTTGTTTTGAATACGTAATTGATAATTAACAGTGAACAAGACAGGAGCTCACTTGTGGTGGGAGTAAAAGGTCTGGCTCTGCTTTGCAGTCTGCGCTCTCTCCCCAAGGCACCCTTTTTTTTTTTTTTTCATCTGCTCAAAGGTGGCATCACTTGCCTTATACTGCAGGGATATCTCTAGCTGAACGCCACTGGTTGGGAGAAATGCTGGGACCAGCAAACAGTGCTTTATATATTTATATGCTTTTGTTTAGTTTTGTTTCCTTTGTTATGAAGCAGCAGGTAAAATCACTTTCTTGACATTGGCTTAACACTGCCTTCTCTTTTGTCATTTTTAGTTCTTTGGCTATACGCACCCACCTCTAAGTAAGTTTGCAGTAGATTTCTTTTCAAGCTCTGTCTGGTCACGAAGTGATGCTTAAAAGAAATACTCACCTTGCAAAGTTGCTGCTAATAATCACTTAGAAGAGGAAATGCAAGACTGGAATGCAGATTTGCATGGGACACCCTATTTGCTATATTGTGTGAGAACAAAGCCATAAGAGAAGGCAGGTGCAAAAGGGTAAAGGGAAGAAGTTGTGTAACTAGGTGTTGAAGGCTAATGCTGCATAATGATCTCAATGATCTTATGGGTCTTTTCCAACCTCAATGATTTGATGATAAGTGGCTGTCATCTTAATTAACTCCCAGATGTCAATGTTTTCTTTCCACAATTGAAAACACAGCCTCAGTTGGTGAGAGCCAATCTTCAAACGGTTAGGGTCTAGGTGTGAAGAGAGGTTTCCTTTTTTGCCTGGACTGTGGAAATAAAGGAGAAGCCATCCAGCCTGAGAATAGTGATGTTGGGGTTTTGAATGAAATATCAGGTCAAACGTGTTTTCTAGGCTACAGACAGCAAATGTGCAGATTTGCTACTCCAAGTTGATGCAAATCCTCGTCACCTCATCTTGCTCTTCTCCATCTTCCCCCTCCAACTGTTTTCAATAATAAGTTGATGAAATGTCTTCAGTATGGTTTCTGACAGTTTGTTTGTACTCTGCAGGTCCTGTGAAGCAGTAGATGTAATTTGAAGAAAATTTGAAGGAACAAATGGCTTTAGCTGGCTGCCCAGACTCCTTTTTACATCTTCCTTATCGGATAGTAAGTTATGAAACTGCATGTTCCTGTCAGCTTGTAGCATCATATTGCTGTGTGCTAGTGATTGATTGTGCATTCAAACTTTTCGTCAAACTGCTAATAGCTGTCTGGCAATTCTCTGGGTTTTGCTAATGTTTGGGAACAGAGCCTCTGTTACCATCCTGTGTTCAAGCCCTGCTGCTGAAAAAAATGAGTCACTAATATATACTGATTAAGACTTGATATCTGTCCTCAAAATAACCAGTTCATATTTGGGAGAAGGCACTTGTTTCCAAAAAGAAAAAAGGCAAGCTACGATACCAGTGAAATGCCTTGCACCAAAAAGTATCAATGTCTGCTGAATGCTATATTTGTAGGAACAAAGGCAGAGATTTTTACACTTGGTTAGATCTTATGTTTGTTGAGTCATTATGCTGTATCTAAGCAGCCAATATGGCATATTACAAAAAATTTATTAAAAAAACCCCTCAGCTCGATTCAAAGGTGCTAGGCAAAAATGCGCTTAGAAGTTGGTTTTTTGTTTTTTTTTTTTTTTTTTTCCTCTCCTCCAGGCAGTTGTGGTTGACATAATGCATGCTTTGTATTTTTTATGGAACTGCAAATTTGCTATTTAGGACATGACCTGTTTTTTGCCTTTTTCTCTCTTGTTTTCATAGTGTCCTTATCCCCCTAAGGATTCAGTTATGATTTTGGGCCCTGCAGATACACAAATAATTAAACAGAGTATCATATGACATTGAAACCTTTATCTCCCAAGAGAAACATTACTAGTAGTGATTACTACAGTCATGCTACTCATTTGAAAGAAAAGCAAAAAAACAAACAAAAACAACAACAAAATCCCCAAAATACTTCTATAGGATTTATACATCTGTTTCGTAATATGTCAACTTAGTTTTTTCCCCCAACAGGAAACTTCAAATTAGTTAAAAGACTAATGTTGGTATATGCCAAGTTGTCAGTTCAATGTACCTGAATGCTTTTCCTGATAACAGGAAAAAATAACAGTTCCTTTATAACTGCTTTTGCAGCTATAAAAATAGAATTGACTATGAGAAATCGGATGTCCTGAAAATCTGTTACTATACTTGGATCTATGATTTTAAAAGAATATGTGAATAGATGTGCCTGGACTTCATAATTTTGATGCACTGTGAAATTATGCTTCCAATTCATTTAGAGCATCATCTGAGTCATGATGTGAAGCTGAGGGAGAGGAGAGCTATGTAAGAAAACTTGACATTGTAGGCAGTCATTTTTGAGCTGCAAATTCTTCACTGGATGTCAAACTTTCTCATTAAAATAATTACTTTAGTGGTTCATAAGCAGTAAGAATGTGAATTTTCCTTGGTAATTCCCCTTGCTCTTGCAAACCCTGTAGATGATACACTTTAGTCTGGGGCAGTCAACAGACTAGAAGTGTCAAAGCAACATGGGTGACTTAAGACGCTGGGAAAGTGACTCCCTGTTAATTAATTATTTTTTTTGTCATAGCTTACTGGGTGTTAACTATCCTAAGTGCTTGTAACCAGTTTTAAGACTAGCTTTGGAAGGCCATTCACAACTACTGTGCCTTCTGTCAGAAGTGAAGTTCGCATTAAAAAAACCCTGAACATCTGTTTTTCCACCCCTACTAAATCTGACTTAGAAGCTTTCATCAACTTGTCTTTCAAATTTGGCTACAGTGCCAGTATTGTGTTGGTAAAGGGCTGAAAGAAGGTTAAACTAAATATGCTCTAGATTAGAGTGTGAAGCAGTATTCTATTTTTTTCAGTACATTTTCTGACTTAATATGAATGGAAGGCTATAGAGAACATTCCTCCAAAGTCCTCAAGGTTGGGACCTTAATGCTGTAACTTCAGTGTTTAAGATAAATTGATGCATTGGAGTTTGGGATTATGTTCAAAGCAGACAGCAAGAGAAATGAGAACCTGGATAAGTGAATATGCACTACAGAATATCCTCTAGGATGCCTTGTTGCCAACCCCCCTCTACCCTTCCTTTTTTGGGGGAGATGGGCAAGGTATAGATCTCTGACTTTCTTACGGGGCTCTTTGTTTGCAGTGTTTGCTGCTTTCAGAAGCCTTTGGGTCTTGTTAAGAGCGTTTTTTTGTTTTTTTTTTTTTTTAAACTTTCTCAGGAGTTAGCACATAAACCAGTCACACTGAGTGCATTCTCCTAGAAACAATCTCTAGCTTTGTGGAAAAAAATCAATACTACCTTTTAGTGGCTTTCAGGAGCTCTTTCCAAATTCTCGAACTCTTCAATAAAAATCCGGCAGTGAGAATTGGCAGTGTTTGTCTTCTGTTCCTGGAAATTCAGAACATAGTCCCAGAATTTCTCAGAAAAAATGGGATGATTTACTGTGTTTCCGTTCTTTTGCAATCTGTAGTCACAACAGTGTTTATGCACAGTGACTTGAACTCTTGGGGAAGATTTAGTTCTTTAACCCTTTGATGCATGAATTGTGCAAGTCACAGTGACATAAATAACAAAAGGATGGCTTTTTTTCCTCAGTTTCTGAAGATAAAATTCTGGGCATGTGGGAATGTTCTGTTCATCTTCTATTTTCTGCCTTCTGTTTATTTCTCATAACCAAGATGCAGGCATGACTTTAATAATTAATAGAGTTTTTTTTCAGAGAGCTGAATTCTTATTAGAGAAAGGACTTGTTCACATCATACTCATAGTCTAAATTGGCATAAAATGCACTGCAAGCACTTGGTCACAAACTAGAGAGAAAATGGAAATTGCTTTCTCTTACGTGTACAGAGCTGTGGATTTCAGGATTGGTAATAGTCCTCTTGGCCAGATAAAAGAGCAGAATATTGCACATCATACTTGAGAAGCGTTGTGCACTTCAAGAGTAGGGAAGTAAACACCTAAGACAATTAATCAGTTAGAGGCTAGCTACTCTAAAAAAAGCCTCCTTTTATGATGTCAGATTTGTGGATGTGAAGATGATGCACTGCTGTTACTACAATAGCCATGTTTCTGTGCCTTCAGCTGGAAGAATAGTTAGGCACAGGTTCTCCAGGTTTTAGTATGGCAGCTTTGATCCTTGTTTTCCACAGTAAGTTAGAAGACACCTTTGGAGGTAGTCTGATCCAAGTCTGTGGCATATTGAGGTTATACTTGTTTTCCTAGGGTGCTTTGTCTCGGTGTGGGGGGGGGGTTTGGGGAGACTTGCTTTTTACATTTTCGGGGGTTGTTTGCTTTGATTGGGTGGTTAGAGAAGGTTTCTGTTTTAGCGGGAGAAAAAGAAAAAGATGTTGTTTATATCTAATTCAGAGTTACCTTGGTGGATGCCATAATCCTCATCCTTATGAAATCCAGAAGCCTTCTACATGAATTAGTCTTATTTCTCCCACTTTTTAAAATTGAACAGTCTGATACTCAGTGTTAATATAGGTATACATGCTGCTGTCCATGTTTGCGTGAATAAAATGTCTTTTGTCTTAAAAAAAATACAACATGAAAAAAAAAATCAATTGCAGAATTTGTGTCCAAGTAGACTGAAAAGACAGGGAAGGGCTGTCAAGACCTATGTTTTGGCCCTCGTCTGCCTGATACTCTCTGAAAATCTTCATTCACTTAGCTATTGACAGTGGTTTATCGAGACTATGGAGATCTTTCTTATGATTTGTAGTGGGTTGGCCCTGGCTGGACACGAGGTGCCCACCAAAGCCGCTCTATCAGTGCCCTCCTCAGCTGGGCAGGGGAGAGAAAATAGAACGAAAGGCTCGTGGGTCGAGATAAGGACGGGGAGAGATCACTCACCAATTACTGTCACGGGCAAAACAGACCCAACTTGGGGAAAGTAATTTAATTTATTACCAATCAAATCAAAACAGGATAACGAGAAGTAAAACCAAACCTTAGAACACCTTCCCCCCACCCCTCCCTCCTTCTGGGGATCAACTCCACTCCCGATTCCTGCTCCAGTGTGGGTCACAAGTCCTGCCAGCAAACCTGCTCCAGCGTGGGATCTTCTCTCCACGGGGCTGCAGGTCCTGCCAGGAGCCTGCTCCAGCGTGGGCTTCCCACGGAGTCACAGCCTCCTTCGGGCATCCCCCTGCTCCGGCGTGGGGTCCTCCTTTCTGGGCTGCCAGTGGAGATCTGCTCCCCCGTGGACCTTTGTGGGCTGCAGGGGACAGCCTGCCTCACCACGGTCTTCCCCACGGGCTGCAGGGGAATCTCTGCTCTGGCGCCTGGAGCATCTCCTGCCCTCCTTCTTCACTGACCTGGGGGTCTGCAGGGCTGTTTCTCTCACATATTGTCACTCCTTTCCTCCAGCTGCTGTTGCACAGCAACTTTTTTTCCCCTTCTTAAATACGTTATTCTGGAGGTGCTGTCACTGTCGCTGATGGGCTCGGCCTTGGCCAGCGGCAGGTCTGCCCCAGAGCCGGCTGGCGTTGGCTCTCTCGGACATGGGGTAAACTTCTAGCAGCTTCTCACAGAAGCCACCCCTGTAACCCCCCTGCCACCAAAACCTTGCCATGCAAACCCAATACATGATTTTTAAGATTCAAAATAGACAGCAGCTTAATTTATTCTCATTAAGCTTAAATGTACAAGGATGCTGCTTGTATAGAATTTGGCCCGGAATCTGTGTTTCTCCTGCTAACAGGGCAACATGGAAGGACCAGAGTGCACAAGCAAGCTTCTAAAGTCCTTGGGCATAACTGAGTAAAAGAATGCCAGAGGCGTTATTGCATTGCGTCATTCTTCTACATATTGTATGAAGAAATGAAGCTGAAATGTTGCTACTGTCAATGCAGAAAGTCATCAGATTTGTGAAATATGGTGTCAGTCAACAGATATTTTGTTGATGATACTCTTAACAGTTTACATGTATGTGGTGTAGAGGGTTGACGGACTGCAGCAGACATAAAGTACAAAGCAGTGAGAACATTAGTGAATGTTTTTTCAAGACATGTTGCCTCCAATATAAAGTTATGAAATCTGTCTCCCTGAGTGCAGCCCGCAAATGTTTTTTACAGATAGAGCTGATGCTGCTTGGTAGTTTTTGTGGAAAAGCAACTGGAGCTGGGTTTCTAGCCTCTGTCTATTTTTCTTGGAAATAAGTCTGTTTAAAAAATTGTCACAAGCAGTTGTTTTCACAAACATTGAAATAAAAGTGTGGTGCTTACCTCTTAAAGAGGCCATTGGAAGTGCACTTGCCCCAGCTATTGAATGTCATCAGGATATTGTATATGAAGCAAAATAATGTCAAAGAAATTTGTATCTCGCACTAAGCTTTTATACAATCGATCACGGTTTCCCTTCTTACAAGAAATACCCATTAATTACTTTTTTTGCTGTACCAGTTTACCTTTCTACAATTCCAAATGAAAGTCTGTACTAAACTGTTTGTACTTCCACTTTTGTATTCTAATCCACACAGAAGTTGGTTGGCAAAACATGAAGTGTTTTTTGAAGGTGAATGTGAGCAAGAAATTTCAAGTGGCTAGGTCCACATTTCTCAATTATGTAAGATTTTTCAACCCACCAAAAAAAAGACTCAAAGCACTCTCATGGTCAATCATACCCTTTACTACTTACGTTCCCACTAACAGTGGTGAGGAAACAATGTAGGTGGTGCAAATCAAGTGGGGAAATTACAAGTAAAGCAGCTTAATTTTGCATCTTCCTGTTAATGGTTTCATGCTCATGCTTGAACAGTAGACTGAACCTATCTTTTAATGTTATGTCATTATTACATACAAGAATTCTCTTAAATTTGTCCCTTGATTTAGTTCTAGTTTTCATACATGTTTAGATCTACACTTCACTACTTTTTTACTTAAGAGAAAGCTCGGGGGCATCTTGCGAATGTACGTCAGTACCTGAAAGGAGGGTGCAAAGAGGACGGAGCCAGGCTCTTTTCAGTGGTGCCCAGTGGCAGGACCAGAGGCGATGGACACAAACTGGAACGCAGGAGGTTCCCTCCGAACATCAGGCAGCACTCTTTCACCGCGAGGCGTGACTGAGCGCCGGCACAGGTTGCCTGGAGAGGTGGTGGAATCTCCATCCTTGGAGATTCTCCAGCGGCGTCTGGACGTGGTCCTGGGCAACCGGCTCTGGGTGGCTGTGCTTGAGCAGGAGGGTGGACCAGGTGACCTCCAGAGGTCCCTTCCAACCTCGATCATTCGGTGATCCTGTGAAAATCAAAAGCAGTGGACCTCTTTAGGTTCTCACTTGCATGCAACTTTGAAGATGCCGCTTCCAGATTGTAAAAACACCCACGTTGATAAAAACAGGCCGTCTTCTGGTGTTTTCTCACAAAACTTCATGAGACCGTTCTGAAGTAATGGTAACAATCAACTTAGCAGACTATAGCACCAAACGAAATCCTGTATATTTTTTTCTTATGAATGGGATCTTTTCCAAATGAGTAAATATTTAACAAGCTGTTTACCAACTGGTTATTTTGGAGAACTACCAGTACGAGTGTTTTCATGTTAGTAACAGCTCTCACTTAACAGAAGAGAGAAGTTGATGTACCAGTCCTAAGACAGCTTCATACTTCAAATGTCTGTGTAAATATAAGAGAATAGAAACTTGAAACGTAGGAGAATGGAAGTTGGTTTGGTTTTTTTTTTTTTTTAATTGGCTTTGTTATAGTCAACTGGAATTACATTAGAGATAGGTTGGGGGGGGGTAATGAACCTTCCTCCTACAGATGTTCTGTGCTCTACATATGAGTAAATAATAACCACTGGAGAAGATTATTTTGTTTTTTAAGAGGAAGATAAGATTGCTGTGCATTTGGAGCTGTCACTTTTCAAGAAAGTGCTGTGGCTCGGATAATTCTTAGTGTTGCTGTCCATGCCAGTTGGCTCAGACAGTCCTTTTCTATCCTTGGAAAAGACCAGCAATATAATGCTGTCTTATACTTAAGTATTTCCAAGAAATGTATCTAGATACAGACTTTGCTGAAAGTTATGCCCAACAGATTTTCTTGCCTTACACAGTCTAAAGGGAGACTGTGATCAAAGGAAGGACAGTATTTTATAAGCGCTTATGATTTCTTCTTTTTTTAAGTTAAAAAAGGAGGGGAAAAGAAACCCACAAAAACAACCCCACAACCAAAATCCTGTGATTCTGCATGAAGCTGTTTAAGTGTGATCAACTCAGAGGAGAATTTTTCTGTTTCTAAAAAGAAACGGTGGGTACAGTTTCCAAACTTCATTGTTAATGTGATGTCTCATGGCAGGGATTATTTTGTTTCTACACTTGCAGACCATCTAGTTGTAATGCTGCAGCTGAGTCCTGAGCTGAAGCTGCTGATTCAAACAAGAGCAGATAGCCTAAATTCACTATGACTTCAGTGGTGGATGTGCCACTTAGTTTGTAAAGCTAGGGATAAATACATCGAGTCCACCTAGCACTAGCTATGACTGAAAAGGATCTTCACCTGCTTCCTTTGCATCCTCTACGAATTTTTCTTTCAGTTTCCAATACAATGCAGTCTGAAATACTCTTTTAGAAGTTCTCCCTAGGTTCCCACAAAACTCTGCTACTTTTCAGGTGTGTCTTGCATTCCTAGCATCGCAGGTATGTTCCCTTCATGGAGATGCAGGATGGAGAGCGCGGCATAGAACAAGGACTTTGTTCTTGAAGTATTGGCTTTGCTTTTTCAGGATGGAATTTTACCAAATTGATTAGCTTTCAGGAATCCTTCATGTAGAAAAGGCCAGATTATTGGTATTAATGGCCTTTTATGCTAGATAGTATTGATATTTTAATCGAGGCATTAAGATACAGTGTTTTTCTCTCTGGTTTTGAAAGAACAACAAGCAATCAAAGGTAGAACACAAATGCCCAGCAAAGCTCTCAGGCTTTACTGCTATTTTAAGATAGCTTTGGCTTGCGTACTGCTAAAACCAGTGTGCATATTTGAAATTCTAGCCTCTACAATGAAAAGACAAGCCTTCGGAAACAGCCAGTGGTTTTGGAGCATGCTTGTCCTTTGCAAGCTGAATGTTAAACAATGACTTAAGACTCTGCTACACACTGGCTGTAGCTCTTGATGTCTTACACACTGGCTCCATTTTTTGACATAATTTTGGCAAGTGGGGGAACCTGGCAATCCTTCATGCTAGAGGCCTTAGCTCTAATAAAGCGCTTTAGTTATTAGCACAAGTAAATAGTTGTCCATTTGTGCTTCATTAATGCATATTAGTCATACAGTAAATACTGTCATGCTGGCAAGTTCCCCAGAATACTGAATACTTCTGCACAGTTCAGGAGGGGGTTTCTGACAAAGTGGTGTTGGCACCTTTCTTGAAGAAGTTCCTGAAGCTATTAGTGTAGGAGAGTGACAGACCATTATTTCAGCTCATGTGGGTTTTTGTAAAACTGATACTTCAGTGGAGGCAAAGAAGTATTTTTGATGAATTTTATGCTGCTGCAGTAGGTCCTTCTCAAGTTAGCAGTTAACTTTTCCACAGTCTTCAGCTATATCTGAGGGAGGTTGCTTTGGGCTGTGGGGACTATGAATGAGGTGCCTGCTTTTCTAATGAAAATAATTAGATATTCTAAAATCCCATAAGGTTGTCCAATATTGTAAAATTGTAACTACATCTTTGAAGAACCTAGCATGTGCAACAGTATGAGGAAATCAAAAGGCAGCACAATGATCCATGATCTGTTTTGGTTTCTTGAGAGATAAGACCTTTAATGTAAACAGTATAAAATTGTGAGCTGAAATTTCAGGTATGACTTGTTCTTTGGAACAGCCAGCATAGATTTACCAGTTGCCTTTTTATCCTTCGTGTGCCTGGTAATGACTTCAGGAGGACTCGCTCCATAATCTTGCCAGAAACTGGGCAAGGCTGACCAGCTTCTGGTTCCTCGTATCGTCATCGTTGCCCATTTTGAAGATCAATGTGATTTTTGCCTCTGCAGTCATCAGGATTTTCCTCTGATTAGTGACTGACTTTTTGAAGATAAGAGGGAGAAGCCTTGCAGTGGTATTGGCCAGCTTCCTTGGCACCTTCTAACGAGTCCCATCTGGTCCCAGGGAGTTGGTCCAGTTAGCTTGTGTGATCCGTAGCCTTCCTTTGCTGTGAGTAATGGTTCAGTCCCACAGATGCCAACACTATGCTCAAAGCACTGGGAGATGCGAGGACAAGCTTTACTAGGAAGAATGAGGTGAAGAAATCGTTGATCTCTTGTGTCCTTAGCTGCTGGGTCCTGTGCACAATTGAGCACTAACTAGACTAATACTAGCCATCCTTTTGCCCTTGCTTACCTGTAGAAGCATAAGCATTCCTTATTTTTTCTTGGCATCCTTTGCTTGCTCCAGCTCTTCTGCTTGGGCAGCATCTCCGTATTCTTTCCGCGTAACCTCTTCCTGTTTTGACCTTCTTTGCATTTCAGCATTTGAGCTGAGGCAGGAGTTGCCTGTCTGTTCACCCTGGTTTTCTGCTGTTCCCCTCTGACTTTCTGTATGACAAAATGGAGCATTTTTGAGCTTTGAGGAGGCTGTCCTGGGAGATCAGCTTGTTGTCGTGGGCCTCATGGTCCTTCAGAGCAGTCTCCTATGGGAACCTGACAAGCAGATCCTTGAGCAAGCCCAAAATCTGCTTTCCCACAATCCAGGACTGTAATTCTGCTAGTAGTCTTGCTCCCTTTGCTTACTCTTGTTACCTTCATCTCGGCATGGCATCAGGCTGCCATCAACCTCTACCTCCCCAACTGGTTCTTCTTTGTTTGTGAGTTGACTTTGCTAGCTTGTCGGTCAAGCAGAGTGCTTCCCTGGTTGGCTCACTGATGACTTGTGATGTGAAGTTGTCTTCAACCCACTCCAGAAATCTTTGTAGCATCCAGCTGGAACTGCACTGTTTGCTTGTGAGTGGGTCAGAAAGGTGATTTAGATGATCTCCAGTTTGTCTCCAGTTTCTCCCCATCCCATGCACTTGGCTGCAAAAATGGATTTGTTTGGCCTAGGCAAGACAGGTACTCTGAGCTTTCATCTTCTCCAAGATGATGGGTGCCTCTTTTGGAAACAAGCATTGATGTGGAAAACGAGGGACTTGCCAGTGTGACAGAAACCAAGGAGAACCTATTGGTGCTAGCCAGGAGCCCAGGTGTCTCCTGGCCCACTTCTGTCCTTTGTGGCTTCCCAGCCAAGCTGTTGGTACTCAGTCTCCTGTCATGGTACCCTCCTCCTCCTCCTGTCTTCCCTGGTGTTCACTCTCTCTCCCAAGGTTTACATCCCGGTGGGCTGTTTCCCATGCTGCCTTCTCTGAGGAGACCTACTGCTAGCTATATCTTCCCCAGAACCATCCTTGGGGCAGCGTGGAGAAGCTCCCCCTCGCTAAGTGCCTTGTGAGCGTCCACCCTCGGGTCTGCCTGGTGCTGCTGTCCTTTGGTCACAAGTGCCCCTGGCTCCAAGTCTTTTGGTGGGGACAGGCATGAGGCACTGCAGTCCTGGCCAGATGTTGCCCTTTCCTCTCCACTGGGGGCCCATTGCAGAAGAGATGCCGCCTTCTGTGCCCAGAGCATGACGAGGCAGCGGCGGGTCGGGAAGTAAGGGCTGACACAAGCTTGAAATGGATGAACTGTTTTATTGGTTGTAAAGAGACTGTGCCTACCCTGGCAAGGCTAACATCTCCCTTTCCTGCCTCTGGGTTTTCTGGCTCTTCCACCCCTCTGGCAGAGCCCTGAGCTGCCCAGGATTTCCTTGAGTGGTTGTCTGCAGGCCGATGGAGAGTCGTGCCTGGGGGAACTTGGGAGAAGACGTTTTGGCCCTCCTGGAAGGAGGTCACTGCCTCTTTCTGGAGGACATCTTGGCCACGATGATGTCAGGAGGCAGGGACTGTACCTGTGGCTGGTCCACCTCCGTGGGCTCTCTTTCCTAATTGGCCTCTATGGGCTCTGGGTCTTCTGCCACCCGGTTGAGTGAAGCCCTTTAGTCCTGCACAGTCCTTCTGTGTGCTTTTACCCCATTCCCCCGCTGCATATCCTTCTTCTTCCAGAGCCCCTCTCTTGGGCTTATCCTTCCTGCACCAGCAGGGAAGCAGAACCCCTTGGCAAGGCAGGAGCGGTTGCTGTGGTCGCACTGCCGTGACCACTTGTCATGGCCTGTTGGAAAGATTTCTGAAGCAGGTAGCTCTAGGATTGTATGTTACATAGACGTTCTTCGGTGTCTGGTGTTATTTGTACTTGTTAGATCACTTCAGCTAGTCTCTTGAATGTAGCAGATTACCCATTTATTAAAGCAATTTACAGCACGTTTACCCGCCCACACATGCACACTCAATTTATGTGAGATTTTTTTCCTGCAAATTCATGACATTCAGAATTTTTCAAACCAAATATTAGTGTCAACATTTGAGGTAGTCACCTTAAGCCTTTTGTAGCTGGAGGCACTCGTAGAGCCTGTTCTCTAAGGTGAAGGCAAATTAAGACTTCAGAGTGCCCATTTCTCTACTTCCGACCATACAGAAGCATAAGGCAGTGTGTTGCAGGTTTGGGAAGAATGCCTTCCTACATGTGTGCTGATGAAACTTCTGTATGAAATATGGTGGGTTTGGTTTTTTTTTTTTTTTCCTGACATGAGCAAATGGTTAACTAAGTGTGCCAAAGATGTTCTGAAAAAGGCATCTCTTGCAATGTTTTTTTTTCTGGAGTCCTTTATGTCCTCAAAATTATGACAAACTGCTGGCTGTTGAATATGAATTGGCTGGATGGTTTAGTCGCAAACCATAACTGCTATGCTGGATGAGAGCAGGTTGGAAAAATAGTTTTCTGACAGCATATCTTTTAGAGCATGACTTGCCCTGGAGATTAAAATAAACCCAAACCCACAAGACCAGAAACTTCTCATCGACTGTCCCACTGGTGTCTTCTGGAACATGTGTTACTAGGATGCAAGATTACACACATGCTGTCAGTATTGTGGTGGTGTGCTAATGAACTCCAGGTAATTTGCCACAGTTAATTTTCTTGTGTTAGCTAGATGTAATGGTCTTCAGTTCAACTGTATCCAGAAGGTGTCTTGTTCCTCTCACCCACAGCTTGCTTCTGAAGCCTAGTTCAAAGTTTTTCTCCTTTCTTCCTCATCGCATGATTCGGTTTTTTATTTGATCTCTGGTTTGACTTTAATCTTGGCAGGAATCTTTTCCACTACCTCTATTCCACAGATCTGCATTTTTGGGTTAGAAAGAATAGCTCAAAACTAGAGGAAGCACTATAATAAATACTGATTGTGCGGTAAAAGTTACCACCCTGAAGCCTGCAGTTAATCACCATCTCAGCTGAAGCACGGTAGCTGCTCATGTGCAAGCTGCTAGCCCCTTGAACTGCAAAGTAAATAAATCACATTCCCCCCCCACCCTCCATCTTCAGCAGTGGTTTCAAGGAAGACAAAAGAAGAAAGGTGTTTTAAAGCTGCTTTAAGACTGATTGAACAGAAGTTCATCTGATTGCATCCTATCTTCCTCGGAGTGAACAGTAGAAATCCATTTTCAGAAACGTTCTTGTCGTTAGTAGCTGTAGCATTTCAGCATTGCTAAAGCCAGCATGATCAAATGTTGTGCATAGGGCAGTATTACAACTGTGGGATTTCTTGAACTTCTGGCTGACCAGCTTTGCAATCTCTGTTGAAATCTCTCCCTGTTTGGAGACCCCATACCCGGGCAGGTCTTGTTTGAGGTGGTTTGCTTGTTTTGTTTCATGTGCTACCTTGGCAATTTTTGGCACAACAGACCTTTCCTCTCTTAGCATACTGGTAGTTATGAAAACTCCTTGATCTGTTGAGGCATTAACGTAGCCCAGTATTCAGAGGATTTGTGCAGAATTAAAGTAGCTGCTGCTTCTAACCGCGTTGAAGCATTGCAGTGTCTGCTCTCATGTGCTGTGAGTAACTCTGCTGGATGTGTCCAGTAGGTGTTGGCAAAAAGTGGGGAGAAGCCGTACAAAATAAGTGGTCACTCAGCACGCTGTGAACAACTAGTTATAAAACAAACCAAAACGAAAACCTTCGAAGCACGAAGAGGTGGTTGACATGCTTGCTTTTAGCAAGCAGGTTTTTTTCCAAGCGCCAGTTTGTGCAAAAACTAAAGATTTACACTTTGTATTGGGTTTTCCTGGGACAGCTTGCAACTTTACATGTAACCTGTTACTATTTAAATGCAAATTGCTGAGCTTTTGCAAATTTTCTTCCTTTAGAGAATGTTAAGTCAATAAAGATGTTCTGATAAAGCCATCTTCTTGATGCAGGATAACTGGTAGAGCTACCTGCAATTAGCTCACTTTCCTCAAGGAGGGGAAAACATGGCAGCCACTACATTTAGAGAGTGAGATAAAACCATATATATTAATACTGGAACAAATGTAGCTAGCAATTAAGCACATTTTATATTGTACCTAGATTTTTTAAAATCAGACAGAGATAGGTAAAGTATCCAGAGCATTGAGAGAAGTTCTCAGGCTACAAAGTACCTTTGAGCTGCTTGGATTTTAGTATAGTCAAACTAGTTACTTCTTTTTTGTATTCTGATAAGAACTCTGAAAATGTAGAAAATACTGCGAGTTTCTTTCATTTTGAGAAATGGGGATAAGACACTGGCACACTGAAATATCCACGACAACCCCTGTTGTTAGTCTTAGCTTAATTTTTGTTGCGTTTTCTTTCCAACTGTTGTGAATTGAAAATTCGTACGTAAGCAGCACTGCAGCATAGTTTGTATTAGAAATATTATCCAACCGGTGCTAACACTTGGGGGCAGTGACTCTATGAAGTCTAATAGAGCATCACTGTTGACAATTTTTTTAAAATTTTTTTTTAAGGAAAACTTTTTAACATCAGTGTGAAAGGTGTAGTGAAGTGACTTTCTTAAAACTGAAGGTCAAATGAGATTCAAACATGATTAAAGAAAGAAATGCAGAAACGTAGGCATCTTGGTTTATTGATAATAGTTGGTTTTTGGTTTTTTTCCGAGGGCTTGCAAAGTAACCTATTACTGCAATGTAAGTAGTACAGAAGAACTTTTTTTTTTTTTTTTAAGTACCCATATATTGTAGACTATTTCTTATACCATCATTTTCTTCGCATAAATTACATTACTGATTTGCTCTGAGAGAGTGGAACCCTGCCATTTGGTTAGGGGAGAGCACAACGGTCTGTTCCAATACAAGATCTGTTGCTGGGTTGTTAATCATGAAAAGGCATGATTGCCGTTCTTTAGAGAGGTGTCTGTGATTTCTGTGGGGGTTTTTTAATAGTTTATGGAGCTGTCAACTGAGGTGTATAAATCTTTGCCCCATGTCTGAGATTCTTAAATACCTTCTTTTTGGTAAGGCTTGCTGTTCTGGAGATGTGTAAATGGAGTTAGTTCTGTATCTAGCTGAAGGCAAGTCACCTGAACTACAACTCTCCTTGTCTGAGTTGGGTAATTAGTTCTGGGGCAGATTGCACCATGTAACAGGTAAGCGGTCCTTCACCTAAGCAGGAAGGTGTGTGGTCATTAATATTTAGGATCATAGGTTTGATCAGATGGGATAGCCATTTCTAGACGTAGTTAATTACTTATCTAGTGCCAAGGATCGCTCTTCAGGGAAGGAGGGGAGGGGTATCAAGCACACCCTAAATTGCAGCAATTGAGCAAGTTGGCTAGAAAGTGGAGAGATAAGGTCCGTATCGCTGATAGTTGAAGCAAGTAAGGATAGCAAAGTAGTCTTGTATGAAGTTGTTCAACATGACACTTGAAATTCATCAGATTTTCAGTTTGAAGACCTGAAGAACAATTTCATTAGCAATCTAAGAGTTACTTTACTCACTGGCATCTGCTGAATTTTAATGGTCTGTGTGAGCACAGTGGCTCTTGCCCCACAGAAGGTTTGTCATTTTATCAGCTCTGTCAAGGGCTGTGAAGAATCATCTTCACCTATCAGCTGTTCAAACCCTCAGTTTGAACCTGAACCATCAAGAAGACAAAAGGGGATAGCACTATTGCCTTTAAGAAAGCAGACCCACATTCAGATGGGATAAATTCCTTTGTGTTTCATGCTACTTTCATTCCTTTGTTAGAGTTTCATCAGTCTTGAGTTTTCAGGGCTGCGTAGCTATAAGGGTGCATAGACTTGAATGTAATTTAGGTTTTCTGCCTGTGGTTGCTGCTTCCCAAAGTGTAGAGATTTGAATATCTATTCTTAAAGAGAATGTACTTGTATGGAAATAGAGGTTCCTGCACCCAGGGTCGCATCCTCTGTTCCCTCCTCCCTCCCCTGGCCTGAGACACACAAACGCGTTGCTGCAGCGGCAGATCCCAGAGTCCACCACGTCATCCTTTCAGGCGCTGAGCCTTCCGAGGTTAATGAGGGGCGTCATCAGCCTGCGCTGGGACAGACTGTCCGAGGCCGTTTGCAGAACGTCCCCTGTCCGCTCGGTGCAGGGGTGCTGTCAAAACCTGACTCCCAAAGCCAGTGCTCTTGGAAGCAGCTGGCCAGCAGCTCTGCTATAACCGGAGCTCTAGTATATTTGATGCCAAGTAGAACAGACGAGCTACCTTGTATTTCACAGGTCTGAGCGTGGGGAGGGCAGTGGGTTGAAAAGGATCAAATATCCTGTACCTGCTTTCTGCATGTTACGACTTCCCCCCAAAGAGCATGAAGAACATGTGAAGACTTTTTATTTTTCTAGTGCAAGCCAAAAGAAAATTTTGAAGGCACTTTCTCAGAATGGACAGGTGTGTTAGCAGGTGCGTGAAATGCTGAAATTTTCCATCGCACCTGGGTACAAATATTCCCGTTATATTTCTTTTCATCTTTCCGGTGAGGAAGGAATATAGTCTGACTATGCACTTCAGAAACTTGGACAAAACGTAGAAAGTGACCCTGGTAAGGATTCTAGAATAGAATAAAGGTTTTATGAGCAACAACACATCGTTATGGGTTGCATTACTCCCTTAGATTGTGTGAGCACCATCTAGTATGGTAGTTAACACCTATGGATTGCTAAGTTCATTAGAGCCTTGTTGTGCTTTTAACTCAATTTAAGTAGTGTAATCTATTAAGTATCAGTTCTTTGATAAGAGAATGATGCAAAATCTCACTGAAAAGCCTCTTTAAAAGAGGAATATGAGATATTACTTTAGTTTATACTTTCTCAGGTAAGAAAATCATTTTTTTCCTGTTTAATTCCTATTGGTAAATACAATTCTCTCTCATAGAAAACAGATTTTTCAGGGACTTTATTGATTCAGTCAGTATTGACCAAAACCAAAGAGCTTGGAACATGCAGTAAATTAGGGTGTTGGTAGCTTTGTCAGTGGCAGTCCCTTGCCAGTGAGAGTGACTTGCTTTGGAGGTAAGGCTAACTTACAATTAAGTACAAGCTAAAGATACATTATCAGGATCTATGGGCACCAGCAGAAGAAACAGAATTTCCATATAAGCGTGTAATTTTCTACTGTGAAGAATTTGCTAATATAAACTTCATTTATTCAGTGGTGTTTTGTTAGAAATGAAAAGGAACCGAGTTTATGTTTTAAAAAAAGAAGCAAAAGTTACTTGATCAGAAAGTAACTGCTTCATTTTTCATCAGAAAGTAAGTGCTTTCTAGCTGAAGACAGCTCTAAGAAGTGATTGTTTTCACCAGGAACCTTGTGCGTTTGGGTTTTTTCTGTATTTCAAGACTTGATTTTAGCTGTAAACTATGTAAACTGTCTCTAACAGCCACGGTGGTTTTAGTCTCATTAAAAATAGAACAAAGCTTTTAGCATTTCTAAGCCTGTCAGTTGGATTCCCTCCTTGCTAGCTGATTAAAAGACAGCAACCACGATGCATTGAATTTTCTTCTACCATAATAAATGGCAGTCTGGTCCAAAAAGTGCACACTGTGCAATACACTATCCATTTTCTCTGTGCAGAGTACTGGGAGACAGCTAAATTCTTGCAGAAGCTGTTAGTTTCTACTAAGAGAGGACTGGATCTAGTGAGAGAAATTTAATTTGACGTAGTTCTTGCCAAATTCTGGTTTCAGTAGTGTTGAAAACTCTGCTAAAGCCAATTTTGCTAAGACCAGCCTAGAGAAGCTCAATCTGTAATGCTAGCGTGTATGCGTGCTGTAAAAGTGTATTGCTGAAGCTGTCAGCTAACATGGTATGCTTGCTCCTGCCTTACTGGAGAAAAGCCTTTTATGAATAAACTGCTGCTACCAGATACTGTTGGAGGTTGCTAATCATGGTCCAGCTCTTGCCAGATTAGATTTATTTATTTCCTGAGGGGCCAAAGAGCCACTTTTTTTGAAAGAAAGAAGCTGGCTAGTAGCTAATAGCAGGTTTTGGCGTGAAACAATACTGCCCTGCAATTGCAGTACAGTATTGCAATAGATAGCAGTTGCAATACAGATAATGACAATCACATAACTGGTAATACTCCTTAAAATAAATGTGAAACACCTTCAGAAAAACAACTTTCCAGCTCAGCTATAGCAGTATATTGTATAACCATATCAGTCCATGTATTTAAGAAAGCTTTTTTTTTTTTTCCCTTGGTGTAGGAGAAGAAACACTTCACTGACTTGGGGTGCACACTATGGGGTTTTGGTGTTGACAACAGGGTCCAAACCCCCATTTTTTTGCTGAATTGAAGGACTTTCTGGTCAGTGGGTTACTGAAACCCAGACGGGGGTCGGGAGAGAAGTTCCTCCTCCAAGGTCGAACTGGCAATCCTTTCTGCCTTCCCCTGTATCATGGGATGTAATATAATTCCTGTGATTCATTTAACAAATTCCCTGCTGCTGCAGAGACATAGACCACGGACGCAGGTCTGTTTTGTCTGTCAGTCTCTCTCATTTTCCTTCTTTCTTTGCTAATTCCTGGTATGTTGTGTTTCTTGTGGCTGTTGTGTATGTTGCATGGTGGGCTGCTGAGGATTGTATGAATGTGTGGATAACAACGGGTCTGTGCGCCCTGTCAGGTTATCGCATGGTTTTGGTGATTTGCAGCACTGAGGATCACACATACTGTGGTGTGTTGGGAGGAACGTGCTGCTGCCTTTGCTACTCCCGTAATCCCAAGCTGGGTTTGTTTGTTCCTGGTCTCTAGGGTTATCGCTCTCAGTCTTGATAGCCAGTACTGTAAAATCAGAAGGATTCCTGCAGTTAGTGGCTTTGCTACTTCAGGAGAGAGAGACCGACTTTTGACAAAGCTAAGTGGCTTTATTTTAAGCCCTTATTTGTACAAGCTCTCTTAGCAATGGGAATGCTAAAATTCTAGGTTCACGGTTACTCTGTTGACTTACTGAGCCTTTCACTTGGCTCTTACCTAGTCAAATGACTATAGTTAAGGGGCAGGAAACCTAGTTACAGGTCTTTAATTATGTAATATGTGGGTTGTCTGAGAATGCGCTTTAAAGTTTTTTGCCTGGATGTGCAAAGCCTGTTTTTTCTTTATTTCTGTGACATGTTAAGCACTGGCCCAGGGAAGATGTGATTGGAGCTCTGGAAGACAATAAAAAAATATGAACTGTGTTTGAGTAAACTTGAAATCATTTGCAAAGCAGGGACTTTGGACAAACCCAAGAGAGGTGCTCTTCCCTCATGACTGTACTTGGGACAAATTTCCTCAAGCTCTGGGGTGTTAGCAGGCTGAAAATGCGTTGTACCAAACAGCTATCTGGTAGGGGACTGTGCTGCTGTATTTAGCCACTAAGAAGGCCAGTGACTTAAATCTTTTAAGAAAGGAGTGTCATATGCATTACTAATTGATCAAGACTGAAGTTTGGATTAGAGCTTGAACATTGGTCTGGATCTGTCAGGTGGATTTCCTCCTGTAGTAGCCTATGTGTTTGCCTTCACAGGGCTAGGAGTAAAATTGAGTGACAGAACAGAAATTCTGCGGGTGGCTGTGGGTACCAGTAAGCTATAGGAAAGTTTACTTAAATTAATAGCTGCCTACTTGGCGCTTACCATAATTGAGTCTGTTCTCCTCCTTGTACATTTGATGCTTTAAGTAAACCAAAGCTGCAAAATGATGGTACAAAGAAGCAGCATAGCTTAGAAAACAATGCAGAAGGTTACTTTACATAAATGCAAATAGTCTTTTGTTTGGGAAGCGAAGGATCGTATGAAGCAGCCCTCAGAAGAAATGCTGCCTAATCTGTTTATTGCCTAAGGAAACTCCAGAAGCATGTTAAGAATGGCAGTACTGGGTCAGATAAAGAAATGTTCATCTACCCCTGTGTCCTTTGTCTGAGAGCAACAAGTTGCAGCTACAAAGAGAGTGTGTAATTTCTCAACGTATTTACTTCCTGCTTCTGGAGCCTGGAGCTGTGTCCGCTCTTTCACAGCCCCTGGTGGACACCTTGTCAGTGAATTTTAATAATTGCTTTTTTTGGAAACCACTTACACGTGAACATTTCGCGATAGTTTCCTCGGTCTGCGCTAGCAGCAGGTACTTCATTTTGCTTTACACAAGTTGCCTGACCAGGGTAAAGCTAAGGTGGCTCAAGTAATGACATAGCTAATTTTCTCTTTATGCTCGGCTAGTTTTCGGACACCTCCCTTGGTGTGATAAAGTAGCACCAGCAGGTAGGCAGCGAGCTCCTGGCACGGCAGGAGTGCCTCTGTGCAAACTGAGGCGTATCTGCCTCGATAAGTCTCCTAAACCGCAGCGGGGCCCATCGGCACGTCTGACTTGACTTTCTGTTGTGCTGGACGGTGTACAAACATCAGAAGTATGTCATGATCTTAATTTGTCGCTGTGGGACTGCTGGCATGAGTACGCGTGACTCTTGCTCAATTGAACCTTTTGTTCAGGGGCATGGCTGTGTGGGTTTGCAGACAGCTACAGTAAATCCAAAACCAGGGACTGTCGTCTTGGTGGTCTGGACGTCCTCGGTCTGGCCGTGCTCCCAGGAGCTTCCGAGAAGCTGTGCTGCCACTTGTAGCCTTCCTTCATCTCGTAAACTTCCAGCGAGTGCTGAAGTTGGAAAAAGTTGAAGCCTTCAGTAGAAGGGGATTTCCAGACCCCTAGAGAAAGCTACTCTGTCTCTGCTCATGGCCGGTCCCTTTTTTTGCAAAGAAAGAAAGAAGGGAAGCATAGATGATACTTTATTATTTGTACTTTCGGATCTGCTTCCTCCCTCCTCTAAGCCCTATTTACTTGTAAGATTATCCTAAACGACTGACTGGATAACCTTCGCTGGAGGGACCAGGGTGAGAGAAGCAGCAGTAGTAGAGTAGGAGCAACATGCTGGTCAGCCTAATAATGCTGTCTCCTACTGATAAATACTCTTCTGAGCTAAACTGCAGGTGGGAACTGTAGCACTTGGAGCCGAAGAAGTGATTAAAGGGCACGTGCAGACAGCAGAGCTGCTGTAGTATATGGCTGTCTGATTCTCTGATTAGAGCACCAGGTTTAATGTTTTCTTTGATAACTGAAATGCTTATCATGCTAGCACAAACAGCAGCAAACATTGTATGTCATAGCTGAAGGAGTGCAACTTGAAAGGCTTGGTTATACATTGAAAAATAAATCCAGATTGTCCTGGTTACTGATATGTAGAGATAATGCTGTCTATGAGTGGACTTTGGCTCTTAATGCGATGCAAGCGTGTTGCACTTTGCGTCATGCAATGCAGGTTTGCAAAAGGACACTGAAATCTAACCTGTAATGACGGTGTGTTTGGCTATATGAAATGCAAATGCTTTAACGGACTGTAAAAAATTAACACTGCTTCAGATCCTTCTAGGACTCTTGCTAGTCACTCGATCAAATCATCCTTGGTCGCAGATGCTGGCTGACAGAGAAAATAGTACATGCAAACAAGTCAGCGAGGGCTAATGCTCAGCTAGCTTCTAAAAATACTATAATAGCTGGATGGTACAGTAAGTTAAGTAACATGCTTTAATTTCATATTGAGAGCATTTATTGGAAGAGGAGGGAAAGCTGGGGATTAAAACGCGGAGCAAACACATGACTTACCGGGAGCCCGGTTTCAGCGGCGGCGGGGGGGTCCTGATGGACCAAAGCAGGTGCCCACCTTGCTGAGGGCATCGGCCACGGCCCTGAGCCCCAGCACAACGAGGCCGCTGGCACGGAGCAATTATATAACTTTTTTTTTTTTTTCCCCCTTTCTTCTTTTAACCTTGTTCCAGTGTCTGTCTGATCTCTGCTGCAGCTGGCCAAGTGCCACTGTTTGTGCACAACGGACACAAACAGATTCTGGAGGGTCATGTGAAACTACCCCGAGCTCTTTAAATCGCACCGCCCTTACCTTTTCTCCTCTGCTGCCTGCATTGCTTTAACAGGTGTGGTTTTGTTTATGCACGGCTGTTGCTTTACTTTAGCACCTGGGTTCTGCTGGCCCTCAGCGCCCGGAGAAAGCCTTTGGTTCCATGCCTTGCTCAAGCCGCAGGAGAAGTCTGCAGACTTTCTGGGTGACTTTCTGGGCAGGGGTTTGCTCCTGAAGAAACAGGCAGGGGCATCAGCTTTGTGAGAGCAGCACCGGCAATCATTCATCATTGAAACCTCTGCTGCTGAAAATTTCGGTATATCTTACCATGACCTTGGCTTAAGCTTTGTGAATGAGGCCTGTGGTTCTCAGCATCTTCTGTACAGCTGTAAGGTGATTCCAGAGAGGATGAATCTTATTCCTGTAAATTATTGGTAATTGCTAGTTTAAAAAAAAAATCTGCTTTAATTGAAAAGTTACGGGCTTGCAGCCAGCTTGTAAGCCTGAAATAAGGTCTTCTCAGTTAAGTGTTCACATGTTACTGCTGTGGGAAACCCAAAGGTAAAAAGATGCATTTTGGCCACATCTCATCCTCTGTTACTACATAGTACTGCACAAATCTTGCCTTCCACTAGGGACTTCTATGTCTTGGGACAACCGAAAACACATTTAGGTGTGTAACAAATAGCTTATAAGTGGTTTTTGTGTTCCACCTTTCGTTACTGTTGGGATGCCCTGCTGCTCTTCCCAGACGAAAGGCAATACGCAACTGCATCCACACGTTGGATGTCAGGACTTGTTCCTGGGAAGTGGAACTGACGCTGCTAAACTGCGTCAGCAGGGTTTTACCTGCACGATAAAAATACATGATTTGGAATTGCATGGGGGGAAAAGCATGAGGAAAGCTCTGCATTAGGAGGAAGGATGTTCTGCTGCTTTCTTCCTCATGCCTGTGATGTTCACCTCTCAGCCTTTGTACTAGGTTTGAAATAACTGAAGAGCAATCAACTTCAGCTTTAAGTTTTGACTGAAACTTTTCCCAGATAAACATCTCCTCCCCCCGGTGTCCTTGGAGCCTTTGAAAGAATTATGCTAAACTTTCTGGGGAGTAGACTCTTAATTTTGTATGTGTTTTCTGCTTCCTGCAGTGGCCTTCTTGTGCTGCAAGTCCCAAATTTCCTGCCTGAATTTAAAACTGAGATGTTGTGGGCCAGGTCAGTGCTGGCTGTGTGGCATCCCAGAGAAAATGAGATACATCCAGTGAAAACGACTAGTGCTCCAAAAGTGGTAATAATGTTAGGATGCGGTTCCAAGAGATTTGACGGAGACAGGAGCTTATGAGTTGCTTGTTCCTAACATGTGTTCAGTTAGCTCCAGTGAAAGAGCTAACAAATATTGCCATGTTTCAAGAAAGTAAAAACAAATACAGTCATGCTGACAGGAGGTCTGATTTTTTTTTTTTCCTTGATTCTTAAGAAGCAACTAAAAAACTTGTGTGAGATTAGCTAGATGTGCCTCATGAAACAACAGCCAGTGTCACAAAAAACAGTGGCAAGGATGTAAAGAGCTGTAAGGGGAAGTGGCCAGTATGGAGGCAGAAGGCTGAGTGGTCTCAGTCGTATCTGGCATAGATAGATGGATGCCATATGTATCTTAATATATATTGTTTACTTGTAAAAACCTCCCTTGGTCATACCACTGTTGGCAGTTCTTGTCTTATAAACGCCTGTGGGCTCCTGAATTGATCCCTGATGGTGAAGGCACTCAAGAGTGGTGCTGGAGTACTTGAATCAAAGCTCAAGTTATCTGCTGTTTGAGACAGTCTCTCTGAATAAGAGATAATATAATTTATTTCATATCCTGTGTAACTATATACAGTTCTTATACCCAAACTCTACATCCATTATGGTTTTGAGCATTGGCTTATATTCTGTAGCTGGAAATGTTGGGCTGAGAGCTCACAGTTGCACACAGTTGAATTGCCACTCACTGCGTGCATGTTATTGCTCTGCCATTAATTACAACGTCATTTGCTGTGAAGGTGGTTCCTATGTTTTGACATAAATGTGCATCATGCTGTTGTGTATTTATCCCACACTTTGGGCAGGAACATGTATACAGTCACGTATATCACTGCTACAGGGTTTATGGGCAGTGATATATTAATGTAGTCAACTTCATGCACTTGCTTCTGTTTTTCCGGTATATGCAAAGGTATGCCAACTTTGTAAAACTGTGTACCTGCTCTAAATTTCCTTCTTATACTTCTAAAACTCAGTGTGACTTATCTTGCTTTTCTTATTATATTTTGATTTTCCTGCTTTCTCCTAGTCGTCTTTTTTGGCAAGTTCTGTGACAAACAGTGGTATTTTAGACTTAGCCAAATTCAGTCTCTGTTAAAACTTCTTGAAACCTGATCTTGTGAGAGTTCTAGTATGAAGGAAAAAAAAAAAAATACAGGTTGGCATCCAGAGCTATGGATGTTTATCTAAACTGAACTTCTGATTCCTCTTGAGGTTTGGTAGTTCACTACTGAATCTGTTTCAGTCCAGTTAATTAGTTACAAACCCCTAAGCCACAGACTTGAAATTAAAGAAAACAAAGCCCCAAGCCTCCACATAACTTGATGCAAGAAGAAACTTTTGTTAAACCAAGAAGTGCATTTACATCACTGTTTCCCAGTTGGAAATGCAAAACTGATGTACAGATGAGCCTACAGTATAGTTATTGATTCTGGATTCGTGCCACCTGTATTAATGTGTTAATCTAGTGTCTCCCTATAGTCCCTCCCTCACCCCTGACATTGGTTTCTCCTTTCAGAGGTATGACAGGGATTTTTCTTTTTGTATCAGTGGTTTGGCTCTGTGCAGTGTAGCTTACAGGGAGTACAGAATGCCTTTTTTTGATAAGATTTCCTGCTCTTCTCTTTTTAGGACAATGTAGATCAGACTTCGGCTCATGGTCGGCGGGATCTGGTGGAACCAGGTTTCCAAGAACCATCTAACCGCATCTCCCTGAATCACCAAGGTAAGGAACGGTGGGTGGGAATCCAGGCTCCTCGGCGGAAAGCCAGGGCGCTCCATAAGCAGAGATAGTTTTACCTCCATGTTGCTGTTTCTCCTTCTCATTTAAAAAAAAAAAAAAAAAGTAGTTCTGGGTGGTTGGAGGAGGAGAGCTGAGAAATAGTTTTTTGTCACAACTGTCCTGTGAGCTGTGGATGAAGACCGTGAAGAACTTGTGGTGCATCTCAAGCCTTGTAGCCCAAACTGGGATTGATAGCCTGGGTGGCAGGTACATTCTCCTCTTTTTATTACGGGGGAGGAGGGAAGTACTGAAATTGAATTCAACATTTGTAATGTTAAAGTTGCATTTGAAAAATCTTTGATTGCTATAAGAAGGGTTCAGGGCTCTGGCTCAACTTTAGGAGGAAAGAAAAGTATGTTTACTTGCTTTGCATGACAGAAATCAGATCATTCTGGGAAAAAAAAGTCCTGAACTAGACATTGTAAAATAAATCTTAAAAGCCTTTCTTTGCCAATATCTGTCTGTTCAGATACCTAAAAAAAGACAGTTACTATTATAGCAGGGACTTTTTAGCTCAGCTTTATTTTTTTGGCTTTGAAATAATTAATGATAGAGAGTGCCGTCTTAACCGGTGAACCCCCTTGCCCTCAGGGTTCGTGACGGCTTAATTTGGAACCAAGTCCTTGAAGGTCATCTTCAAATGTTTCTTCAGTGCAACAGCTAATAGTATTGCAGTCAGCGCAAGGCTATGGAAATAAAAAAGATCGTAAACTTGTTACTTAAGCATGTCATATTTGGTAAATATTTTAAGTTTTCCTTTCAAAATCCAGCTGCTTCTGTTTGCCAAGGGCAGCAAGACTAGAATTTCATGACTTGTTGATCCTTAAGACTATTTAAGTTTCATAAACAAATCCCAGAATGTAATAAGGATTGTATTTTAATTTACTCCCCTCCCCAAGTCTTCCAGTTTTTTAAAGCTTTGCTTTGAATTGAAGGTAACATGTTGCCGCGTTATCCAATTTAAAACTTCTAGTAGTGCAGGCAGTGTGTTGTGGGATGCTTGCATGCTTACAAAACAGAGTTTATAAATGCCATTTTTCATTCGTATTAGAATGGTACTGTTACATTTATTTCACCTACCTTGGGATGTGCAAATCCTGGAGTAGATCTATACAGGTGACTTCTTCTGAACCTGTTTGTAAATGCCCCCCTTTAATCAAGGGCTCTGGGGGGGGGGGAGTGCATCCTGTGAGGTCTAAGTTCATGCGTTAGAGTGAGAATATGTGAGGCTGCTGCTTATGAAGTCTGAACGTTTATTGAAGAGATAGGTAGTATTGCATTTTGTAGCCTGACATTTTCCTTATAGAGTAACACTTCATTTTCAGATCCTCCTTTTCTTCTATCAATATTGTAGTACTGCAGAAGGATCCATACAGTGTCGCCTGATGGGTGGCTCTGCCTCAGCTACTTTGAGACAAATGTCTGTATGCAAACTGGTACAAATTAATTTAGGAAACAGCTATCTTTAAAGAGAATGCTTTTTGTAGAGTTACCGGCTGTTTAAGGCCTGTTTATAAAGAAAGACCCTGTTAATGGTTTTCCCAATAGTTTCTGAAATAAAGATCACTTTTGCACCCACAAATTTTAGGGGATTTTTTCCTATGTCAGCTGACTGACAGCAATCAAATCCAGTATTTCTAGAATCTTTTTGATTTTGTTGCTGAAGTAGGTATTTAGCACGTTATTAATCTTGCCTACCCCTGTGACCATGAAGTGCTGTTACATTAGTGGCGTGGATTAAGAACTGAAACCTGAATGCCCAGAAGTGGTCTTTGATGCTGCACTGGGCTGTAGTGCTTCTGTCTTTTTGCAGTGTTGGGGGGAAGTAACGTGCCTTACAAGCATGATACCTGCTGCTTCGGTATCTTCTTGAAAATGGAAGTGACCATAAGCGCGATGTTATGTCATGTCTTGTGTGTTTGTTCCATCCAAGTGTGAGCTTTCATACACTCTTTCATAGAATATGAAATACACATTCTTGTCCAAGAACTTGGAAGTACAAGTATTTTAAGAGCTGCCACGTATTCCGGTAACTGATTAATGAAGAGTACATAGAAAAATATAATATGAACAGCTTCAGAGGGAGTTGTGACGTGGTCTGAACTAGCTCCCATGCAGTCATATTAGTTACACAATAAATAGGAAGACTAGATTACTAACAAAGTGGGTTTTTAAGTTCTCTGGCAGCTGTTTGCTTTTTTACTCTTACACTAAACTGTGTTATCCCTTACTTGCTATCAAAGCTTTGCCGGCACTGACTTTGATGAAAAGAGTAAACCTGTATCCAGAAGTAACTTGCGGGACCACTGCTTGCATTTAATAAATGAATCTGTTTGGTGGTATGTCTTGATTACATTGATGATAAAGATATTTGCAACAGACCATGGCATATTTTGCTTCCAGTTATATACAACATTACTTGCTCACTTCAGCTTATACTGCCTAGCAGATCTAAAGCTTTTGCTCCTGTGTTTCACCAGACTTTTAAGGAAAACTGACAGGCTTGCAACAAAGGTGGTTTAATACATATTTAACATGAGCAGAAATTGTGGAAGGATTGGAATTGGCTAAAATATTTCATGTGTTAGGTGCTCTCTGCCTTTTTCCCTTTAGTGTACTGTGCCTTAAATGCTGCAGCTGAACTTTGAACAACCATACTTACTGCATTATTTTATGTATACACTTCCAATTCATCCCTGACCACGTTGCTCAGTGAGCGCAGCAGATTTGCCAGTTTTGTTGAACATTAACTTATAGCCCTTTGATTTTCACTGGGAGAGCTTTGGTATGAGCACTTGCAATTCTGAACCAGACCTGGCTTTCCACAGCCTATGAAAATGGTGATTAGCTTCCTCCTAGGCATCCGAGTCCCTTCAACACAAGCTGGCAAAAGAGCATTCAAGTGGAGACTGAGATATCCCTGCCAACTGTCCCTGCGTGAATAAGCTCTTTCTTGTGAAGGGTGTTTCAAGTACATGTTTCCTGCTGAATCACTCTTTTTACACAAGCAGATGCTTTATAACTGTTCAGCTTTTTCTTTTAAAAGAATATCTTGTAAAGATTGGGGAGCAGAGAATACTTTTTGTAAAGTGAGGAATCTCTAAAATAGGCAGGTTTCATATGAAACATACGTAAAAAGTTGAGTGTGGATGGAATAGTATTTTTTCCTAGAAATAGTTCAGTAACTGCTTATGTGTAGGTATGCTGATAAACTCGCTTACCTTAACAATAAGTATTTTTATATCTAAGCCATTATTTAGTATTCACTTTTCAATGATTCTGCTAGTTGGGCAAATTTCGTAAAGGTACTAAACGCAGAGAGCAGGAACTAGGATTTCTTACCTCTATTCCCCAAAAGCTACTTCATAAATTGAATGCAACAGGAAAGAGCAGGCTTCATCCAACTGAAGAATACTAATATCCCCTAATGTAAAGGAACAGATACGCTTCAGCTACCTATTGAAAGTTATAGGAAGTTAACAACAGCCAGCCAGGATTTGGCATTTAATTAACAGCAAGTCAAGTATTTCTCAAGCAGTCCTTCCAGAAGCTGTAGTAAAGCTTCTAGGCATGGAGAAGAAAAATGTCTAAACTGTAGCATTTTCTGAAGAGTTCAGGAAGGAGATGAAGAAACAATCAAAACAATTATTTACCATCTTTTAAAACACCAAGAGAAAGAGGAAGTGAGAGCATGCGTAGGATGGGACAGGTATTGTTATTTTTCTAAATTTTTTCCCTTCAGGAGTGGAGTGTGGAGATGAAGGAAACTGTAGCCTCCTCAGGCACGTCTCACTTTGCAAAATATTTAGCACTCACAAATGTTCAGTATTTTGCAATGACAGGTTCTCTGCAGTGTGTAGCCTGCAGCGTTCCTACCCTGTGCGGTAGCGAGGGGCAGAACTGGGGAGCATAGTGGCGATTGTAGTCAAAACGCTTGCATTCACGTGGCGATGCCATTCTGCGGCCCTTCGTAGAGGTGGTGGGCTCCAGCACTCGTTCTCCCTGTCCCATCCCAAAGGGGGCTGCTGGTTCTTCTCTCTCCCCGAGCACCCTGGCAGCGCAGCCTCCGCTCCTCCCGGTTCCGCCAAAGTTAACCTCCAGTGTGTCTCAGTAGCACGACAAGTCTCTCCTATGGATTTCCCTGTGCTGCCTAGGAGTGGCCTTGCCACATGAAGTGCGACAGCAAAATACACCATGCTACAGAAAACCGTAAGCCCAACTGAATTTGTTTACTGTCGGACTTCGGGGGGGGGGGTTAACCTGCCAGCTGTGCTACCGCTGTTTCTCATCTTGTGCTGTACTTCTGGGTTTTTCTTTGAGGTGTGTTTTGGAGCTCGTTTTTCTGTTTGTTTTTCTAGCAAGCAGCAAACAGTCCCAACTCTAGTCCCATCCGTGAAGCTTATGGGCAGTACCTTTTATTGGTACTTGACGTGTACTTTTTGAGATTGTGCAGCTACTTCTTATTCAGGATTTTGAAGCCAGGCATAAATAAGATACATTCTGTCACCTTGACTTTCAGTGGAGGTATTAGATATGCAATTCTGGCACTTTCTCGATGTGTGTGCTTGCGGGATGATGGTTGGTGTCTGTTCAAATGTGTTTTGCCATGGGTCTGTGACGAAAGACTTATCTTCCTTTTATTAATGGACTCGTATGCAGCCGTCCTCTCCTGAGGCGCTCCCAGCTCTTGATGGACTTGATGCTTTTTGTCACAGCAGTTCGCAGACAGAGCCGAGCCGAACATTGTGGTACCTCTGACTCCATAGCCAGGTAGCTTTGGCAGCGGAAGGAAACGATGATAGGAGTTGTTTTAGCCAACAGCTGTCCTTTGTCAACAGCCAGCTCATCCTTTGGTCTTTCTTGGTTGGTCACGGTAGGAAATCTTGCTTACAGTGAGACGATGAAGATGCTGTGGTTGCGGATCAGTTGGCATTAGGTTTCCCACCTGTACGTACAGACGACTTGTTCCCACTGCAACTGGAGGGATCCAGACCAGCTGCCAACTTGCATCGCGCTGCAGCCTGCTCTTGAGGTAGATGCTCTCCTGTACCTCGCTGGCTAGTTACTAATACATTAACTTTTATAGAGATGCTAAATCTCAGCAGTGGTGGAAACTACCCTTCTAGTACACTGCCTGGGTCCAAAAAATACAAGCCCATGTAAATACGGACAGACTTTTGAGTGACTATAGGCTTAGATGAAGTATTATGATGCCTAAGATTTAGCCCAGAGAAGTAATCTTGTGTAGCACTCTTTTTCTCCCCTACTGTTGTTGTTACTTGCTTTTAGTATCTTTTCTTTTGTATTTGCCTCAGGACAGGCACGTGAGGTTGAGGCGATTTCGTTATTCATTCTGTAGCTAAGGAGGAGCGTGTTCCGATACGCTTCAGTTGTGGGATCTGACTGGGATGAGTCGGTTATTTGGTGTATCAGAACTAACCCATGTTTTTGCAGAATCCAGCTGGTACTGAATTGAAAATGTAGAGTGAAAAACAGATAGTCTTGTTTGCATTGCAGAGACAATACTGCCAGACATTCATGAATTCTCATGCTTTGTATAAATGTTGTTGTCATTGTCCAGCCTTAGAAAAAAACCACCATTAGTGCCAAAAAGATTTACACTGACTACCCTTACGCAGAGAGCGGAGCCCCTGCTTGCTGCCTAGCTCATTACAGTACCTTTGTCTTGTTTTGGAGAAGGCTTCCATTATGTTTGGTGATGAATCTTGTTAGCAGAGCTACTAGGAGGGCACTCATAATAGCTCTGTAGAAGTTTAACTTCCCTCATTATATTAGTTCCCAAACCTTCGGGCTGGCAGAACTCTGAGGGGAAAAAAAAAAAAAAAAAAAAAGACAAAAAGAGAAGACAAAATAGGTTGGTGTTTAGTACAGATAATTTCAGAGATTTGCAGCAAGCTACAGGAAGACAAAATAGACCACCTGATTGAGTTTAGCAGGAAGACTCTGTATATAATAAGGCTGCTAATGATGATTGAGTGAAATCAGTAAAATGAGAAGAAACAGACCAAAAATCATTTAAAATGTTGCGTGTTCAGAGAAACATATTTGCAGGTGACTGATGGATTTTCTTTTATTTTTATTGGGGTTTTTTTTCATGTATCAGCTCTTTAGTATCAGTTTCACAAATCTGCAGTTTTGGACATACTTAGAATTAAATGTGTTCCTCTGAAGCCACCTGACATGAATTAAAAAAGCTCGACTATCTATCTCATGGTTGACAAGCATGGGATTTTAAGCTGTTTATAATTTCTCAGGATTCAGTGTGTCCTTCAGGTAAATTTCTCTGAGAAGGTAGGATTCAGTGCAGGGAAGGAGACCTCTGTCTTGGTTGCACAGGGTGCAACATGGTTTGCCTTGGGACCTTTATACATTGGAATTTTACAAGTGGAGATGTAGAAAAAAATGAGGATTTTAAAGTAAGCCTAAAGCAAGAAGAATTACAATATTAAAAATTAATCTTCCCTATTTACATGACTGTCAAAGTAAATTTAATTTAAGTCTGTTTTCTTCCGTGGCCTATGGAAAAATGGTAAATTTATTACCAGGTTTGCAATGAACTTCTTGCCACGTTGGAGGGGAGATGTTTACTGGGGCAGAGTGGTTGCAGTGGGAGAGCAGGTGGAGCTGGGCTGGGGAGTTGGTTCCTTGCTCAAGATAGTCCATGACCTGTCCCTCCGGGACTGAAGCTGTATGGGTGTATGACGCCTGAGAAAGGGGTTTGGTTGTTTTTTCCTACTGAAGATAGAGGGATTGTGTTCCTCCGCCTTCTCTTTCAAGATTTGTATCTCCGGTTATCGTGGGCAGGGGTGGGGTGGGGGGAGTAGAGTCACAGGGTGTGAATTTAGGGTGATTAGAAGCTCGTTGCTTGCTGTTACTGTTAAATTCTTGTCTAAAGCTTTGGGAGGGGAAGGTGTAAATGGGGCCCCTGGGCGGTGTGATTCTGTTGCTTCTTTCCAGATCCTCCTCCTCAGAGCAAGAGGGCATTTACCCCCCTTACCCCTCACGCCTTACCTGTCGGAGAACAAGTTAGCTTAGTGCTGGTATAAGCCTAAAGTGATGACTCTTTAAGAAACCCGCCACGAATCAAACAGGGAGAGGGGAGGCACTGTGAAAAAGGTGGCGAAATCACACGTCCTTTTGAATTCACTTTTGCCCTTAATATTAAGGGATGTGCCTTTCCTGCTACCACCGAAGCCGAGCTAAGGCTTAACTGTCGGAGGAGCAGCCGCCATTTTCATCCCTTGGCCAGGTAACGGAAGGGGCAGATGGGGACGCGCTCCCTTCTCGCCCGGGGGTGAGCGCTCCTGGGCACCTTGCGGAAGGAAGGCTTTCTCCCTGTGCCGCTCGCTGTCGGCCCTCTTGGGACGCAGACGTTCACGTCGCGTACTTGCTCGCTGTCGGCCCTCTTCCCCGGAGCCGCATCGGCTCGGTGAGGCGATGCCGTCGGCCGCACGGACGCTTTCCGCGCCGGCGCGGCTGCTGCCGTCGCGTCGGGGCCGGTGGCCGCTCGCCCGGTGGCCGCTCGCCCAGCGCCCGGCTGCCGGGGGCTGCTGGGGGGGAACAGCACCTCGCGTGGGGGAAACCGACCTGCGAGTCCTACGCCGAGATGATGCCGTTCGGGATTTGGGGGTTTGGGGCTCGCGCTCGTGAGCCCAACGCTTCTGTTGGAAACGGTGTTCCTGGGGAAATTCAGTGCCTCAGTAGATACCTACTCGTGATGAGGTGCTTCTCCTTGGTACCCGAGCTGAGTTCCTTTCTTACGCACTTACATCTTTTGTGAAGAAGAAAAAAAAAAAAAAAAGTCCAAAATCCTACAGGTAGCGCGCTCTCTCCTCTGTAAATGTATTTACTCAGCAACTTGTGTCATCCCCATCCTCGCTGTAAGCAGATCACTAAAGCAGCCAAGTGCGGTAGGTTCCCGTATTTTTTCATTGCTTTATATACTGATTTATTTACTGTCCAACAAGTATGGGGAGACTTGTGGTCTCAGGTTGTTCTCTGCCTCCTAGGCAGCTTATTTCTTCCGTTTGAGTTAATGAGCTTAGTTATCCCAAATGCCCTCTTCTAATTTAATCAGTACAAGTTAACTGTACAATCTTGGGATGAGCTCATGTGTTTTCTGGAATAACTTTTATTGCCTTTATGTTTTCTTTTGTAATCTGACTAAATTTGTACTGTTGAGATGTTAGGAGGGTGGAAGGATGGAAATTAATACTGTCAGCAAAGGCTGTTTTGATAGCTTCTGGATGACATTTTTAACATGGCTGAGTTGAATTCTTGCCTGTGCCACTCCACCATCTTCCTGCACATCCCTGGGTTCTGCATATTCTTCCCTGTTAGGGGGGCATGTTTCAAGTGTATTTGGTTTTATGTAAGAAGCTTTTGAACCTTTCAGTGAAGGTGTTATAGCCAAATGTCAAAACATGGCTGTGGGCACTTAAAAATAGTCTCAGTACTAATGAGCTTTCCAGCTAGGAAAGTTGATTTATTATGTAGCCTAGTTTTTAATCATGCCATAACAATGGCAGTTGTTCAGTAAAAACAATGTCTCTGCAGCATCAGAATATTAACTTCAAATTCTGACACCTTAACCAAAATCAAATCCTAAATTTCAAAGGCAGTTTGACATGTAAAGGGGAAGGGTATATTTAAAGATGGAAACAATCCATACTCACTGCAGCTGTACTGCCTGTTAGGAAATAGTGCTTAAAAGAACGTTTTCAAAAGTGTAAGTATCTCGTAATTTTTGAGATAAAAGTACAATGTCACTATGCAAGGTCAGCTTTAATGGAGAGAGAACTGCCGTTCAGTATCTGATTACATGGAAAGCTCTAGGGCACTAATCTGGTTTCATGACTGTTGTGTTCAAGTCTGAAATAAAGCCATTCTGCTTATTCAGATATTTAAGGGTGTCACCTATAAATAGATCAGAAATTGATTGCCATTTATCTGCAATGCACCTAATGTTTGGAATTACTGTGACTGATTGGCGGGGGGGGCTATTTTCTAAATCTGTCTACTTTGGTAAAATCTGTTTCAAGAGCACAGTGTTACTTACCGTACATCTCTGTGCTTTCTGAAGGCAATGGGGGAAAACAGACCCGCTTTCCTATGAAACTTGCTTCCCAGAGTGTGGTGGCAGTGGTGTGGCAAAGTGGAGGCAGTTGTAGTGCCAGAAACTGCTCCCTGAATTCTTGAGACTGGCTGGACTTGAGCTTTGCAAGAACAGCCTTAGTTCACCAAATTTAGCAATTTTGAGACTAGATAAAATTTTTAAGGTGCCCCCCCCAATGAAATCTATTTAACTCCTTCAGATAAAGCCCTGAGTCACTCCCACCCCTATTTAAAGCACACTGAACTGATTTGTGTCCTGTCTCTGATCAGCCGTGCACCTTTGATCTCTGTTGTGATGGCAGATAATTTCTAAGGGCTGACACAATGCAGCCCTCTTGTCTGCAAACAATTCTGGGAGACGTGTATTCAAGTTTTAGGTTTTTGGTATTTTTTTTTTCCCCTGACCTTCAAGGTTATATTTTTGGTCTCTATCAAAGTAGTGAGAGGGTGGAGAACAGGCAGTACAGCTCTTGGTTTCCTTCCATTGTTTGTCCTAAAGATAAAAGTGTCCTAAGCCTTGGTTTCTGTCTCTTCTTTCTAGTGCCTCAGGTGGAGCAAAATATAAGTTAATTTACCTTTTTATGAGCTCCATCCTCTAAGCAGAGCTTTTATCATCTTAGGAATTAATACAAAGATTCACTTTGCTCCTCTTTAAAAAAAAAAAAAAAATAACCAAGCAATGACTAAATCTGTAACATTTCCAGGGGTAAGAAACAGAATGAGGGCGAGGCGAGACTCATTCACAAGAGTGAAATGGGGCATATTCGTAACACAGCAGTTCACCCGGCAAAGGCTTCTGTTGCTTTAGGATTCCTTCCGATTCAACAACTTGATGCCCTCCCTTGTCTGTTGTTAGCTGGTCTTAATTAGAGGAAGAATTATAAGTGCTAAACAAAAGGTGGCTTTGTACTTAAAAATCCAATGGATTTTAAAAGTTGGCTGACACTATTACAGCAAATTTAGGTTGAGGGGTCTGGACAAGTATAGAATTAGTTTAAGGTTTTAGCATCCTTTTCTGCATACTAGAACAATTTTCGGGAGCTTAAGTACTGGAAAACTGGGATTGTCACATAAAGATGTAGCACATCTTACAGTTGAGAGGAAAATGCCCAATTCAAGTTATAGCTTAAACATCATCTTTCTCAGAAATGCCTTTTCTAATCTGTTTATAAAAGAGATTGGTTCTGCCAGATGACTGCAAATTTTAAGATTTTTCCAGCATAGGAACGTATTCCCTTTAGTCAAGACAAACAAGTTGCACTGGAATGTGCTCATGGTCTGTATCAGCAAGTATAGCTTAACTTAGTTATGTCAAGAAGAATATATACTGTGGTATATCTGAAAAAATGGATGTCACTAAAAATACCTGGCTAATAAATTTCTGTGGTGTTGGATGAATGTGAAAGTAGGCTTTCTTGGTGGCAAAGTTGTGTTTATTTAAGTATCAACATGATTTTCTACGCTTAAAAAAGTGATTAAAGGTTCATGACTGAAGTCAGAGTTAAGATAGGAAGAACAGTGTAAAACGGTACATGGTTTGATTACAGCGACGTGCTGGTTCTTTCTGTAAGCCCTGCGTCTCTGCAGAGTACTGCCCGTACCCACAGCCCGTCCTCGCTGAAAGAAGGCGATTTGAAGGCGACGAGTGACCTCGGGCCAGCTGCCTACTTCGATAGCAGGGTCTTTGTTGGGTGGACGGTTCCTTTTTCACTCATTTTGGAAGTTGCGTGGGGTAGCAAACCTCCAAAGTCTGCGCTGCGGGGTTGCACAGAGACTCTTACGCTCACATGTAAACGAGCGATTGCGGACTATAGCGGTTAATGATGGCAGCAGCAGACCTGACTCCCATGTATTGTTAGTTAGCCATCTATACCTCGGGCAGCTATCAGCTGCTCCGAATAATTGGACTCAGCCGAGGTTTTGATGAAACTGGACCACAGAAATTGTTGCAGGACGCTCCTAAGTGTGCGTTTCTTCAAATGAGCTCCCAGAAGCAGCGACAAGCTCTCCACTCCATGACCCCCCCCCAGCAGGAGTTGGGAAATACTTGCTGAGGTTGGCCGCTGTGCCTGTGCAGAGCGGGGCAAAGAGTTAGAAGCACTCATTCAACAAATTAGCTGTTACGTGGGATGAAACAAATCACCGTAGATGTCTACCTACATTTTCCCCATCAACAAAATGAGTATATTGCTATTGCAAAACTTCTGTCAAGTATATGGCTGAGATCTGCTTCGTAGTGTGCATGCTATTTTTGAAGATGAAGTCCCGCTTTGTTCATGTCATTAAGTTGAGAGCCAGTTCTGAAGAGATGAAATCAAGATTGAAACGTGAACATGAATGAGATTGTATCCTAATATATAGACTAAACTATAGACTGTTACTTTGACATGGTGGGTAGTCTTTCTATACATTGACTTGTTTGTACACAGCGTATGACATGGAAGTGGTGAAAAATAATGCAGCTTCTAAGTACTATAAATGTGCTTCGATTGAAGGTGCATAATTCTTGACTCACAGTAGGGAGGGCGTCAGTGAATTAAGCTGAAGGGTAGTCGACGCTTTCTCTTTGTGTGTATGGGGGTTGAAATCAAAGTTGGGAACAGTGACTAGCCTTGCAAGTTGACCTTGGAACATTTACTTAAAAAAAAAAAAAAAAAAAATTGGCATTAAATGTGGGATAACGAGATAAGGGAAAACCACTTGAGGCATAAAGCATGGTGAAAAGCCACGGAGTTTAAGATGGTTTTAATATGTAGCTGAAGTGAAACTATTGAAAGAGATGTAATTCATTTTCATTACTGTAGGAGCCAAGATGTCTACTAATACAGTATTTATGTTTGTGGTAATATCTTTCCACTATTGTGTATCTCTATAAACCTTCTGTTTAAAAAAACCAACCAAACAAAGCAAAACAAAAAAACCCTCTCAACCCTCCCTCCTTGGGCCAGGATACATGTCTCCTGCTGTGTTAGGCTGGTAAAATACAAAACAGAGAGATCCCTTTCTGAAGAGCAAGTTTAGAGATGAATCTGGCAGATTGTTGGCTCCAAGGCAAATTGAGAATATCGGGGAGAAATTTGTTGAAGGCAGGGCTTGGGTGAATGCCTCCTTTCTTACAGTGGGGGTGTTTGAGCAAGAGGACTTGGTGATCGTGGCACTGATGACTTTGCCCTGAAAAAAGATGTCCTTTCAAGTAGGCTGTTCTCAGACCATTTACATTCCCCAGGGCCTGGTGTCTCCCAAGGGTTTGGTGGTACAGCTGTGCTGGCATACTTCCTAATGTACTTGTAATAGCAAAAAACCCCACTTTCTCCGAAGGAAGTTTATTCTAGTTTGACAAGTGAATTGAAATGCAGCAGTAAAAGCATTCTTAGACACTTATACTGGGCTAGAAATACAGATATTTTTAACAGGAAAAACAGTTGAAATGTGTAGTCATTTCTACTGAACTGGTTGTGAGCAACCTTTCCTTGTATTTCAGGCAAACGTGCAGACCTATACAGAGTAAGGGCAGTGAATTCAAGAGGTTAATGTTGAATGTTGCATGTGTCTCAGCTCCAGCCTGAAATGAGTCTTTTTGATCTTTGTGCCATACAAACACAGAGGAGGGCTCAGACCCCCGCCAACAGATCCGACACAGAAGGGATAGAGAAGAAATGCTTTCGCGCTATTAAGTTGGTGGTTTCAAATCTGAGAGGTGGAAGAGAGATTTTTAGTGCTGTGGGTTAAATAGCTTTTAAATAGGCTTGGAAGAAACTTAAGGGTTAATCTACCCCCAAAACCTTTGTGGATATAGCGTTACCACTATGGATATAGTATGGGGTTTGTGATCCCTTTGCAGTATTTTATACTTGTAACGGGTCCTTGTATATCGATTCAGTTGTCCTGGAGAAATGCTGCTGTTGAGCATACCTCACTTTATTCACTGACCTGATAGAAGCAACGTGAGTGCTTTTCACACGTTAATGAATGCCCGCCTGAAAAACGTCGGTCAAAATACTTGACATGTCTCATGCAGGCATCTAGATCACTGCAAGATACATTTTATTGAGAGCGTGTGGGAAGAGAGAGTCTGTTAGTGCATCCTCAGTTTTGGAGGGGCCAACAGACTAGCTAATGAGGGCAGAATCGAGGGGTGTTGTTGACAGAGTGGACGTGTTGTGGTTTAACCCCAGCCAGCAGCTGAGCACCACGCGGCTGCTTGCTTACTTCCCTACCACCCAGTGGGATGGGGAGAGAATCGGGGGGAAAAAGTAAAACTCGTGGTTTGAGATAAGAACAGTTTAATAGGACAGAATGGAAGAAAATAGTAATGATAATAGTAACAATAATAAAGTGGCAATAATAATAAAAGAATTGGAATATACAAAACAAGCAATGCACGATGCAATTGCTCACCACTTGCCGATCGATGCCCAGTTAGTTCCTGAGCAGGGATTTCCCTACCCCCGTCCCTGGCCAACTCCCCCCAGTTTATTTACTGGGACATGACGTCCCATGGTATGGAATACCCCTTTGGCCAGTTTGGGTCAGCTGCCCTCGCTGTGTCCCCTCCCAACTCCTTGTACCCCTCCAGCCTTCTTGCTGGCTGGGCATCAGAAGCTGAAAAATCCTTGACTTGGTATAAACACTACTTGGCAACAACTGAAAACATCAGTGTGTTATCAACATTCTTCTCATACTGAACCCAAAACATAGCACTATACCAGCTACTAGGAAGAAAATTAACTCTATCCCAGCCGAAACCAGGACGGGACAATGTAGAGGTTAATATGGTAGAAAAGAGCGTAAGTGGCTCTCAATGTAATGGTACCCACTGTGGTGAAAGAGGAAGACGGTAAGAATCTGAAATTTATTTGAATCAAGTACAAAAGAAAGTGTTGCTCTTCAGCTGATGCAAGATAACTCTCCAAATCAGTTCACTGGAAGTTGAAAGGAAGTCCATGTGGGATGTCCACTCTGGAGGACTGTTGGGGATGGAGAAAACTTTGAAGCAGGTTCTAGTGCTTTACATAGCACAGAAGCTGGTGGTGCAGGTCTTTCCTGTTCTCAAGCCATATGTTGGGGTTTTATCCATTTTATGATTAGAGTTAAGAATGTATTGGTGCATAAACACATCAGAAAACAGGAAGAACCTTCATTTATTTTCTACTACTAAAACTTTAAAATATTTTTAGGTAACTGTACGTTCTGATGTTATGCTGCAGCTGCTGTGACTTGTGCTTTGAGTTGTATATTTGTCAAATAAGGAAACAAAGTCTGTGCTTGTTTGTTTCTTTTTCTAGTCAGATAGTCCTCAGGTTCCTCTAAGAAAAGATTGAGGAACAGCAACAAAAATATGTTTTCATTCCAAAGAAAATTCTTTTGAATTTTTCAGAGAGGAGTAAAATAGCAAAAGATAATACTGTAGTGTTGCATTATTTATGGTGCCTCTAGCTTTGAAAAAATCTTGCGGTGTTAAGACTGCCCCAAAATGAACTGGAACAGTACACTACTTTAACTCTGATTTCTTACATAGTCTATGAAGCACATATACTAAGCTTGGGGCTTGTATTAAGCTCACATAATAAGAGGGAGGAGAAAAAAAAAATCGTATTTCATAGCTTAACAAAATAAGCAAGATCTGCAGAAAAACAACTCTGTTGTAATTTGATGTCAGTTCTGCACTAAAATTTTTCACCACAGTGCAGCATTGTGACAATAAACCTCAGTCATCACTGTCTTTGAACTTATCTGACTGATAAGTAGTACAGTATTTATTTCTGCCTTTATGTAAACACTGTACTGCAAGTGGTTCATGACAGCACTTCAGTATGGCAAGCTGTGTCATGTGAGGATACTTTAGAAATGCATCATTTCAAAGCAGCTGACATTCTTGCATTGAGGATGAAGAAGGTTGCGGCACTTTTCTTAAAGCCAAGAAGCTTCAAGGGGAAGATCTGAATTTGTTAATTTATTTAAGTCTCTTTGTGCCTATTAAAAACAACAAGATTCTGTCAAGCTAGTTGTATTTTCAGCTAAAAAAACCCAGACTTAAATGGGGCAAACCAGCTAAACAAACAAAAAAAAATTTAGCATGAGAGGTAGCTAAATTTGGAGTTCTTAACAGTAAGCAGCTACTTAAGTAATTAAAGTATATAAGGTGCTACTGACCAAAGCAATTAGTATGTAATTTCATTAATGGCATTAGGATTGCAGTAACAATATTGAAGTCTTTCTGTCCAAATCAAGATTGCGGGCAGTTTGTGACATGTACAACATGAGGTTAGAAGCAGTGCAATGTTACGGTATGTTACAGCACCGCTGTATGAGTGGATTTGTAACTGTGCAAGAAGGTGTCTTAAACTGGCTGTATATCTTGTTAGTGCTCCTAATTGGTATACATTGCTTGCTAGTTTATGTATACATACACTTGTAAATTTTTATAAGCTTGTGTTTTTATAAGCTTATATACGAAAAAAGGCTTCATGGGGGCTGCTAATTTTTTTGTTTATCTTTGTGATTCAGTTACGAGCTTGCTGCTATTCGACAGCAAAAGAGAATTACTCTTTTTGTATATGTTTTTGTGGTTTGTCCTTAAGTGGCTGAAAAATCCTGGAGAGCTCAGGCAGAGTAAAATATTGCAAGTCCCTCCGAAATCTGAAGTGCTGCAGATGACTGGTTTCTAAACTACAAGGTCTGCAACTCAAAGGCAAGTGGCTGCTGAGCCCAGGGACCACAGTTAGGTAGCTTCTATCCTCGAGAATTAACCATAAAGATTCTTCAGAAGATGACGATGAGTTTTAGAGACTAGGTATTAAAAATAGGCATCGGAGAGTGAATCTGGAATATACTGAAGTCCAAATACAGGTCACCTGCAAGGCTAGGGTAGCATCACCGAAGAATCATTCGGTCAGGTAAGTGAAGCGGTGCAAGCTTGCTGCTGGGACACCAGTGGGTGTTACTACCGCAGTACCGGCTAACCTGGAGTCGCTGACGTTGTTAAAAAGCCATCGAGAGGAGTCGTTCAGAGCGTTAAGGCTTTACAGCAACACTTTTGGCCTACCTTAAGCTCCGTCCTGTTCACGCGTTGCCTCTTTCTAGGTCTAAGGCTTTCTAGGTCTATAAATACGTGGGCGTGCTTTTGGCGGAGGAACCAGTCTTCTCTGCTTTTCTGGGCTGTATTTCAGCTGTGAAACGGAGCGAGGTCAGCAGGTTGTCGAACCTCTTGCAAGCACCGAACCTGTGCCCGTGGGTTTTCGGGGCGTCTTTCCGAAGAGGAGCGGTGGGGGTGATTTCGGGAGCCGCGGTGCAGCACATTGGGTGCCTGCAAGCCCGTTGGAGCGTACTGATGACATCCTTGTTACGCGGGGCGAAGGAGATGAAGGCTGCTCCTTAAGAAGCGATGGTCTGTTAACAGAGTACCCTTGGGGGAAAATGTCTTGTGTCCTGCTTCCAGCGTTGTTTCATGAGCGAGCAAGGAGGCGATTTAGGTGGGGGCTTGGGGTCCCTACCCACAGCCTGGCCAAAACCGACCAGGTGGAGAAGAGCAGCAGGCTGGCTTCCCAAAACCATGGGGCACCCTGAGTACCTCAGCCAGGAATGCACACACCTTGTGAAATCAGGCGTGGGGGTCTCATAAGGAAAACGGGCGTAATCGGCGAGTTGGTTTTGACTCACATCAAATCTTCTGCATCGCACACCGGTGGCTTTCGCTTTTGGGTGAGCCTGATACTGACTGACTTTAACCGGTGCGGCTTACCTGCGGGATGTTAAATCGTGAAGGACCGTGCTTCCAGTAGCTGATTTAAAAAAGGAAACTTGACTTGGTGAGTCTAGAAGAAACATAAATACATTTCTGTTTTTCTTAGGCCTAGGTGAATTTAGGCTGATGTGATCGCTGTTCATTGAAGATTTCAATGGTAAATTCAGATCAGTTTTTCTTTTGTGTTGTTGCTGGTCTTGGGTGATTGACTGCAATGGTTTGGTTTGGTTTTGGTTTTTTTTTTTTTCCCCCCAGGGCTTGAGGGGTTTGGGGTTTTTTTTCAGGTTTTTTGGGGGTGGTTGTTCTTGTTTGCTTTGGGCGTTCAGGGGGTTTTTTTGTTTGCTTGTTTGTTTGTTTGTTTTAAAAAGGTTGGCTATCAGGAGGTCTTGGGGTCAGTGCAGTCACGGCAGAGGGAAGTGTCGTGGAGCTTTTATAAATGACTGCAGTGTGGGGTACGGACGCCTTCAGCAGTGGCTCCACACAGCCATTTGGGATGCGACTGCAGCAATATGCTCTGCCATCTGGGGATCCATGCGGCAGGACTGTGGCGTTCCCTCCTCATGCAGCAGAGGTTCGCGCTTTGTTACAGCAGTAATTCCTCACAAATTTTCCGCCCTTTGCTGGCAGGGCCGGGGGAGATCTCCTTGTTCCACACCCAAAAGGACTACGTGATTTTCTGACACAACAGCTAGGCTTGCGTGAAAGGAGAGCCTAAAATAGAGACCCGACTCAATGACCAAATATCTGTGCGCCAATGAAATTAAATGCATGCCCCAAAACATTGTTCCCTTAGTCGGGCAAAGAAATGTAGGGAAAGCTTATATCGAGGTGCTGCCAAGGCAATAAGAGGACATCTGATGGCAGCTGCCTCCATCTATGAAGCGAAGGTAAGGTAGGCAAGCATTCTTGTTATTTGTCAGGTGCCAGGTTTGAAAGTCCCAAGCTGGGGGCTCCGAGGGGTCTTTTTTCATGTGGTGTTGCAATTCGAAACAACTCTCCCTCAGTTTAATCTCTTGTAGATAATTTACAAAAATTACAATTGGAGTTAATATTAAACTATTAAAGCAACTGGTAAAAGAAGCCGAAATTACCCTGGTGTTAAAGCATTTTACTTTGTCATACGACTTTGGTTCTCTTAACTAAACTCTGACTAGAAGTACCTTAAATATGAAATATTCCTGTTGTCTCCTTTGTAAGTACATCGGTCACAGCTAGGTAACTATTATGTGCTGAAAATGCAATCTTTAATTAACTCGGAGGAATAGCTGATTCATTAATTGCTGTGTGCAACTTTTGGAACTTGTATGACATCCTCTTAAACATGCTTTTGAAGCCAGCAATAAACCTGTTCAAAGCAGATTTTAAAACCCATGGTTTAAAGTTAGTAGGATTAAAGGTTAGCCCAGGTATCAAGTGATGAGGTATATGCCTAATATAATAATAATGATGATGATGATGAGGTTTCAGCATCAGCTCTGCGGACCCATCGCTTCCTGAAGAGAAACGCTAACGGACTCCTTAGGTTAATCCAACCCCTTTTCACTTGAAAGCTTTGTTTAAGTTGTCGTGGAGTAGCTTTGAAGTGAAACCCCCGATGCAAGAAGCCTGGGGTTTGCTGGCCGCCAGGCAGAGACATCCCAGAGCAGGCAGGCCGTGCTCTCGCCGGAGCAGGCAGGGTGTTGCGGGCTTCGGCTGGAGCTACGCAGCAGCACGTTAGGAGGTTACGCACGATGTTTCCCAGAGCGGGGATAAAGCTTGGGCTTTCTTGACAGGATGGGAGGGACTAATCCGTGCAGTGGTACTTATATCGATTTGTAGGGATTGTTCAACTGGGATTATTCGGCTGGGTATTACGGCGTTTAATCAGGGAGGGAGAAAAACAGGTTCCCTAAAGGAAAGCAATAGATGCTTTGACTGTGTTTTTAACTTTGCCTTTAATAGCTTTAGACTTGTAAGGCACGTGGTAGCTCTTCTTGTCTGAATTTTTAACTCCTTTTCGAACTGTGACTTGTCTATTAGTGTTGTTTGTTTGTGTATATTTGATTTGCACACTCATTTTCTTTTTTTTTTTTCTCTGAACGGGCAATGAGAAAAAGATATCTAAGTAAAACTTTAGAGAAGCATTATGAGTAGAAATGTGTATATAGGAAATGGTAGAATAAATTTTGAAAAATAATAATTTTCATTCACGTAAGCGTAAGGAAAACACACAGTATTTTAAAGCTTTTTATTCAGTTTCCTTAATGTAAAAGTATGTAATCTTAATAAATATGTAACTAAACCTGACCTTTGCTGTGTCAAATTGCAGCTCTCCCTGATACAGGATATCCTCTTAAAGCCATTCACCCGTAAATATGACTGTCTAATATAAGATGCAGTCTGCCAAGCATATACCATGTGGCCAGCAGACAGTATTTCAATTCATCTATCCATCACCATCCAATATTGTGCTTCTTGAGTTCTGACTTGGAAGTACCTTAACAGCTCAGTAGGTTAACATGGTTTTCACCATTATCTGGAAAGCTTAAGTGGATTTTCTATTTGGTTTTGTGTGGGCTGCACGGGCTAGGAGCCGTTCTGCTGCCCAGGTGTTACCCTGACCATGTCCTCTTGAAGGATGTGGCAGTCTTTCTGTAATCATCGTTTGGGATGTGTTGCCAGAGCCTGCCTTCCTGGTTTTGCTGTAGAGGTGATGCATCAAGACTGAGGCATCCAATTAACCTTACCAGGAAGATAAGACTTGAATAGAGAATCCCTGAGTCCGTCGGTCTGCCTGTGTCTCATGCATTTACTTATGCTCACTCTCTTTCTCTTTTCCTTTTCATCCTGACTAAAGAAAGGGCTACAATAAGGCTATAGGTGCATGACTATTCCTTGCACAATTACGACTTAAGCTTTAGGTTTCCCTCTGTTAGTATCTCCTTTTGGGTCTGGAAAATCAGTCTGGCCGGCTCACCCTGTGGTGTTATCGCATCCTTCACCGATGCGACCGCTCTGTCCTTCTCAAAGGTTTCCTGAGGATTAGTCTACTCCAGCCCCAGGTTTGGCCTGGGAAGGAATACCCCACTCTGCCCTCTGTGGTGCCGCTTCTCTCCTCAATTAATGTTATTTTCTGAGTAAATTGGGCTGTTTTGGGTTTTCTTCTGTCTTGATAAACCCAACCAAACAAATGCTTTCCTTTTAAGGTCCTTCTCAGTCTTTTTCTTCAACTAATGAACTAAAAGCAGGTGACAGGAGAAAATGGTACGGGGAAACCACTGAACCTAATGGTCATAGAAGATTGCTGCAGATGTTAGCAGTTTCTTGAAAATGAATCTTCTGACTGGATTTTGTAATCAGCTCAGGAATGACAATTTCCCAGAAGTCTACTTAACCTCTGATTCCGCTGTAAGGGATCTGTTCACTCCGTATTTACTATACAGCAGTGGTTCTGCAAGCGTTGGCCTGCAAAGAGGGATTTGAAAGGCTGGCAGTTGCTGGTAATTGCTGTTATCAGGAGCTCTGCCATCGGTGGTGGCTGGACAAGGGTGTGTGGTGTGCTTCCCAACAGGAGCCGGCCAGTCCCACGGGCTGTGCAGTCGCATGGGATCAGCTGGTGTCCTGTTTGACTTTGGGTTCAAACTGTGAACTGATGCTTCTTTTAGGAATGTATGCTTTTCTCTTACTTTTTTTTTTTTTTTTTTTTTTTTTTTTTTTAAGAGCTGCAAATTTCCTACTAGAAAATGGGTATTGGGAAGATTGAAACCCAACTGTGTTCTGTAAATGGGATAGGGCAGTCTGGAATGGGGACTGGCCATAACTTACATATTTTATATTTTATAGTTGTAATAAAGCTGGTATGTATGTGCATAATCATTCTAGATGTTTTATTAGATGTTTTGCTTGGGTTTCAACCCCCTTTCTCACAGCGATGCCATTAGTGCTTCAACACGTGCATGTGCCTTAGAGTCAAGCGAGGGCTCAGTGGTGGTGATACCCACCTACAGCAATCGTCTGTCGAGGCAACCAGCGTCTGTCCACTCCACAAAAGGAACAACGTGTACAGTTCTTGGGTTAGAAATGGGAACATGTGTGATGGGAGGTGCTTCTGAATGTTGTCTGTGAATAATTGCAGCCTCATCAAAGGGCAAAACCGTTAAAATCTTTGTCAGGGATGTGCATTACCTCAGTCTGTCTCTGGAATTAAACAAACCCTCCTTATCTGCTCCCCTCCCCCCAGATGCCTAGCTTTCATCATCTTTACTCTTTATGATATCAAGTGTTAGGTGTGTGAACTGGACAAGAACTGAATTTTCCAATTTTTAACCCTTTATTTTTTTCCAGCAGAATTCCTGAAACTTGTTTTATGTGGTAAGGACTAGTCTGAGGGTACAACTTCATGCCTTCCTGCTATAGGGCACGTGTAGCCAGCTGTTCCTGTTACTTAATAATGCTTTGATTTTTTGACTTAACACCTTTCATCTGTAGCTTATTCATATAGTTGTCACCTAGCAACATTAATTTTGTTCATTTCAGTTTGTCTTCTATTTAAAGAAATCTATCAGGTGTGTTTTAAGAACGTTTCTGGAGTCCAACCACGAACCTTCAGTAAAGAGGTGTTTATAAAGTGAATTCTCTCTAGCATCTGTAATTAATGTACATACATTTGGCGTTAGCCATCCCAGCCTGACAGAAATGGGAATAGATGCGTGTGGGATTTAAAATTACCCAGAGAATACTGGAGAAGTTACAAGCTCCCTGTTGACTTCTCTGTGTGTCATTTTAGTGCGCTCAAGAGCGTAGATACCTGTCTCAATTTCATGCTCTTTTACCAACCAGCATCTCTGCTTCTTCTCCTTCTTTCCACAGCATGGTCCATTTAGCATTTTGGAAACTGCATATGCATTGATGTGACATTTTGTAGGCCAGCAACCATAGTTACAGTGCAAAGTAGAGGATTTCACTTAAGCCAATGAACATCAGAAAATAATAAAGGAAAAGATTCTTCAGAGTCCCATAAGGGGACTTACAGGATACATAAAGTTCTGGAGTTTGGGGTTCAGGCTTGTCATTTTTAATTCAGACTATGACCACTCTGGAGTTGGTGATGTCTCTGGGACACAGAGTTGGGTTTGTGCCTTCACTCGAAATGAACAAAAAAACCTCTAAGTGTCTAATGTTCAACCAAGGCAATCTTGATGTTTTCATAATTGGGTCCAGCAGCAGACCTGGAGAACAGTGTGAAAGCATAGGGTTTGCAAATGTTTTTTATATTGTCTTTTTGTTTCTTGTGCAAAACTACTGTCTGTATGTAATTTTTAATAATGTAGGAGGGGAGAGATTGCATAGAACTGGAGCTGGTATTGAGAACTGGAGGGTGTCATTCAGCTGCAGCATGGCTGTAGAGGTCACTGTGGCATTTTTAAAAAATTGTAAGAAATCTGTTTATTATCGTCCAGCTTCTGTCGCCTATGTCTCTCGGAGGTGTAGAAGCTGCCAAGTACTAAATGCATGCAACCATAGGGGGGCTGTAGGTAACTGTTTCAGTGTACAAGAACTGCAAGTCCTGATAGGCAACTGGTGCCTGTGGTGTTAGTGGAAGCTGAAACAGGGTATGGAGGGAGAGGTGAGACATTTGTGTAAACATAGCAAATGTAGTTAGGGGCTCAGAGGGAGAAAGTAACAGAGGAGTGTGAATGTTACCTAGAGTGGACTTATTTGTGCATCATTACAACTGTGTGTTGTCGGCAATGGTACATTTTCAAAAAGTTTTAGTGGTTGGAATTTCTGAAAAATCCTAACAAAACGGCATTTGGACACAACGCTGGAGGGACATGTTGCAGTGGCCTTGTGCAAGGCATCCCCCTTAATAAGCAGTTATCTTGTAAAAGGAGTTTGTATGCACATCTCACTGTCGTAATCCTTACCTGCATTTTTGATCATAAAACATGAGATTTCCACAATACCAAAAACCTTGCAAAACATACTTGCATCACCAATATGAATCAGAATAACTTATATGCAGTTTTAGGAGATTTGAAACAGGATATTGAGGGGGATAGCACAAGTATTTTAGATGTCCCTTTTTCCCTTTTAAATTCTGGTCAAGTCCTCCTGTTTGTTTTAATGTAAATGTATTTTCCCCTGTATTACCTATAATTTACATAGTGTTTCACTGCATCATCAATGCAGCATGTTAGGGTATATGCAACTGTACGTTCCTTTTCATTCACTGTTCCCATCTGTCTCCTTGAGGGTTAATTAACATGTGCAGGAGAGCCTGCTGACCACTTCGATATCACCCTCTACTGAGCTAAACTTGAGTGAAATCTTACATTAGTTATATCTTAGCTTCTTAGCTTTGTCAAGCTGGATCTTGAACGTGCTGCACTGAAACTCATTTTGGGGAACCGATTGCCAGAGTTAGGCTATCAAACAGGGATAGGTGATCAATCAACAGCTGCCTTACTGTAATATCAAACACTAGTTTATATACATGCTGTTAGAATTCATATAGTATCAGGCTTACTTCCATGGCGACAGAGAAGTGGTATAGCCTTTTTCTAAATCTTCTGCTGAATTCCTAGTAGCATCCGAGTAGCACTCACATCAGTCTTCTCTGTGAACTGATATGAGGAATAATGCTGGATAATTAAATTCTGAAATGAGCAAACAAGAAGGAAATTATTTATGTATGTATACAGTTTTAAAAGCCTCTTAAATCACAGCTCACTTAGGTGCTGTGATGTTTTTCATAGTATTCCCTATGAACTGCAGACCATATGTAAAAGGGAAGGGTGTTTGCTGGGCTGCTATTTGGAGACATGAAATGTGTCCTGTTCTGTAGCCCAAAGCTGCGATTCTTTCCATGTTCAGCTCTTTTTTTTCCAGTAAACAGAATTTCTGCAGTGCAATGAGCCTCTTGACAGCCATGGAAACACCTGCTTTCTTTGGGAGGCTGGCACGGATGAAGCTGAGGAGGGCTCACTTCAGCTTTACGTCACTTCAGAATATGCGTGATTCTGCTTAGTCCTGTTAGCTGGGCTTGACACATGAAGGCCAACAGCAACCAAAATAAGTAAATAAATTAGGATCTGGGGGATGGAGAAGGGCTAGAAGCAGAAAGACAAGTGGGACATGGTTAAGCACAGATTAAAGTTTGCTCAGGCCTAATTTAGGGGTTATGATCCCTCCTTATGGTATGCTTGAAAACATTCAAATGGTATTCAAAGTGCTTTTGTTTATGTGGAATGTGATAGCTTAGCTCACTGGCTCAATAGAGGTTTTATAACAAAGTTTTCTTCTTTCCTTGAATTGAACTTTTAAATTTTTTCTTGTAATTGAAATCATGACTTACTTTACCAAAAATATTACTTGCAACATCCAGTGGAGCTGGTTTGTGAACAAAGCCAAAGTTTAACAAGTTGTGGGCAAAGAAGCAAATGAAGTTCAGACGGCTGCCAGTGTGTGCACTTTGGTTCTAGTTTGGGAAAGAACATTGCTCGCAGGCGTACCAAGTATTTTCTTATGGTATAAGAAGTCTACAAACCTGCCAGTACCCTATCCACCACCAGAAGTATGTCAGACCTAGGTTTTGCCAGTGTTTTCCTTTAAAAATTACTTTCAAAAGCAAAAGGCTGCTTGCATATTTGTGCATGGAAGAAGTGATAAGCTAGCCTCTATGCTGTTCAATGGAGAGAGAAAAAAACCAGACCTCAAATATACACTTTCATACTCCTTGATCTTACGGCAGAATTCAATGCAGATTAAGGAAAGTAGCCTTTTGTATCCCTGGAAGCATATGTCTGCAAGATAGCTGGCGAGCTGGAGGCTCCTCAGCTACTTGCAACTCAGCCTGCTATAACCTACAAAGGTGATTTCTTCCAGGTCAGTCACAAAATTTGTGTGCGCATACTTAAAGGACCAGTGTGATGCCATACTGGCTCAAAGCCCAATGATTTGTCAATTTTGCTGTTAACTAGCAAGCCTTCTCAAAATCAGTTTTGTCAGCTTTTTTTTTCCTCTATGTATGATCATCTTGATAGAGGCTGGATCCTGCTGGTTGGTAGAGAAAGATACTTTGAAGGATTGCACGGTATATGAAATATCCTTCTGAATAGTATACCTGCAAATGGTTAAAGTGGCTTAGAAATCCCATGGATGGCTTATTTAATTTTTATTTAGTTAAGCTCTCTAGAGAGCCATCACAAATAACATACTGGATTACTTGGCAGGCTGAGACATCTGCTGGCACTTCTGAGGTAGGCGGCAGCAGTGAGGTTTCCTATTGCAGCATGCTGAAATCTCTCCAAAACATAATGGTATTTAGTAGTAAATGCTATTGTATAGAGATGAAATTGTATGAAATTCAAGATTGCAGGCTTTGTCTTCAAAAAGCTTAAGGATCTGCACTCCTGCAAAAGTTTTATAGCAAGACTGAGGGCTATTATTAGCAGTGCTGCACCCATGGAGAAAAGGAGCTGACAGAGGAGTGAAACCAGATTCTGGACTTTAGTGCAACATATGATTAGGAAAACTCTATATGCACCTTGTCAGTGCCTGTCCTGTTGGAAATTGAATTTAGGTGTGTAATTGATATGCTTAAAAGCCTGCTAATGGTAATTCAATGCTTTAAACTATGTACTTGGTTTGCTTAGTATTTTGCATGAAGTGCCTCATTTTATGCATATTAGACTTCATATTACACCTTTGTGCCTATTTGATTATTCAGGGATAGCTTGAGCTGACTTTTAATCATTCCTCCCATGTTACAATCATCTGAAAACTTAATGATCTTGCACACTAATAGCTTTGTCTAAGTTCTTAATAAATTAGCACCCTCGGGGACCAAGCCGTACAGACTTCCACAGAATGTACGCCTTGACTTTCTTCCCTTTCTGCTTTTCACCCTGCTAAACAATTGCTGTTAGTTGCTGTAATTTACTCCCTGACTCTGTGGCCAGGGTTTGTCTTTTATGTCTCCTTCATCCAACCCCTAAGCTTTTACTTGACAGCCATCTGACACCCTACAGCTTGGTCTTCTGGTACTTTAGATGAATGATAAAATTCAAAAGCCTTGTAATTCAGCCTCTCCCGCTTTATACTCCTACTGCTGTGGTTCCCTTGTGATTGCTCAAGAAGCATTTTTGATATGTCCTCTCCAAACAGGATAAGAATCTGGAGGATGGAATGAAATTTAAATTGCAACTCTGTCTCAAGATCCCTAAAAATAGCAGGAAAATTATTGTAGACTTTGTCCAAGCAAAGCAAAGTCTAGATTATTGAAAATGCATGAACTAGCTGACAGAGAAGATGGTGTAGCTTAGTGAAGGTGAGTCTTAGTAGTAGGGTAGTGGCTGTTAAGTACAGAGACTGAGGGGAATAACCATAAAGAAATGAAAGGAAGAAACCTGTTTGTGGGTTGATTTTTTTTTTTTTTTTTTTTTTTTTTGTTGTTGTTGGTTGGTTGGTTGTTTTTTTAACACATGTTAAAACCTAGAAATTCTATGAGTACTTTTTCAGTGAAGGCTAAGTGGCTTTTACTTTAGTAAAGGGCCTACCAACTTTCAGTGAGGAACATAGTATTTCAAGTCATTAAATAGAGGTCGGACGTAGGTACATGACCAGCACCTATTTAATTCTGAGCAGATCTTTGGTTCATCGAACGCTGAGAAATGAGGTCATCAGCATCCAAAACAATTGCCATGTAAATGCCGTGTTCTGATCCCGCTACGGTTATTGAGGCATGTTGTTGGTGGACAGAAATTGAGTGGTGCTGTTTTGGATTATATCCTCAAGAAAAGTAATATTGGTACAATATTGTTTGTGGTCTCTCAAAGAAAGTATGGTAATTGGTTACAAGCTGAATGGCTGCTCCTGGTGGTTCATTTACCTAGAAAACATGGCAAAAGAATGGGTATCAGAAAATATTTGGGGTGAAAAGCATATTTCAGCTGCATAGCACTGTGTAAATGTTTGCTAGCTCTATTGCTTGGCTCTGCTTTCCATCCATGTCATGAAGAGTTTTGCGAGATGCAAGGTTTGCAGGCAGCAATGGTATATTTTACCAGGCCAGTTGATACAGCTGGAAAACAAGGCACATTTTTGGATGCACAAAGTTGTGCTTGGTCTGAAGTAGCTGTTCAGGCAGTGGCTGTGCAGTAACCAGAAGCAGATATCGATGTGTGTGTTCGTCAGCCCGCTGAACTCCTGATAGGGAGTGACGTAACTTGTGGCTAGGGAGTAATTACAGTACTCTGCAATAGGAGTTCAGAGAGTGGTTAGTGCAAAGGGCTCCCAGAGTTTTGTTGTCTTGCAGAGTAATTACGATCATTAAGGAGGAACGAATGAGCACAAGTTACTTACTGTGAGGTAAGGTGGCGTTTGTAGAAAGGTTGGGGCACTTTTTAGGGACTGATGTTCCTCCAACCACCCCCACCACATCCCTGGTTGATATACTTTGGGCTCTTTAAGGCAGGGGTGTCTCTATCACATTGGAAGAGCAAGGTTACAGATCTTTTTACAAAGTCCTTGGAGTGACAGTTAAAAGCTTGCGTTGCCCTTCAAAATACCGTATCTCAAAAATACGCAGAAATACAGACGGGATTTTTAACAAGCTATAATGATCACTTTTCGACATGTACAGCAGAGGACTGTGTCTTTCACCTGTTGACTTGACTGCAACACTGTCTTTTTCCTCCTAAATTACTGGATCTTGCAAAATGTTTATTACTGTGTTTGAAAGTCTGAACTTGATACATTGACAAGCTGGACAGAGGTATTTGTAAGTGCTATACTTTTGAAATGTATGTCAGTTTATCGGTAAGTGAAGTGGTGCTTCACATTAGCATTGGCAGCGTTAAAAATCCCACCAAATTTTGGTTGTATATATGTGTGTGTGTGTATATATATATATATATATGTATATATACTGAATACTGTAGTAGAAGAATTTCATTCTGTGTCAGCAGCTTTTTGCCAAGAAGACAAAATAGATGTCCACTGCTGGCTATTATTAGCTGCATTTTTCTGCTCTAAAATCAATAAATTTCTGCTACAAAAATTTGCACTGTAAGAATATAACTATAAACTTATGCGATAACTTTACTGAAACTTAGTCTTTAGTCTTTCCAGACTTCCTTTGTCTGGGACTTCCAGACGTGTCACGCTGCCTTTATTTTGTCTTTCAGATGACGATGTGGACCTAGAAGCTTTGGTAAACGATATGAATTCCTCATTTGAAAGTTTATACTCTACGTGCAGTATGCAGTCGGAAACCACTCCGCTCCTTCAAAATGGTCAGCTCAACCGCAGTCAGTTGCCATCCTCAGGATCTGGTGGACTGCAGCCCATGTCTCCAAGGCAGAAGGTGCAGCGGTCTCAGCCAGTGCGCATTATGGCAGTCAGGTAGGAACAAGGGACTTTCCTGCCTCTTGTTAAATTGTCTTGAACTAGCTTCAGAACAACTACATTTTGAAATAGGAGATCGACTTCAGTAGGAGCCTAGTAGCGTTAGACTGGACTTTTGTGTAGATAAAAAAAGATATACCAGGTAGGTGAAGGACATGTATTTTCCATGTGTTTTGTAAAATGCAAAAATGTCACATTTTCACCATTTTTTTAATCAATGCTTGATGTACCTGTAGTAGCAGACGTGTAGAAGCGTATCATTGGTACCAATTTGTAGAAATGATGTCCATATTTGGATTTATTTCCAAACTGTTAAAAACTGTTCTCTCAGGTATGGTGCCTACTGACAGCTTCTTGGTTTTATAAACCATAAGAGATCACGTAGGTAGATGAGGGTGCATTCAGCTAGTTTTGATATACAAAAAATACCTCTCTGTGGAGGTTTCCTGAACAGTCCAAGACAAACAAACAAAAAAGGAGCACATCCTAGTTATTTAACTGTTCTTCCTAGAGCACTTTCAGCTCTTTCACTCGAGTGCGTTATGTGAGTCATTACAGAAAAAGAAGTGTTTAAGTTGTCTCGCCGTTGTCAGGATGGGGGCTTGAATTCAAGCTTAAAGTGGAATGCTCTTGGTGGTGACGGGAGAGTCTATAGGTGATGCTGAGGTTCTTAAAATCTTCGTTTTGGGCAGCAGGAGGAAAGGAGCTCCTGTCAGCCTGGTAAATTGCCTGAATTGGAGAGATTTGGAGTTTTCCTTTCCTTCTAGTTAAAAGTGTCTTCTCCAAAAGAAGTGAGAAGTAATAATAATAAAAGAAAAATCCCAGATGCGGAAAGGGTTGCTCCTGATTCTTTACACTGATGTATTTCCTATAGGAATGGTATTCTTAAGACAGGCAACTTTCCTATATGAATGGGTAGTATGCAGTAACTGCAATACAACCAAGTCAGCTGATGATGCAATCATTTTTACAAGTATTTCATGTTTAACTTTGAATAGGGCTGTACAAGAAAATGCACTCTAGAGTACGATAACTGTCGATGTTTTGTAAATATCTCAGTCAAAACACTTCATTTAAACTATTTTTGGCACTTCAAAACTTAGCAACTCTTTTTTTGAGAACATTCTGCCTTTCTGAACTCTGTACTTCCATATGCACAAGAACGTTGTGTGTTTATCGTTAAAGAAAATAATGGCGAAACTTTCATTCAGGGTTATCTAGAGCCCTTTCCCGTAGAGGGGGATGGCCGTGTCTTTTTTGCAGCCAGAACAAAATGGTTGACTCTGGTAATTCTCTTAACAGCACAGTTTTACGCGTGTATCAGCCACGAAGTAAATGATGCACTGCAGCAGTATAGGCAGAGCAGAGCACAGCATAGTGAATTCTCATTTTAAGAAGACCACGCCTTTCTAACAGTGTTGGGTCTGTAGTTCCACTTCTTACAATGGAGGTCAGTCAAAAACTTGCAATACAGAGCACTATTACACAGCTGCTGGTACGATGAGTCTGCTGGGCTGAAGAAATCTTGCACCGTCCTTTACCCTATGCTGTAGGGAAGTACAAAAGGGAAGTACATGGGCACCACAAAAAAAATCAAGCAGGTCAAGTAGTTGTTTGCATGGCTCATAGTTATGGTCGGAACCTGCTATTTATAGCAAAAACCCAAATCTGTAAGGCTCGTTCGTGGAACACCAAGGCAACTAAATTGCAGGGTAGAGCTACCTGCGGAGCAGATTTCCCAGTACGTTATTTTATCAGTCCCCGGGTCCCGGCACAGGCAGAGCCGGCGAGCGTGCCCCGAGTGGGACTCGCTGCCAGGGGCAAACCCAGCGGTTGTGTCCCAGCCGGCTCTCACAAGAAGGCTCTGCTTGCTGAAGGCATGGGGAAAAAGCGAGAGCAAATTAGTTCTTAATGATTTGCATTTCAAATCCAGGAGCGGGTTGAGTGTCTCTGGAAACTTCCAGGATTGCCACTAGATGGTGCCTTCTGCAAAGGCGTTGCAGGCCAGCCTGCTTCAGGGTCACCCAGTGGGTCCTGTCCTCGGTGGAGGTCCCCCGGCAGTAGGGAAGCCTGAAGCAGTCTCCGTGGCCGTCAACGGGTCTGACATCTTTTCAGGCTTTTTCGGTGGCGGCTGGTAGGCTTTAGTTTTCCTTTTGTTGATGTGGGCGGTACAGGTGCATTACAAACTGGAACTCGAAACTCTGTTGGTCCTACGTAGGCTCGTGAGGCATATCTCAGGAGAGGCAGATCCATCTGAACAGTCACCCTTCAGCTAGCACAAGGTGGGAGGGTGTAATTGCAGTTTATTGCTCAAGCTGAGTCTTTGCATTTCCATTTCTCCAGGAAATGCCGAGTTGCTTGGAGATGGAATCTGGTATTGTAATGAGGTGACAGTATTGGTTTCGGTCTCAGCTTTACCGGGGTAAAGTCAGTCTCAGAGGCTTTACAGGGGTACGCCTTCGTTTGCAGATCCGTGTGGAATTTGGCTCCAAGTGGCTGCCATTGTGTTGTCCTCTTTCACATTGGTTTGGAAGAGCTTAACTGTCTTTCTGGCGCACAGAGCTCAAGCTTGTAAGCTAGTGCTTACAACAGCGAGTACAGACAGATATTTCTATATATTTTATGTGCACAGTTACCTCGGTTACTCACCCAAGTAATCAAGTTACAAGCAACAAAACAAGAATAGCTGCCTGGCTGGTCATTTTTCACATGCAGTTACCTACTTTGTGCTTGCAGTTGCCATAACTGTATGGTAGCTGCTTAGAAAAAGAGTGGTTTTGATTCCTTTTCTTTAGTATCATTATCACAAATGGTGGGGCAGGAGATCCAGGTCTAGTGATGCCAGTTTGCTCCTCTTAATGCTTAGTGCTTCTGTGTTTATAGGCGTCTTCAAGAAGAAGAACAGCAATTCAGAACATCATCTTTGCCGGCCATCCCAAATCCCTTCCCAGAACTTTGTAGCCCCGCAAGCTCTCCAGTGCTGGCCCCTGGATCTTTACCTCAGAGTCAACCTGCTAGTAAGCATGTGAGTATGGGACGAAGCTTTGGGTCATCCATTCGCGTTCAAACCAGCAGTGGACTATTTTGTTTTGAAGGCAGAAAGAGAGTTTCACGATACGTAGAAACACTTGTAGGCTTTGTCTGTGAGTAGGGCAGCGCTGGCCGAGAGAGTGTCTTCAGACAGGCTTCAGACCTTTTTAAAAGGTTTGTAAGAATGAAGTGTAAAAATAAAGCAAGTCTCTTTCAGATACGTGCCTGTTGTGAATGAAGCAGTAATGCCTAATATTTTCCGGATTTTGTTATCCAAGGTAATGACTTAATAATTCAGAAGTCAAGTTAATTAGCTTAGAGTTGGACGAGGATCTGTGTGCGTTATACTGCATATTCTAGGTGCCACATGGACACTGAACAGCTGTTTTCTTTAAGGACATGGTGCTGCTTTATTTTGCTGATCTTCATGAAGCTGCTCAAAAAGCAAAGTAATGTTTTTAGAGCATGTAACTAGGCACAGCTCCTTGTAATGGGGCTTAAGGGGAGCACTGTCCCACGGAAAGCTGGGCGGCTCTCTGGGTTGTTGGCAGTGAAGACAGCACAGACCGAGCTCTCACATAGTCCAGTGATAACCACAGTGACACTGCAGTTTTTCTTTTCTGTTGTATTCCACTTTCTGAGAAATGACCATCCTGTTTTCTGTCAGTCTTTGAGCATGGTTAAAGAATAAGGTTGGGCTCAAAAACCTTTGTTTTGTAAACTGTGCTGACTTGCGTGGGGATGAAAAGATAGGTTGCTCTTACTGACTGTTGGCTTAGAACAGTTCTGTGTTTCTGTACCCAAAAATACGATGATGTTCTGTATCACTGCTCAGTTAGTTTGTAAGTAGTTCCTACATCTTCTCTGACTGATAAAAGGGTTTGGGTGGACAGTTCAGCTACGAGCAGTAGACCCTAATGTACGCCCTCGCACCGTCTGTATTGCTTTACATCGCCATAAACAGCTGTCTGCTTTCTTGAAAGACACAGTGCATCTTCATTGGTTTCACTGTATTCCTTGTATGTACAAGACAGACAGGTAACCAAATAATGCCCTAGGAAGAAATTGAGTCATGCCGTCGGGGATTTAGCAGGACCTCATCAGAGGCGGGGGTACCGGCTAAGCGGAGGGGCTGTTTTGCCAGGGCAGTGCTCATCTCGCTCTGGGGAGAGACGGCACAAGGAAGGGGCAGTTCTGCCTCCGGGCGCTTCCCAGCAGCCCAGCGGCATAGCTGCCTTCCTGAGACACACCGAAGTTGCTGACGAACCTGCGCTCACCTTACCAAATACTCCCCGGTTTCAGGGATTCTTTGGCTTTTAGCTTTATGTTTTACTAAAATTGACCAAGCCACCCTAAAGATGGCTCTGTAAAGCCTTGAGAACCCTAAATGATCTGTGTGTCAGTTTTCGATGGAGTTTAGAAACTAGCGGTTTTATATTTACAGCACGTAAATATAAAAGTAAACAGTCTTTTAATGTACATAAGAAGATGGCTATGAAGACAGAATAAAAGTAGATTTTTTTTTCCTAAATTTTACTTTAAAATTAGGCAGAATAATTTTGTTAAAAAACTATAAAGTTTTGACAAGCCTTTTGAAAGCCTAAAATGAAATAAATATTTATATTGCATAGATATGCTTGCTGTTGAAGTTTTTAATCAAAGACAGTCCATTATAGTGGTAAAACCTTTTAGGGTACGAGATGAGGAGGTAAAGCGTGTTGGACAATAGTAGGTGCTTCTGTAGATGCAGATATACCATTCATTTCAGTTTATCGACTGATTGGAGGTGGATGAGAAACACTGGCTCGGGGTGAGGGAAGGATAGGAAAGTGTTATTTTCCTCTCTGATGAGTTATTTTCCTCTTTTTAATGAAGGAACAGAGGAACAGAACTGAAAAAAAAACCCTCTAGTTTTAAAGTATTGATGGACAAAAGTAAGAAAAAAAAAAAGAGTAGGTTCAGTTTCTTCATGAAGGCAGAAAACTTTATTTTTAATACCTCAAATCTAAACATGGAGTGTTGTTGGATGACAAAATAATCTGTCTGTTCAGCCTCCTCATAGGATGTTAGTTGTGTTTAATCCAGTTCTAGTTCCCTTCAGTAGAGTCTGCTAAACATCATGAGTAAAAACTGAGTAACTTAAGAAATGCTATACATCTTTCTGACTTCATCCCATTAAAAAACTGTAAAGTTTGGGAAGTTGAGTAAATTATTTTAGGACATGCTCTTGCTTAGATAATTGTCCATAGATACAATATAAACTACTGGATAACAAAATTAAGTGTTGAGCTTAGTTAAAGGACTGCAACAGCACATTTTAATGGCTGGCAGTTAGTGAAAATGAGCTGCGTTTTAAGAAAAATATAAATACAACATAAAATGCAAGCCACAGTTAAACATAATGATGCTTAAGGTTCAGGTTCTCTGCTTGCAGATTGTAAACAAGGATTAACACTGGAGATTGGAATGAGCCATTCTGATTACACGGGATATATGAGGTGTTAGTGAAAAGTAATTCCCTTCGTGCCTCTCGAGCATTTGCGGGTAAATAGGCAAATAGCAGTTCCAGCCGGCAGTGCTGCAGCTCTGATCACGCAGGGCATCGCAGCACACGCATGGCGTGGAGGAAGCGTTGCCTTTGGTCGGCTGGTATCCCCGGGGACTGAGAGGGACCCGGGTTAACGTAGTCTTAGGGGATTTCGGAAAGGAGCGCGTATTTTGTTTGCTGACTGTGTGAAGCTGGGATGTCTGATACGACTTCGTAAGAAACAAAATGTCGTTAGTATTGTTTCTCATGGGACAACTCGGTCTTGTTTTTTAATAATTTTAAAATACAGCTCTGCAATGACAAAACCTGGTAGTGGTTATGCAAGAGGAGTTTAAAGAACCGGTCGTGTTAAACACAAAAGGGTCTCATGACATATTGCCAAACCTTGGGCATAAAGAAATGCCAGCTCGTTCAAGTTTTGCTAAATTAAAACTTCTTCCCATTATATTGTTCCCCATCGGAAAAGGATGCGTGTGTGAATGAAAGAGTGAGTAAAGGAGCTTTCAGGTCATAAAGCTTGAATTATATTTGCAGCTGAAAAAATGGATGTTGTCTTTTCTCATATGCAAAATTTAATTCATGTAGCTGGAGCTTAAGACATACATTTCTTGTTAAGACGCTTCTGATCCTTTTCCTTATTTTTTTCATGGAGTTGCCACCACTTTTTTTAATAAGCGGTTCGCAGCATCGCTTATGCACTGCTCTGCATTTGTTTCATGCTCTTTCTTCCTTGGCTCAGCGAAGAAAGGTAAAAGCCATAAAGCAATGAAAAATAGCTGTAATAAACCTTTTTTATGTTTTTGTGGTAGATTTTTTTTGTTTGTTTTCTCATGATGATGAAGCATTTTCTTTATCTTACTCAAAAAAGTGCCCATATCAGGAATAATTTCTTTTTCTGATGTATTTTCTGAGATCTGCTGGGTAATGGTACCGATTTCTCCACAGCAGGAAGCAGTATGCCACCTCTAGCTCTGCTGTCAATCAGGCACTGAATACTGCTTTTAAAGCTGATGGCTGCAGGAGCATACTGCAGCTGCTCCCCAGAAGACAGAGAACAGTGAGAAATAACGGGTCTTCTGTACTAGCACAAAACTAAAAACATGTGTAGGCAAATAGGATAGTCATTTAATGGGAGCATCGATATATCAATCTGGGAGGAAAACCAGCTTACTGAAATCATTGAAGATTTTGGGGTTTTTTATTTGACTCTGGATAATCTTCTCTGATGTAGAAAAAAGCCTAAATTAAAAGATTTTGTAGATGCTTTTCTTCTTTTTTTTTTTTAAGTACATAGGCAGGTTGAGTAACTGACACATAATTTAGTAGTAAAAGACTTAGAAGAGAAATAACTGTGAACCTTTAGGTTACGTTTCAAAGGCTGTCCTGCACTGTCCACAGTGGTGGGGTCTGGGCTTATACAGTTGTGTGACCAAACACATCTGGCGGTAGAGGTTAAGAAATGACTTGTAATTAAACAGGTACATGCTCCTTGGGAGTTCAGCAGTTCTGCAGGTGGAAACAGCCCACTTTGAACCAAGTTTTACAGTGAGAAATGTTAGATGTCAACCTGTTGATAGTGAACGGCTCGTGGTTCTGTAAAAATTGGCACCACTGAAGTTTGAGTAATGTGGTCGACCACATGGTTGCCCAGTACCTGGGCGAAAAGTACCAACTAGCTGTGCTGTTGAGTCAGTAGCTACTTCAGCTACTGGTGTGGCGAGCGAGACACCCCAGAGGTCTTGTGTTTGGAGAAAGCATGACCCTTCAAGCAATAGCTGCCAAGGAGCTCTCTAAGTTCTTGAGTCAAGAGCAGCATTGTCCATGAGCTTGGGCAGGAGGAGGCTGACGGTGCATGCCCAAGCGTTCCCTTCTTCATCTTGTGCCTCCCTGTCTCCTAAGTACCACCCGTCTGCCTCTCACCACGGAGCCGACTGCGAGCCGGGAGAAACTTCAGCAGACCCCTGTGAGCATGTAAGCGCTCCCACTTTCCGTGCTGGGAAGGGGAGGTAAAGGCGGGAGCAGGAAGGACATTTTCTGGGTGATACCATGGGGCATTGCAAGACCATTTGATTTTTTTGTTTTTTCCTTCCCCCTTTCCCCCACATCTTTGTTCGTAAGATGCATGCACACCTACAAACACGCGATCACCCCACATCTGGTGGGGACAGTGATTGCGGACTGGGAGAAGGGACAGCTGAAAGTTTTTAAAGCATCATTTGCTTAACAGGATAAATATGTTTGTCTAAGGAAAATGGAAACCAGAAAATTACACCAAACCAAGACCAAACATTTGTCCAAAAGATTGCTAAAAACATCAGACAGCTAGGTTACCGCTAATTGAAGTCCATCTTTGTGTTGCTGGTATAAACTAAGAACTGGTTGGTAACTTAGGTTATAATTTCTGGTTGTGTACAAATATTTTGGAAAAAGCATGCAATAATTACATCTAGGTCACTGCAATGCCACAGGATATTAGGCTAAAGTATCTTGTGTGAGTCAATGAAGCTTTCAACTGTAAAAATAGGGCAAATTTCTCACATCCCCCCTCTATACAGCCCAGGCAAACTTCCGAATAGCAGTTTGATGTACCAAAATTATTTACTCTCTTCTAGCAAATTAAATTCACAAATGGGTATGAATTAATGCCATTCTTTTTTCCAGATTTAGTTACCCTTCAAAGGAACTCCTGTAAAGAGACTTCTTAGTTTTAATTATTTTAATTACATGTTATGATGCACATTTTTTTATTTTTCTTCCCAAAGAACTTTTATACTGGCTCTTTTGAAGACAAGAATGTTGATTTCTGGAAGAGCAGCTGTATAAAAATACAAACTTTTGTATAATGAAAACTTTATGTACTACGTTAGATTTTGCAGGTGTGACAGCAAATTTTGTACTTAATCCTGCAGTCGAATAACCTTTAGCAACAAGACATTTTGAAAAAAGTACTGACATGAGGTTGAGTCAACAGGATTTTACTTCTCTAAACAGGCCAAATCCTGTAGCTGGATTAATCTGGACAATTCCTTAGATCCAGGTCCAGGCACTCCCTTTGGCCCAACTTTAAAATACGGGTTTTCATGGGTATCTGCCATGATATATCATGTTGTTTCTCTCAAATCTTTCTTTGAAGCAAGGCTCTTGAGCTAAATAAATAAATCATACATAGATTGCTCTGTGGCATGTTTAACTCAGATGCCTTTTATTAAGAAAGTTGCGATTGTGTTTGGAAAAATTGGGGAAGATCAGGCCTCCGCTGCGGGGCTGTGATCTAACTGTATGAAAACAGGCCTTGCGCTTCCCTGGGTGCCCCTCTGTCATTTGGAGAAATAACACTTTCCCGACCTAAATGAGCTGAATTTGATGGACAGTGCAGGAAAGACGTTGCATTACTTGTCCCCCGTGTCACGCGAACGTGTTCTCCCATTACTCCTGAAGAAATCGGGGCGGGCGGGGGAGGGGGGGCAGTGATCTTGCGTGGTTTTGAAAGTCTCATTTGCTCGTTACTGAAGAAGAGAGTAACGAATAACTAAAGACTAACGAGTCTGCTGGACCAAGCTAAGGAGAGGCAGTCCTCCGCGCCGTTAGCGCTGGGTGGTCGGTGGGTCTGCAGGCTCTTCGGCTGGAGCCCCGCGCAGTCTGCCGGGGACCGGCATCAGCACGGAGTCAAAGCTGACGTTCCTCCTCCCTCGCGCCTGTTACAGCGAGAAGCTTGGTGGTAGAAAGGAAGGAACCTCGTCGTTCTTGCTTTTGGAAAGTGCCAGAACAGTAGTTACAGTCCCAACGTGAATTACTGGAAATACTAAGGGCATCTCACGCTCAAACCCGAAAGTATGTTATTTGTTGGGATTTTTTTGTTTTTAATGACACAAACCTGGCCCCGCTCCCGGGAGCGTTTTGGCTCCCGACCCGTAAGCGATGCTCCGAAGCGATGCTGCGGCAGCGGGAGCGTGCTGGGAGGAGGGCTGCGCGCTCAGGACCAGCGGCAGCGCGCCGGGGGACGCGGCGCCCGGCCGAGGGTGGTCCGGCACGCTCGGCGGGACGGGCCCGGCCGGACCCAAACCTGCCCTGCTGCACAAGTGCTGATAGCCCCGCCGGGTACTCAGCCACACAGTAATGCTTGCAGTCGTTTTAAAAAGCTGTTTTACGGTAGTAACGCCATTGCAATTAACCTTTAGGACTGCCTTGTATAAATACCGGGCAGTCTGTAGCGTGTGCTGTGGTAGCTTTGCATTAGCGTATTCACACTAGATTTTTGCGCGTGCATCTTAGTTACGCGTGCCCTTGCACGTTTTTGTTGTGCAACTTTGCTCTTGCTGTGTTTTATTAATGGCACAGTGACAATGTAACTTAGCTGGTCTATGCTTTGATCAGGAATTGACAGAATTGAGAAGCTATCGGGCTGAGAGTGCAGGGAAAAACGGGAGAACGTAACGTGAGAGAAATTCTAATTCTCTCTGTGCCTGGCGAGGCAGGCAGGAGTGGGTTTGGGTGTAAACATCAGTGCAGTAGGGGATTAAAAAAAACCCAGAACTGTATTGAATGATTGTAATTATACCGTAAGTGAATGGTTGAGATTAATCAGAGATGTCATAATTTTATACTGACAGCCTTTAAGGAGTGACTCAACATAGTGCAAATAGCTATGCTGAGTCTCAGCTCCCCTTGCCGTCTGTGCTGTCTGGACTCAAGGTGTGAGTTCTCGTCAACTTCAGACGTTTTGGATAAGAAACCTTGTTGGACCCCGCTACCCAGTAGGACAGATGCAAGAAAGCACCAGCTCATAGGTGAGAGCCTCCGCTGCGTATCCGATGTGGCACCGTGCTGTTGCCGGCAATCCACAGGCGAGTTGAGCCCGAGGTCCTTTCCGAGGTGAGCCGAGGCAGCCCTTACAGAGCTGGGCTGGCACCTACGGCTGAGCTGGGGGTGACCCCCCGTGGGTGCTGTGGACGTACCTAGTGCAGGGCTGGGAAGATGCCCCATTTTTTTGCTCACCCGCTGGCACTCACTTCTAGGGACGGAAGGCAAAGCCAGTGTTTAGTTTGTTCATTTCCACACCCTCAGCACAGTGGTTGCTTAAGTATCAGGAGTAATGCTCTTCATTCACAGCAGGAAAAAGGCTTCTTTGGGCTTGCTGTGATTACTGGGACAGTGAACTGTGCCCACGTCCGAAGTGGAAATCTGTTTGAAATGTCTGTCTTTGCTTAGGTGGTGTTGGTGTCTGGACGCACCAGGGAAGAATGAACTTGCAGGTTCATTGGTGTGGTAATGGGGTGTTCAAGCATTGCCCCAGAGCTTGCAGATACGGTTTTGTTACACTTCCTAAACAGAGGGGATGTTAGTTGGAATTTAATAACATTTTTGCATTAGAAGAATACTGCTGAGTTAATTAAATCATTGTGGGATGAGTTTCAATTCTCTGTGCTCTTGATTTATAGTCTCCTTATTGCTATCAAATTCTTACCGTATTATTCTTTCTCCTAGTAGGAGTGCAGAATTACTGTACTAAAAAGTGATTTTGTTTAATTAACGTAAGCACCTTCAGTCTTTGCTTCGGCCTGGCTGTAATCTGAACATCATTTACAAAACTTACACAAAAGCAAGTTGAATCTGGAGTTGTTAAAAGGCAAGCCATCACTGACTGATAAAAGCTACGTGTCATGTTTCTCTGTTGGCTATTAGGATTGCTTATTCTCTCCAGTGGTAGACCCTGCTGCTGCCAGGATTACTGGAGCCGGTTTCTCCTGCTGCATTTCAGGAAGCGCCAGGGTTGGAAATATCTTTGTTATGCTTCATGCCATAGGTGTTTGGTTTTTCTCTGTTGCCGAGGGGGAAATGAATGGCAATCGGAAGCAAAATGGATTGACTATCAGCTGGGAGCTTGGATGTGAGATCCCACGTTGAGCACGGGATGTTTCCCGGGAGTGTGGCTAAAGCAATGTTGTCTCAGCAGACTTCCTACCATTCAAATTTCATTAACAGCAAAGCAACAACTGTTCTGCAGGTTTTTATGGAGAAAAGGGGGTGCAAGTGGGAGAGACCTTTAAAAGCTGCTTTTGTTCCTCACCAAACAGGTGCCACTTTAAAGCACCCAGATCTTTCCAGCCACCCCTTTTATCTGCCTAGATCCGTGCCTGGCCAGAGCGAGGAACTGCCCTGCTTTTCGGGGATATTTAGATACGGACTACGCGGTCGCCGCTCGGCCCCGCGCACACCCGATGTCACCGGCGTGCACCCATCCAGACGTGCAGGAGCACCGTGCCCGCGCCCGGCGCTTGCCGAACGGCCCGCGGTGTTGCCGGAGGCGTCGGGCTGGCCGCAGCGTGCTCCGCAGCCGCGGAGGGCCCCAGCGCCAGGGGACGGCTTCGGGCGCCAGCCCTGACGTCCGTGCCCTGCAGCCACGCGGGAAGGCTGGCTGCCTCGCCGTGTCGTGACCTCGCACGTGTTCCTCCTCCTGCCTTTTAGGTTCACCTTTAAAAATCACGTTTCCCGGCCGTCCTTACCGGAGTAGGTAACAAGAATAGGAACAAGCCACCCCTAAGGAAAAAACGTTACTTAAAAAAACCCTAAAGAACAAATAAGGTGCAAAACGTTATGGAAAGGAGTATTCTAAGCTAAACAGCAGCGTCCTGATAGTAAAACACCAGGATTTAATTCAACAATTTGCCCTTGGGCTTCTGTGAGCCATTTTTGAGCTTGTCCTTGCCTGCAAACTGTTAAGAGCAGCTAATTACTCTAAAGTAACTTGCTTGTCATACTTTTGCTGGTCACACTTATTTTCCCTATTGCTTACTAAAATCCACTGACAGCGAGCCAACCACAGTATTTGTAGACCTTATAAATAGCTTTACAGATGTTTGCAGCAATTCCCATTCCCCGAGTACTCAGTTATGTGGACCAAGCTATAGACAGGATCTTTGGTCAGTGTCAGGTATCAGGGACACAGTTTTAGCACTGAAAAATACCTGTTGTGCTTCAGCTTATGAATGCTCTTTACTGAGTTGTCCCAAACTCCAGAGTAGTGTTATGTTTAAGTGCTTCAAGTGTATGTGTGTCTGTGTGTGTGTGGGGGGGGGGGGGGGGGGGGGGGGAGAGAGAGAGAGAGAGAGGAAAAGATCAAAAGATTGCTTGCCAATACTGTCACACACCTTGTAATGGATTTATGGAGCAGCTTGAAAAGAAATAGACATTAAATATATAAAGATCACCCTCCTCTTCATTAGGCAAAGAACTGAAAACTAATGTTACAGGAATAACAGCATCTAGTCATGCAAATAAAACCTTGTATTTGATATTCCCAAAGTATTTTTCTGCATTACGTGCTGGTTTGTTCTATGGATTTTTTTTTCCTTGGCTGACCTTTGAACTTTTTTCTTTAACAAACTAGCTTGGCAAAGCTTTGTAAAGCTCATCCAAGTGAGTCTGAGCCTTGCCTCTTGTGTTACAGCCTTGTCAAATGAGCGTCCTCTGATAAGCAGACTCAAATAATGTCAGGCTGAAAGATGTCCTTGCTGTGCTTGAAGCCAGTGTCATTCCACTTGTAGCATTTCAAAGGTCCTGAATATATTTGAGAACCTACTATTAATTTCCTCTTTTGTCTACTTCACAAGAGGTGCCAAGGCTGGGTTTTACTCCTGAATGTGGATCCAGTCAATGTTTTAAATGCTATTTGGTGAAAGTTTTGTTTATGCTTTTTCTTTATCTTTGAGAATACTTATCCATCATGATTTTCATCCTAGTCTGTTGGGGTGTTTGGTTGGTTTTGGGTGGGTGTTGGGGTTTTTTTTGACTGCACAGATGAAAAAGGTAAGCCAAATCATTCACTGTCTGCAGAGAGAGGCTGTCAGGCCAAGGGGAGCGGAGTGCTCGTCAGCTGGGTGGGCAGGAGAGCACCACATTCAGCTTCAGGGATAGAGAATGTCTGTTTCTAACCATTTGTACAGTGTGACACATTTCTTAATATTTTCTGGGATATTAATAAGAAGGGAAAATCAGGAGGCAGCCAGCTATATTTGTGCAAATGTACCTTCAGTGTAATTTCCCTTTGCTCTCAGCGAACATTTAGTTCTGCGTTACACTGCATGCAAGTTAAAAATGAGCATTTGCTTACAGGCTAATTAAGCATAGCTTAGAGCAGTACTTAATTGCAACACTTCAAGCAATACAGAGGAACTTCAAGCCGATCTGGCTAACAATAAATTAACTTTGTGTTCTGCCCAAGGTTGCGCTAGCTGCTGTGTCTGTAAGGTTTCATTGCTGCCTGCCCTCTGTTGTGTGCATGGGATAGCACTTGGGCAATCTCCAGAAGTCACTTTTTGTCTAGGAGAAACCTTTAAAATTTAAACTATAGCAGGAAATTCTGCAGGAAGTGAGGCAGGGCAAGGACGTGATGGAGTCTTTCAGTGAGTAGGGAAATTGCTTGTGCAGCAGATGCTGGCTTTGAGTGTCTCTAGCAGTTCATCCATCGAACAGATGTCCAAAATAGGTCTAAGTTGAAAGACTGCTGTATTGATGTATAACCATTAAATTGAAAGAGCTGAATGAACTTTACAAAGTTTTCTGTATGTTACTTTTATGCCGTAAATAAATAAATGATTTAGTAGTTCTGAAGATGGTGAAATAAGTTTTGCAGCACAGTAAACACGCTCACATCAGTTTCTCCTCTTTCTCTCTTTCTCAAGCCTTCTCTGACATGCAGCTGTAAAAGCTGTGGTGGTGAACTGACTCGTGTTTAGCAAAGTTGGTTGAGGATGATGTGCATGCGAAGGGCTTGTTTTTCTCCTAAGCCAGAGTCTTGGAAGTGCTAATCACCCTGCATTCAAATAGCAGCCATTAAGGAAGGGGGCACCCTAATAAAATGCCAGCAAAAATAATACAGAAAATGCCTGTAGTGCCAGACATGATTCACAGTGACTGCATTCCATTATGAGTGTGCAGCAACCTCTGCTTTCTACATAACTGAGTTCATCTCTACTGCAGTTATGTCTTTTTTGAAGAGTGTCTGGAGGTGCAACTTAGAGGCAATATCTGAGTATGAGGACTGATGGAGTGTAGAGGAATTAGTTGCTTTTCTTGGTGGACTGCTTCATTACTCTATTTTGAAATCTGTAAATGTAGGGAAGTAGAAACTAAATTTTTTCTCTTAAATTGTGTGACAATATTTAACTAGGATTTCAAACCAGTAAGGTCTCACCGAGTTCAAGAAATACATTAGAAATATTTGAAGAGAAGGTATTTAAAGTCTGAGTTGATAGCAGCTCACATTGCTTGGCTTAGACTTGCATGTCAATGCAGAACTCTGACCCTGATATGAAAGGACGACTTCCATTATTTGTGTACAAACCTACTTCTGTTGGTGTAAAACTTTCGCAAGGCCTGTTCTCCTGCAGTGACTTAGCAGATCTTTTGAAAGGTTGTTGAAGAGCAATTCTTTATGCTGAGCAATTCTCCTTTTTTACTACGACCATAATAAAGTATTTTGGGGAGGACGTACTTGACTTTGCCTAACATGGTTGCAAGTTAGCTTGTATGCTGCAGCTAAACTACCAATATCTAGAATTAAGTACCCGTATTGATTGCACATTGCATTATGAAAGGTGTGCATTATTGCAAGACAAACTTGGAGGTCTTTACATACAACAGACAAGCAGTAGGAGTGGCCATGCTTTTCATACTGTTTGCTATGCAGTGGCATTTTTTTTTTGCTGCTGGAAAATGGCATGTGGACTAATGAACATACGCAGCATAGTTGTTTTTCCCAGCTATAGGCAGCCCTTTCTCGAATCTCAGCTTGCAAGAAGTACAGATAAAAATCTATAACTTTGGAGGAGGATACTGGGATTTCTTGCTGAAGATAATCTTCACCTTTTTGTGTCTGACTTGGTATCGTGAATGCTGGTATCAGGGGTTGGCTCAAACTCAATGTACAAGTCGCACATAAGCTCTGACACAGAGTTGGGTTTAATCACCCTTAGGTTATCAGACCCCTGCTGTGTCCTTCTGCTTACAGACCTCATCAAGTAGCTGCTTGCTTCATGTTAAAAACAACTTAATAACAGCAAGTGCTTTTTTGGAAGGTGTTGCATTCCACATTTTGCTTGATTAGACTCATGTCTGACCAAGGGACCTTTGCATGTGCTCTGCTCCTCCGCACCCAAAGTTACGTTGCTCCGTGCAGGAACAAAAATTTCTTTACAGAATTGTACCTGTTTGCCTTTAAGTTTATTCTGTAGTTAAAAAATAGCACTACTGAGCAAATCTTAGGTAATAGTTTTTTTACATTCCCCGGTCTCTTTATTATTACATGTAATATTAGGCAACCGCTTACCAGAGTTTTTCAGAGTGTCAAGAAATATGATCACCTTTAGACAGCATTTGGGTGGGAATTATTTCTGTGAAATATGGTTCTATAAAAATTAAATCTCTCATTTGGGTTGCTTGTCTGGGTATCTCCAGTCAGTGGTGAGATAGAGAAGTACCTTTCCAGTGTGTTTATGCCATCTTAGGGTAGCAAAACTATAGAAGATGATAAATTGCACTGAAGTGCTGCTTTCTCTTTCCGTTGACCACAGTGGGAACTTGAATGATTAGTGAAGACTAGATGTGCTTTGACTGAGGTGGCTAGTGACAGCTGACATGACTACCACCTCTGTGTAGAGGAATGCAAACCTTAAACTAGGTAGCGGTCTGTGATGGAGAAGATCCTTTCCTTCCCCTGAGTTAGCAAGCTGGTTTATTAGGACCAAATCTGGCCTTGTTTCTAAGTGGGAAATTTTTGTTGACCATTTGCCTGAACGGCCAACCTCCTCATCAGTTACTCCTCCTGAAAGAAACAACAGAGTTTATTTATCTGGAGAGATGCTGGCAGCTGCAGGGCTGATTTTTTTCCATCATCTGTTAAGGGCCTGTGAAAAATGATCCGTTTCTCACCACATTCTTGTTGTGCAAATTAAAGTCAGTGCTCTTCCACACGTCTCCTTAGTGTTTCAACTTCAGTATGCAGTGTTCAGGCATCTGAGGTGGCCATTTTCAATAGATAAACATACAAGATTTGGGGAGGGAATATAGACTTGCGTGGACAGATACTGTTAGCCATTGGTACTTGATACACAATAGCGATGCCAATTCTTGTGATATTCTTGGGGTTTTTTAGGAACAAATGGAAATCTGGCGGCGGGGGGGAACATTTCCCAAGAGCCAGTAAGCCCACAGGGGAGAGTAATAGCAGGAGTTTCCAAGGTAGAGGGTTGTGGAATTGGACAACTATTTCAGAAAGTATATGACCTCTGATTTGCCTGCTGATTTTGTACTAGAGAAAGCTACCCTCAGCTCTTGTTTTGAGTAGAAAACCAAATGCAACAAATGTTAAGTTGGTTTGTGGAAGAAGGAAGGAGGGTTAATTTCCCCAAATTAATTATCTCCACAATGGACAGTCAAAGTCATTAGGATGTCTCTCTGATGTTTTAGTTTTTAACTTTTTTAAAGCTGAATTTGTCATCTCCCGGTGGTTTCCATCTTGAACTCCAGAATGAAGCTACCTGGTAATTTATCTAATCCAGTCTGCGCACATGGAAAATAATGGTCTTTACAGGGAAGGTTAAGCTGTTAGGCTTAACACAGCGCTGCCTGTGGAAGGGAAATGCATTATATGACACCTAGAACCAGACGCACCTTTTCACTTGTTCTTTAAACACAGTTTTCATGGCCTAGCTTGAGTAAGTTCATGCACTAGCTATTTTGTTACGCTTTAAAAAGTGAAATTCATAGAGTGGGTAGGTTGGCAAAGCCTCAGTTGATGTGAGCCAAGCAAACTTGGGTTGTTTTTTGTACAGCTGGGTGCACTGAAAGAAGAACCTGCAGAACTCTGGCAACAAATCCACAAACCCACTTATTTCTTACAAGTTACACTTTGGGTCTGATCGGTGTCTGTTATGTTGAAGGGTGTATGAGCAACAGTTGAACTGAAAATAGTTTCAGTACAGAGTATTTTTTGTTAATATCCTGCAGCTAGCCAAAAATTTTTACTTTTGCCATGTGTAATCTGGTGCAACAAGATGGGGGAGTTGTAGAAGCAGCAAATGTTGTGACACTTTTCTACATTGTACAAAAGGCAAGATAGATTTTTCTCCAATAAGAAACCTTATGGTGGTTATGCTGAACCACCATCTAAAGACACAACCTTCTGAAGCTGGGAAAGGCAATAAAGTTTTTCCCATGTGTAGAATTGTCTCTGTGTGAATGAATGAAGAATGATAGAGTGACATTTGCTGAAGTCAGCAGCTTTGTGTTGGACGCAGAGTTAGAAATGCAGTAATAATTATTAATAGCTAATAATAATTAATTATCATTGCCAGTTATAATTATTAATGCATTATGTTTTTAATGGACACTTTTCACTTGAAAATAAATTCGTTTTGACATGTGCAGCTGTGTCTTTAACCTAAGAAATTCTACATGGTGATTGAATGGAAGAAGTAGGTGGTGTAATTTGAAACCTATAGAATGAAATTTGAATACATGTTACCAGTTTACATAAATGCAAGACTGCAATAAGCATATAGTCTAAAGGAAGCAGTTCTTGATATTCAGATTCATATCAAAACCAAGCAGGTGCAGGGAGGAACACTGTTTAGATTCGTATTTCTTTAGAGAGTACAGTTTTGTCCAGAAGGGACTATTACATTATTATGTTGCCCAGAATTCTAAACTGAGATGTTTACCTATTTTCTGTTATATGTTGATCCAAGTTGTACTTTTGCCCTTTAAGCCTAGCCTTCTTATATAGCTGGGTCTGTTTGCCAAGTGCATAACATTTTAAAAAATGTTTTATTTGGGATGGGAATAGAATTAACGCACTTGTGGAAATAGAAACTTCAGAATAAGAAAGATGTCTAAAGGTTGATCTACCTTCTGCCAGTCAATCTGGAAAAAAAATGAGCTTGTGAAAAGGCAAAATAAACCTGACATCAGTGCCTTTACATTCTCTTTCAGTTTCTCTGTGATTCAGTTTAAGAAGGTTTCAATGACCTAGATTTTTCTCAGCATAATTCTTAAAGAAGATCCATGATGTAAACACAGAGCCATCAAAATTAAAAAAAAAAAAAAAAAAAAAAATTGTCATTTGTGCCAGGATGGAAATAAAGTTGCTGGTATCTTTGCATGGTGGATTTCTTTAATTTATTGCCAATAACTTAGGGAGAGGGAGAAGGGGAAGAAGGGAGCGTACTTGAAGGTAATGACTGTTACTTCTTATCTATAATACATAAAAATATAGAGTCAACTCCCTTGTCATTGCCTTTCCGAGTCTTGGAAATGGTTGATTTCTCCATGATCAGCTACAGCAGTAAGGCCACTGTTAAAAGATTTCCCATTTAATACCATGCAGAATTGGTTTCTAGGGAGTGTCTGTTGTCTTAAAGAAAAGATTTGCCCAATATTTGGTCTTTTCCTCTGGGTATCTTTTTCATATTCATTTGCCTACACTAAACAAAGGAACCAGGCATGTAAGCTATTTGAATATAAATGTCTTTCTAATACAGCTAATTATTTTAAATGTTTAATGGGAGCCTCATGGAAATTGTTGCATAAACTTTTCAATTAGAGAGAAGGCTCATTGATTGCATTTGTGCAAGATGTTTAATTGGGTGGACAACACAGAATAAATACATTTGGAAATTATCTCAGAATACCTACTTTTAGGGGTATGCCTATAGGGAAGAGAAGGCTGTGCTTCCAATCAACTTCAAAGATAAGATAGCTTAATTGGAAGCTGACTGTGCCTTGACAGCTTCGGAGCAGCAGTGACTTCCATGCAAAATAATCTGAAGCAGATGCTGAATGAAGAAGTAGCATTTTCTTTCATGCAAGCTTTGGCATCAAATCCCTAGCATTACGTCATCTAGTTCTATATCAGGAAGCATTTTTTTTATTGTCACATTGGTTTCAGCACACTACCTCATATTTAGACTTAAACAGCTAAGTTCATCGGCCTTTGACAAATGGACTTCAAGTGTTTCTGAAACACTTAACTTAAAGGCAACTTTTCCCAAGCCATGCTACAGTGGTTCAAATACTGATGAAAGATCCTAGGAAAAGACCTATTTAGAGTTCCTAAACCGTTATGAAACTTCACTAGATTTTTTTTTTGTGTGCTTTTAGTTAGTATCACGGTATTTATGTAACTCCGCACTGTTTGTATTAGAGATTACAGGCTAGAGAAACAGGCTGCCAGAAACCTCATGAAGTTCAAGAAGGGCAAGTGCAAAGTCCTGCACCTGGGGAGGAACAACAGCCTGCACCAGTACAGGCTGGGGGCTGCCCAGCTGGAAAGCAGCTTGGCAGAAAAAGACCTGGGGTCCTGGTGGACACCAAGTTGACCATGAACCAGCAATGTGCCCTTGCCACGAAGGCAGCTGATGATGTCCTGGGCTGCCGTAGGCAAAGCATTGCCGGCAGGTCGAGGGACATGATCCTTCCCCTTATTCAGGACTGGGGAGGCCACACCTGGAGTACTGGGTCCAGTTCTGGGCTCCCTGGTACAAGAGAGACATGGATGTACTGCAGCGCATCCAGCAAAGGGCCGCAGAGATGATTAAAGGACCGGAGCATCTCTCCTGTGAGGAAAGACTGGGAGAGCTGGGACTGTTTAGCCTGGAGAAGAGAAAGCTCGGGGGCATCTTGCGAATGTACGTCAGTACCTGAAAGGAGGGTGCAAAGAGGACGGAGCCAGGCTCTTTTCAGTGGTGCCCAGTGGCAGGACCAGAGGCGATGGACACAAACTGGAACGCAGGAGGTTCCCTCCGAACATCAGGCAGCACTCTTTCACCGCGAGGCGTGACTGAGCGCCGGCACAGGTTGCCCGGAGAGGTGGTGGAATCTCCATCCTTGGAGATTCTCCAGCGGCGTCTGGACGTGGTCCTGGGCAACCGGCTCTGGGTGACCCTGCTTGAGCAGGAGGGTGGACCAGGTGACCTCCAGAGGTCCCTTCCAACCTCAACTCTTCTGGTGTCCCGTGATTGTTCTTAAGCTTTTATAATGGAAAAAAAGGATAAAGGCGTGATGATTTTGAAATATATCATCTGTGTTATGTCTTCAATATTAAGTTTGGAATTGTGAGGATAAAGCTCAATTCATTTATAACTACTGAGTTGCTAAGAAGAGTAATCTTTTTACTTGCCTAGTGTGTGCCAGCATTATCAACGTAATCCACTTGAATATCTTGTAAGAATTCTGTTAAAATTTACTGTAGGGGGGGGCGGGAATTTTTGTGTTGAACGTTTGAATCTTATTTGACCATCAATAGTACTGAAATTAAGCAGTGGCAATCAAAGTATACCTAAATATCTGTTCTACTTTGCACATCAGCAAAAATAGAGAGGAGCCCGTCATCTGATTTATAAATGCTGAGAATCTGGACCAGACCACTTAGATGATCTGTTCTCATGGGAAATCCTCAGCCTTGGAGGCACTAAAAATGAAATCACTCAAATGCTTATTCAACTAATCATAACGGATAGCACAGCTTTAGAATAAAAGATTACCAGTTGGCAGAAAAGACGATGGAAAACATTTAAGAGCTGTGAAATGAGTTTTATATGATTCAGTGAAGCTTTGCACTGAAATCTGATAAGTGGCAGTGGAATACTGATAATGATGCAGCCACAAAGGTGAAAGCCTGGTCTAGAAGTATGATGTGAATCACTGTGGGAGGAGGGCGTATTGATGTCAAGGTAAGAGGAGCTGCTTTCAGACAGGTAGCTGTGTTGGTCAGCAATAGAAAGCAATGCTCACGTCTCCGCGGTGTGACCTGGGATGGGAGATGCAGAGAGCTGACGTGTTAGTCTTCAGGGATGGGCTAAGGAGAGGAGTTGGAAGAGAGGAAGGACGGAGCGGTGTGTGATACTTCAAATTAGGCTGCTGAAAACAGTGTGGAGAACGTGAGAGAGGAGAGGCTGTTGCTGTTCAGAGGCAGCAACGTGGCCACGGGTCCTTTAAAGCAACTTGTGTGCATGTCTTCTGACCATCTTATTCATTGTAGCTTTAGCAAAGTAGCCTTCTTTTCAAAAGTTGGAATGAAGGCTGCAGACTTCCAGCCAAATAATACCATCTATAATGAGCTAACTACTTTGCATTTGAGCCACTTCTGCTCCAGGAATTAGTGCTTGGAAACCTTGGTACACCTAGACGATAGGGGAGAGCTTCTAGAGGACATTGTTGTGAGTAAGATTGTATAGAGGACCATTTACTTGCCTTTGTTTCTCAGCTTTTGGTAAAAACTAGTTGAATCCTTTCAGTTCCTAATAGGCTGTGTTCAGATACTAAGCCCTCTGTTTCTATAATGTCAATGTATTGCTTGTTCGGCATCTTTTTAATTAGTGACATTTTATTTAGTCCAAATTAAATATGCCAGATGTAGCTGATTTAGTGGGTAACAATGATGAGTGAGGGGAGGGAGGGAGAGCTAACATTATATAGCCGTCTGTTCTCAGGGAAGTTTTGGTTGGGTTTTTTTTTTATTTCTAGTTCCACAAGAGAAGTTGGAGTGGTAACCATGGCAGCAGGGAATTTGTCCCTGTAAGCTAAGCAAAGGGTTGGTTTCTGTGGGGGTTTTTGTGTTTGTTATTTTGTTTGTGGTGCCCCTACTAGGAGAAAGGGGTGTGCAACATAATCTCGAGCAAGCCCTCGAGAGGGAACTCGGAAATAGATAAGTTACAGGCGTTTGCCATGGAGTTAAAAACTCATGCGTAGGTCCTGCCGTAGCATGCATGGATGGATGGGTGCAGCAGTGAAGCAGAGCAGTGAGAGATCTGAAAATTTCTTGGTGACTTGGATCTCTACACTAGGTGTTTTGGGGTGGGGTCATTAGACACTGTATGCTAATAAATCTTTTGTAGGGTTGTGTTTGGGTTTTCACCAATATTTTTCTCACTTTTTTTCCACTGAAAATGAATAATTCTCAGCAGGTTGGAAGGGAGTGAGATTTGCATGGGGCTAGCTGCATTCAAGAGAGAATATCCGGCTTAGTCATGGTGACATAACCCCAGATTTTGCATCAGCCCCAGAAACTTTTTGATGTATCATTCCTGAATTTGGGGAAAGCTATTGTTTTCTTCTGGTATCTAAATTTACCAAAAATTAAACGGCAGAGCAGTTTTATGGAGCAGTTTCTTATTAAAGCAATTGCTGAAAATGGGAATTATACATGCCTTGGGGAGAGGATAACGTGAGCCCTCTTCTCCCATTGACATAACTTTTCCTGGGCTAAGATCTGCAGGGGGTTAATTCTGGCCACACAATTGATGCTTACACAGTTGTGCAGAAATACTCTCCCAATGCAAGCAGCTCTGTTAAAAGCATTTATTGTGTGCGTGTGACAAACTGACCCATAAAACATCCTGAACGTTGCAGGCAGCAACAATTAGCCGATACTTGCTGCTTGAAATCGCCAGCTTCCAGAGCCGGTAGCTTGGGAGACGGGAAGTTCAGCAATACTGCTGAATACTGTACAGCGAGGAGGCAGCTGACGGCCGGGCATTAGGGATGCTTTGCCATGCTGCTGTAGTTAAGCCTGTCACCCACTCGTTATAAAGCACCCCTCTTTTATTGTCAGAGCAGTATGAACTCAGCCCTATTGGGAAAACCTATTGTGGGTTGCGACCGATGCTATCGGAGTGCGGGAAATTTACATTTCCAAGGTGTGCTTGAGCTTTTGGGATTTTCAGCACCTGGAGCCTGTTAGGCTGTGAGTTTCAGAGTGTATTTATACTTCAGAATCCCATCGTTAAATGGTCATAATTCCTTGAGTGCCTGGAGGTTATAGCCAGTCTTCGTTAGGAGGCTTTCTCTGTGTTTTGCCTTTTTTTCCGTTAGCTTCCATTACCTTTTTCACTGCCTAAGTTGCTCTCATCTTCACACTTTGGTTGGTTGTAGCCCTGTATTGTGTCTCCGTGCGATATACCATACTTGATTCCTCTGATAAAGCTACACATATTAAGTTCATGGAGTTTTTCTTAAAAAGTTTCATTTTTTGTTTTGGTTTCCAGCTTCCCCCTCTCTCCTGGTAGCTTTGGTGTAACTGCCTGGTCTGGGATGTCAGTGTTGGTTCATTGGGATGCGAAGGGGAATAAAGGGACTCTTGTAAAGACAGATAATTGTTTGGGGTTTTTTGGGGTTTTTTTTCAATCCAGTGCACCTCTCTATGTGTCGTGTCGTGAAAACTCTTTTTATCCTTCTGTTGTCAATTCTGGCAAGGCTTGTCAGATCTAGGAGCCGGGGCTTCAGCTAAGAACTTGTTTTCATTAATTTTTTTTTTTAAATTTATTTTAGCCTTCAGGGCTGCAGAGAAAGCCTTAGGAACTCTGCACTTGCAAGCACCAGGGAACAAACTCACAAGTCCTTAAATCCTTGGCTTTTTCACTCCTTGTGATTACTTTTTTGGGGAGGAGGGAGGAAGAAACAGGAGTGGGAAGAGGGTCTATCTTTGTCTTCCTCTGTGCTGCATTCTATGTTTGTAATTTCTATCCAGCTCTGCATCTTATGCTTGCTTAAATTCCTTTGCTACCAGACTAAGTAAATTGGATTGCAGTTGTTAAAGGCAAATTTCATAACTACCGGTTCTTAAAATAATGTGTTTGGTTTGTCATGTCTGGACATTCCAAATACAGCTTATTTGGCATCGTCCCTGATTGTTGGACTGTTGTGGTTTTATTTTATTTCTGTTATTATATCAACCACAGTCAAAATCCTGAGGTCCATTGTATCAGATAAGAGACAGTCACTGCCCCAAAGGTTTGCCCGTGCATTAAAAATGCACATCAAATACTAATCCTCAGTTTCCAAAGGCACCTTCGAAAGTGGTCTCCGATCCCTTTCTTAATAATACGTGGCTGGACCGGCGCATGCAAATGGAGGGCTGGAGCCAAGTCTAACTACGTATACCACCCTTAATGGTGTTCCTCTTTTTTGCTGTGTAACCTCTCTGCTCCTTTCCCCTCAGAAGAGTGTGCGAGGGAAGGGGAATTTTGTGGACTACCCATGTAGAGGTTGTAGTTGGGCAACAGTAGGTCAGAGCGAGAAGCCAGTTGTACCTTGCCGGACCCTGTGCTGAAATAGCTTTCTGGCTCATAGGGTGGCCGGGGCACTCAGACGGCAAGTGCCTCCGCTGCAGTTGCCACAGTGTCCTACTGGGAAAGAAGGAGCCACGCAACTCTTCGGGACCTGCACCATTTTTCTAAATCCTATGGGAAGCTGCTCCCTGGAGCCTTGTTGCACTGTCTGCCAAGCTTCAAATTAATGTGGTTCTTGTGGTTGAAAGCCTGTGCAGCAAGGAAGATGTGGTAATAATTCCTTTTCTACAGAGTAATTTATAATGGCAAAACAATTTAAAATACTCAGTAACTAGCTTGGTTACTTAAGAATTTTAATCAAGAAATTATTACGGTTTTTCTTTGTATTACCCTTTCTAGGGTTGTTAGTGACTTAAATTGTGTTTGCAAGAACTTTTCTACTAAACCTTTCTCTTGGAGCAAATTCAGACAATAAATAATGCATTCTGTAAGCACAGCTGAGGAAGATTGCAAACTATCTAGGCATAAATTGCACAATAAAATATATGAAAGATAAAGGTTAATGCCAGCAACACCACTTAATGTCTTTCATTACATAATCAAAGGAGCGTAACAGTGCCTGTAACTATCTTTTTTTCCACACATAAAGGATCTCGAAACTAGAAAGGATTTTTGCACGAAAAGCAATTGCTGTTGGGAGGAGCTGTGTGGAGAGAAGGGAGCTCATTTACAGACTTATAATCAAAACTAATGGGAAATGCGGGGTGGGGGAGGACGCAGGCGAGGAAGAAAATGTAAGCTGTCGGTGCTGTGACCACAGGAAGAGTCTGGACCCCCAGATTTGGGACTGGGTGAGCTGCCTGTTGCTGGGCTATGTTCCCACTGGTGTGGACTGGTACTGTGTCAAAGCCTATCCAAACTGCTTCCCAAGCTTTCTCCATTCCAGCATCCTTCAAATACCCAGAAGCTTCAGCAAAATTCATAAAGGCCTATTGTTACTCTTAAAAGGATTGAAAATTAGTCTTTCTCCTTTCTTTTACCTAAAAATGAGAGGCAAACAAGGAATCGAGTGGGAAGATGTGAAAATGTCAGACGGGTCAAATGATTTATCTGAACATGTGAGCATTAAACCAAAGTGGGAAAGAGTGAAACGGCTTTTGGGGATACTGTCACAAAAACAGTGCGTTGTCTGTATATAGGCATGTGCCACTTAAAAACTGCATTCTGCTATTTATTTGTAAAATATGGAAATTACAGGGTAGCAACTTACAGTTTCCAAACCTTCAGCTTCTAAGTATGTGAGCACACGTTGGAATAAATCTTTTGTTCATGCAGGCAGTGGTTATGTCTTGAAAATGTGCTCTGTACAGTCTTTTCTTAAAAGTACATTGCACAGTTCACACCGTTTTAAGTAAACAGCTGAGATTTTTGAAGAAGCTTCAATGCAGTTGCTCTGCAAGCCTAAGCCTGTACAGAGGGCATTAGTACTTTAAGTTTTGAGAAAACAGAAACAGTTGATGAGTGTAGACTTCATCTGGTGTCTCCGTAACAAAATAGCCATTTTCACAGGTAGTTTTGAATGAGAGGAGGAAAAGCTTTGGCTTGTCTTTACAATATTTGGGTTTTGAACTTTAATAGTACCCCAAATGTGCTCACTGTATATGTTCCTTTAAGTGTGGTTTGTGTATATGCAACATCACATGCTTTGCTTATTTTTTTAAGCTCAAATGTCAACAATTGCAGTGTGTAATTATGCCAATAGTGCAGAGAGACATGTTTGCTTGATTAGTCACCGCGGCCTGAATTCAGCCAATATAGCTTACGGCATCCAGCTGAAGTCCAGTCAGGAGCCTAGATTCCCTCTGCAGCTAGCAGAGACACACAAATACCTTTGTCATGCGCTTTACATCTTAAGTTACCCCATCTCTCTCCCTTAGCTTAAGAAGGAATTTAACTCTCTAAAATTACCTGGGGTGAACGTGGGCCTGTGCGTTCATACATGACTGGTTCGGAAGTGCTAACCCTCCAAATATAGATGCTGACTTGAACCCAGCGCTAATCCTGCCCTGCCCTTCTCTGCCCACGCCGCTGTGATTCCCAAAACCTGTCTCGCTGGTGCGACCCTCACAGGGTTTATGACTTCAGCATTGGTGTTTGATGACCACTGAACATATGATGATACTGTGATTCCCCTTAAAGTTATTCCTCTGACTCTTGGAAATGGGTTTAAAATTCAATAGCCCAGCAAAGAGGGACAGAATCAGGGTTTTCCAACATGGCCAACTTAAGTCCTTTTTTTTTTTTTTTTTTTTTTTTTTTTTTTTAAAGATTGCTGTTCTGAATATGAAAGTCAAAGACTAAGATCTTGATCTTATAACAATTGTTCTCCTTTGTTGTTCATAGGCTTTCAAATGTGTACCTAAATATAGTATATGCCAGAGGAGAGAGTTAATGTTGCTATGAGAACCTTAACCTCAGCATTTCCTAGGGTTTTATGTTTATATGTAGGGAAAAAAGCAATGATCAAATAACTGAGAGTTGTTTTTCTTTTATAAGAAAGTACTGTCTGATGCCTTGTATATAAGTGATCCTATCTGCAATGTATTGCTGTTACTGCTGCTGTTTGAAGGGCTTTTTTCCTGCATGAGCTGTGCAACAGAGGAGGCAAAAAGAGCCATAGGTTTGACCTATATATTTATTTCATTGCAGCACTTGAAATTCCTGTGTCTTATAGTGCTGCCGGGCAAGTAAGGGGGGACTGTCTGATGCTCCAGAGTGTAGATGTGGTTGACTGAGTTGCTTGCCTGTCAGGTGTGCACAGAGCGTGCTTAGAGGCTTTTCTTTATCAAAGGTTTGCAACTTTAGGAAGCAAAGCCTTCCTTTTTTTGTTACCTTTTCAACTAGGCAAATAGCAGTTCCAGGGTAACCTGCATGCAGAGCTTGAGTCTTCAGCAGCTTTGGGTTGACTGATCCTAGCTGAAAGTGTCCCTGTTCCTCCAGGGACTCTGACTCTGCTCTTGTGAGCCCATGAGCTTTGAGTATAGAAAGCTTTCAGAAAAATGCTCTCATCAAAACAGGGTTCCAGTGAAAACAGCAAGTTACCTGCGTGGTACATAGGTGCCCTCTGCAATAAATCGCTCCTTCTGCTTGCACAAGGTACATGCATTTCAATTCAATTTTCTTTCTGTTTACCTCACTGATGGTACAGTTCTCATGTCTGAACAATCTTGATGAGTGAAATGGGGGGATGAAAGTCAAAACTTGCTGGACTGATTTTCAGTCTGTGCAGCTCTTGGTAATGACTCTTCAGTGTATTTTAATGGCTTTCTGTGATGTCTCTGATCTTCGTCCCTTATAAAGTGAATCTCTTGAAGAACTAGTGTACTGAAACCTTTTATCTATTAGATTTCAGTCAGAGGGCCTTCTCAAAATGGGTACCCTCTCCTTATACTTAGTTTGGAATCATAATCCAGGATAACAAAGGTTGGTTTGCACTGATACAGATTACACCGTGATTCATTTCAGTTTGTAGAATGCAAATTTGGATCTGTTTGATGCTGAAGATTTTCAGCGTAAGGTCATTTAAAAGCGTGAATTTTTATGATAATTATATACAGTCGTAGGTTTTCTTTTGCAGAAAAAGGAAAAAAAAATAGCACAAATAGAAAGTGGAGAAGAAGTAATGTGACCGTGACACAACTGGGTTGGGTTTTTTTTGTGCTCATTCCTAATAATGTTTGCATTACGTGATGCACACAAAATACTGCAGTGAGGTTGAGGAACTGAGGCTGGAAGATGAAACAGCCATGAGGGTACTCAAGATACACAACCCATTATATGAAACCACTGAAGTGATGAATATTAATGTTCTTTTAAATTTTTAATTTTTAAGTCTTTCTGTCTTTCAAAAAAAGAAAAAAAAAAAAGCTTGGGGGAAGAATTCTTCCCAGAACAATGGTGCAGTCTGTTATCTGCTCCTTTGCACTGTAAAGCACTGAATGTTCAGCCAATATAGTGCTCTGGTTGGCTTAGCATTCTTAACCTTAATTTTGAATAGAAGGTGCCTTGTGCTGCTGACGTAATTAGGACCTTTTGTAAATCACTGTTGCAGGCAGTCTGCTGTTGCATTTCACTGCATTTCTCGGGGGGATGCAGGGCAAAATGTCAGACTAACTTTCTGAACCCATCTTCAGGCTAGGTGTTTTCATTATTGGAGCATTTCGTTCAGAACGAGTTCTTCATTTTCCTTTGTAGATAATAAGCCCAAAATCAGTTTTGCAAGTGAAACAGTGTTTCTGGTGGAAGAAGTTTGAATAGGGAGCCCTTAACATCTTAAAGTAGGAGACGCTTTCTCCTAGGGGGCGGGAAGAGAGGTAGGAAATGTGAGAGGGTTGGATTTGACCAATTGACTTTAAATGAAGTCCCCTCTGTGATAAAGGAATATTGCAATCTGCCTCTTTTGTCACGGCAACCGTCAGAAAGCTTGAGCTGAAGCTTTGTCGTCGAGCCGGTTCCGTATTCATGGTTACGTGTCATTCTCCGCCCTGTGTGGGGGCATAAAACCCCGTTACCTTTCGCATAAGCCTCTTGGGGACCGTTGCACTCTTGCCTCTGCAGAGGCACGGGGTTTCGTCTCACTTCGGTCTCTCTCCCATCTGCTGGGGCAGGGTTCAGCTCAGGCCATGACATCCCCCCCGATGCAGTCTTTTATATCCGTGATGTCAGTGGTGATACGCGGCCTTGCACTGTCCTTGATAGCAATCGCAGCACTATTAATAGTCAGTGAAGTTAACTCGAGCATTTCTGCGTTCACGCTGTCCACCCACTGCACTCCAGTCCCTGGGCTTTAAAGGAATGCTTAACCCCCCCCACCGCTGACCGGCCCTGCGAACGAACGTACCCACGCTTGTAACGTAGCTCCCGTAGTCACGGTGGTGTGGGAATAGCGGGGGTGCGGGAACGTGGCGTTCCACGGAGCCGCACACCGGCCAAGAGCCATTGAGCATCCTGTACCTGCTCTGAGGTGCTGTGGTACTTCAGGGTACCGGCTCAAACTCTGGGCAAGGAGGGGGGAGGTGGGACGCGTCCCCGTGACCCCTTCACTTCGTACTGAGGGAGCAGGGCCTGAACGAGCGCCGAAGACTGCTGCAGCCTTCTTCCAGCGGCCGTGCTCCCTCAAGTCTTTCCGTGCTTGGGAGCAGGGAAGAGTGTGGCGGTTGTCTTGGGGCTCTCTCTTTTCCACCTGCAAGGGCTTGAGAGGGACCCTCGGCAGAACAGCGTTCCCTCTCTTCTGGGACTTGGCGGCCGCAAGGATCAGGTGCGACCTGCCCTGTTTCGCTGCCTCCTTCCCAGCAAAGCCGCAGGGAGGGAAAAGAGGGGGTTTTGTGCTCCAGATGTTGCAAAAGCGGCGATTCGTCTGGCGTGTGCCTGGTACAGGCTCCCATGCGAAGTCTGAGGCAGAGAGCACAGAGCTGTGCCTCTTGGTGACTGATGAATGAATGAATGATGTCACCAGGTTGGTTCCTGAGGCAGGAAATCCATCCAAAATAGTTCAGTTTCGATACGGAAAGTGGAGTTAGGTGCACACAGAGCAAGCCCAAAGTAGAAAGGAGTTCTTTCACCACCATCTTTTCGGTTGTGACGCTCCTTTCCAGTCTATTGCGATGAAAAGCAGTTAAAAAAAAAAAAAAAAAAAAGAGAGATTCAAGCGGGTGTTAGTCCCTCCCCATTCCCCGCTGAAAGCAAATACAATAGCAACTTTCTGTCCTGTGGAATACTGGCTTCCCGGCGTGCTCGCACGCCCAGGCAGGGAAGGCGAGAGCCCTGCTCCCCCGCCGCAGCCCGGTGTGGGGGTTTGGGCTGGGGACCCCGGGCGTCCCCCGGGGGGCTGTCGGGGTGGGAGCGAGCTCCGTGCAAACTCTGCTCCGCTCTGCTCTGAAATGGGTGCCCATTACAGAAAACAGGCTCGGTTAAGCGTCGGCAGGAGCGGGAGCGCGGCCGTGACATGGTACAGCGTGCACACCTTCCCTCCCCAGAGCCGCAGCCGCCGGGATTCCCCGCTCCTCCTCTCCTCCCGGCTTCGGGAAGAGCTGGCTCATCCCTGCTGTCAGACGAAGCCGTTTCCTGAACGCGCGGCTTTGACTCACTTGGGCTAGAGGAGGCTTTAACTCCTCCCTCGCTGGGCTTCAATTTGGACGGAGCCGGGCCGGGGCCGGGCCGGGCCGGGGGGGGGGGAAGCCGGGCGCCGGTGGCTCGGCGCTCCCCGCCGCCCCCGGCCCGCAGCCCCTCGCCCGGGGCAGCCCCTCTCCCGCCCCGTCCCGTCCCGTCCCGTCCCGTCCCGGCGGGAGGAGAAGTTCAAGTGCCGAAGTTGCAGGCGGATGACATCAGCCGCTGCCGGGCCGGGCGGGCTCGGCGCCGGCGCCCGGGGAAGACGCGTGTCTCGGCCGGCGGCGGTTCGGCTCCCCCCGCCGTGGAACTCCGCGGCTGCCGGAGGGGTCTCCGGCGCCCGCGGGTGGCCGCAACGACAAATTTCCTTTGTAATTTCTTCTGTCTTTTTTTTTTTTTTTTTTTGGGGGGGGGGGGGGGGGGGTAATTTGGAAGTCTGATAGTGTGTGGGAAACGATTACATCAGTCGGAGGGAGGGCTAGGATTGGTCTACACGGTGTGGTTTGATTCACTACCGCAAAGATTGCGTGTAACCCTTTGAGTGGAGCTCCGGCAGAGTTGTTTCCCTCCCCAGAAGCAGTCCCCGTAGCCGGGGCTACGTGACAGGTACGGCACCGCCGACCGCCGGCACCCCGGGCGCCCAGCCGCCGGCCGGCTGCCGCCGAGGCTCGGCGGAGGCAGAGCCCCAACCCGCTCCCGAGAGGCGATCCCCGTGTACAATGCCATCTTGTTCTTCCGACTGCTGCCTCTTACGTGCCGCCGAGGTAAGGTTTTTCCCTGCCCGATTTCCCTCCGGTTTTTTGTTGTTGTTGTTGTTGTTGTTGTTGTTCGATTCGCCTCCTCTCGCTAGGATGCGACGCGGGGCGTTTGCAACGGGGAGTTGATGGAAATCTCGGACCCGCGCGTTAGCCAGCAGGAATAACGTTGTGGCAAGCGTCTCTCGCCTGAGCAGAACAATGCAGAGAGGAAAGCATCTGTATAGTGCTGGAGGTGGGGAGAAGGTTCCTGACTTGTTCTCTCACCTCCATTAATACTTAGGGTGGGCAGCATAGGCACATTCGGTTGCAAACTACCCTCGAGCCGGAATCAAAAGAGAAGTCGGGACAGGGAGAGAAATGTCCGGACGGTGCTAGCTAATCGATCCGCCAGCGAACTGCAAGCGGGACTTCCCCGAGCGAAGCAATCAAAAGTTAGTGGGGAGCAAGAGAGCCATTTTCAGTCTTCAGGGTCTTGGCCTGCTCCTCTGTAAATGTTCGGAGGCCTCCGACGGGACCGCCAAGGAAATTGTGTGTTTGACCGGGTGTCGTTTCTCTTGCCCGCTGTTGCCGAAGCGCTCTCTCGATACTGTTTCACATTCGCTTACCTGATGCGGTTTCATACAGAGCCTGCTCTCTCACTTTCTCTGTGTGTGTGGTCATATTAACCCTGCTGAATCTTTGCTTAGTGCAGGGAGGTGTTGGGGAGGGGGGGGGGGGGGGCGGGAAATAGGGCAAGGGGGCCTCAAGAGAAAGTGTTATAAAGTGAATCATCCATGTCATTTGTCCTGGCTGCCAAGGTGCTTGGAACCATCACGCCGAGAGGATGCTTTTCTACGGTAGCTGTGTGGTTTGCCGATGTTCAGAGCTGTTGATCTGTAAGTGTACCCTTTATGTTGCAGGATGTAAAAGTCTTTAGTGAAGATGGAACAAGCAAAGTGGTCGAGATTCTAGCAGACATGACAGCCAGGGACCTCTGTCAGCTGCTCGTTTACAAAAGTCATTGTGTGGATGATAACAGCTGGACTCTAGTGGAGCATCACCCTCACCTAGGATTAGGTAGGGAACGGTCAAAGGGGTGGCATGGTTACCTGGGAACATAAAATATGTGTAATTCGTATTAATGTGCTTCCAGCCGGAACGTTTTCTTTCCACTGTTTTTATTTGTACAATTAGCTGAAGTCACATACGTGCTCTTTGTGTATTGCAATTTGATGTGTTAAGCGTTTAAGCCATTTTAAGTCCTCCTCTCATTTCCCATCCTCTGGTTTTCTGTTATAAAAAAGAAAAATAATTGTCTAATCTCCACGCTGGCATTCTGTTGCTACCTTGCTGTGTCTGAAGCTATTGCAAATAAACAGCTTAGGCAAATTAAGCTTGATCCTTAGAGTACCGGTCCTGTGAAACAGCTCAGCTCATCACCAGCTGGGAGACCTGGGCGAACAGACTCAGCTTTGCATACCTACAGTAATGCTTATGAAAGCTAGGCATGCTGGGGGGGGGGGGGGGGGGCGGCTGGCTAAACTTGACTTCAGGCAGGGAAAAAATGGTGGCACCACCCGCAAATCCATGGGCAATTTCTGGACCAGCAGTGGCATCTGCTCTCCAGGCAGCAGCTCTTCCACCTTATTGAAATTAAGGTGTCATGGTTACAGTTTCAAGAAGGCAGCAAGAGGAAGAACTGTGGGGAATTAAATAACACCGTGAATTGGTTTAATTACAGTACCTGAAAGGATCTCATGTTATTCAGTCTTGCTCCTCCTGTTATTTTGTGGCACTGATTAGTTGCAGGGATCTGCTGTGCAGCTTGCAACTGCCTATTGCTCAGATACGCTATCTATAATTCTGCGTAGCATACAATAACGCTTTAGAAAGTGTAGCGTTGGGAGTATTAGTCGATATACTTCACGGGGAATTTTTTTCTAGAAAATAGAGGAAGACAAATTAGAAGCTGTGATCACCAGCACTGGAATTGTGAACGCTCTCCTAACGCAGCTAACAGAGGGGTTTTTTTATGTCTAAAAATGTAATTCAGAACCCTTACAAATAAAAAAAAAAAGGAAACAGTTTGCTGGAGATGTACTGCCCTAAATCGATACTGTTAAATGCAGATAAATTCACTGCTCTACAGAGTAGCATGCAAAAAAAAAAAAAAAAAATCATAGGATATCCTGATTATTTAATGGTTTTATTGGTTGTCTCTCCCAATGCAGAAATATGTGAAAAAATTAACATGAAACACTCATTTGTATATGCCTGTGATATACTTTCAGTTCTGAGGACGTAGGACGAGGTGAGGAATTAAGGTATAAATTACAGAATCTTTATCTCCATAGCTTAATACGCCACATGCGCGCTTCTAACAACCTTTACAAATTTTCAGTTTTATCAATGCTCATTAAACTACCAGGCTCTCTTTTTCTATATTCTCTTTCCCATCATTGCTGATTACCAAGGTATTGTGTAAACAGAAGCCTTCTCCTTTGTAACCAACATCCTTCTCCTGCCAGATTCATTCAATGATGCCACAATTCAGTGTTTGTGACATCACAATAGCTTCCATGGTGACTAATTGTGCTGTCAAACTCTGGTGTGTGACATCTCTGAATGAATCGGGCAGGAGGCTGATTAGGAAATCAAAAGCTTCTGTTTACACACAAATAACTTGGTAATTAACAATGATGGGAAAAGAGCAAGATACTTATCGAGCTGCATTTATATACATGGGGACCTGCCTGCCTTGGACCTCTGTTTTACACTGGAGCACAAAGCGGGGCCCCGGCTGTCCCGGAGGAGCGGGGTGTGTAGGTTGGGGCTTCAGCAGCCACCAGGCTTTTTTGCGCAGGGGCTGCTCCGGGGCTGTCCTCCGTAGGCCACGCAGTCGAGCTGTGCGAGAAGTAGTGCAGCCTTTGAGGGCGTAAAGCGAACAGACAAAGAAAAAAGCATCCGAAGCGTCAAAAAAGCTGTAGTGGTACAGATTTCACGTATTTGAAAGGATGCGGACAGAAAAGGGAACAGAAGAGTTCATTTAACGGGAGACGACAGCAACGTCCAATTTCTTGCATTTGGCGGCCAAAGTATGCACTGTGACATATTCAATAAACTTTAAATACCAGCTTTCATGTGTCCACCCAGTTTTGGTTGCAGTTTGAATTTTTTGTTACACGGCTGCCTGTTTCTAGCTTCTCAGTAGCTTAAATGCTTCCCTGTATTTCAGAGACTGTCAGATCAAGGTAGTAATCTGTCTACACCTTAGGTGAAGCTATCGTCAGGTGTCTGATGTTCCATATTTTTCCCTCTAGAAATAAAGATTGCTAGTATAAATATGAAACAGTGGTGAACAGATACTTAGCAGTGTAGGGAAAGAAATACAGTTTAAGAGCAGTGAGAATTCTGTGTTTCCGTAAGACATTATTTCTTACTCAAGACATGCTTGCTGACTTAATGCTGTAGGTGGTAACCTTGAAGCCCACCAAAAGAGGTGAGTTCCTTCATTAAGTTCACTGTCTTTTTTTTTTTTTTTTTTCCCCTGGTCTTGGCTGATACAACTTTCCAAAAGAGCTGAGCTTGCAGAACCAGTTCATCTTTTTACTATTGGGCAGACTGAGGACCAGAGCAAATTTTTGAAGCCAGCTGCATATTTATCATTGTGGTCATCTTCTAGGTTCCAGTTCTTAAGGAACCTACACCTGACTGCTTACTTTGCACACGTAGTCAAGTGTATTCCAAATAACAAGTGTGCTTGCAAGTAACTTCAAACAGCTATTGGACCACACAAAGTACTTATGTTCTCGCTGGAGGCAATGGTGTGACAATTTACCATCAGACTTGCTTAGATTTGATGTGTGGAAGTGGTTCCTGCCGCATTGTGCCACTAGTATCTAAAACACTTTGTGGTCAAGATTTAAGCAGTCTGTGAAACTTGGCTTGGTCCCATTATTTTATTTGCATCTAGAAATACACCTAACCTGCTCATAAAATGTGGTATTCTCCCTATGTGCTACTCCATGCTTAACTATCACCAATTTAGGATGGGGACTGAGATATCTGTATTGGACATTAACAGAAATAATAATAATAATGAAAACAGACTGTCATGATAGGATGTGTCTGGACAGTGAAAGAATCCCTACCTACAAACCTCATTTTTCCAGCTGCAGAATTGACTGTACATCTTACTTAATATAGTTGAAACAGGAAAGAAAAGTAGTAGAGCTCTGAGATATATATGGGGTTAGAAGAAAGAATTGCTGCATAGTTTTATGCACAGATTTTCTTGTTTATATGTACATTGAGTTTGATTTGCCTTAATCTGAACGAATTAAAATGGAACAGTTAGACACAGCGCTTGCTAAAATACGAAAGCGGTGTGGGCTATTTCACACTTCGGTCCACCCATCATTTGTAGTGATTCTCCAACTGGGAACTTGGGGCCATGCCTGTGAGTTGTTCATGATGGAATCCAGCTCCTTTTCCCATCTTGTATCACTTCTACAGTTCTGTAGAAGTTCAGATAATAATACAGGGCAATTGGGCAGGGGGGGAAGTCTGTCTTGTTCTTCTAAGTGTGTAGAGGAGACTGAGTTGAGCCTATCAGATAAACTAAAAGGAGACATTTCTGGTCACTTCAGCAGCAATGCCACTTGAAGACAGACTGACCTATTGAACTTAATAGACTGACATCTGTGCGTCTAGTTCTGTAGCAGGAAGCTCAAAGCAGGGCTGAGGTTGAGTTGCTGGTGTGTCAAGTGGCAGGTCATCCCACTTGTACTAACCAAGTGCAAATTACCAAGGACTTTCCAAGTGGACAACTTCTATGAAGTAGTACCAAACTGACCAGGACTAGCTTCCTTTGTACATGCACGTGCTATGAAATGCTGCACCTTTTGTTCAGGATGGCTTTCACCATCAAAATGAAAATGTAAACTTTAAATCAGCGGGAGTGTCACCACACAGTCTCAAAAGGGTCTTGATTTAGTAAACAGAGATCTAGGTCAGTTGCCTAAAGCATCTAAGAAACAGTCACTGGGTATATTTACACAAACTAATGGTCAAAATACAAAACAAATTGATAAATGTTCACCCATAACTGCATTTCCTCAGGCAGGACAGAATGAAGAGGATGTGGTTTGTCCCTGCCCTTAGGCGAGCAATCTTTAGTGCATTAGGAAAGCGAAGACCACAACTTTGTGCGATGACAGAAGCAGGCAGTAGCAGGACGTGGGCTTTCGGGGTTCATACTGTGATGAAGATTCATACCAACATAGTTAAATGTTTTTTCAGAGGAAGCATAATTTAAAAAGCAGAAGGGCCCTCCACCCTCACAGGCCCACCATCCTCATCACAGTGTGAAGGAGGTTTGACATAACCAGTTGCCTAAAACCCTGGCAGCAGCAATAGCCCAGCAGCAATACCCGAAACTTCATCTGTGGAGGTCTAGGTGATGAATGCTCAGGTGGTGCAAAATGTCCTTAATTAACTGCTACCAACAGCAGTATTGTCGTGTGCATTAGTCAAAGAACTAACACCCTTAAAAGTGGTGTTAGGGCTGATGCACTAAGAGGCAGCTCTTTATTTGAGAGCAGCCCAGTATGGAAAATCTTCAATGTTAACTAACCCCTTGAAACACAATCTGTAGCAAGGCTGGACGTTGCAAATGCACGGTAAATGCTGAAGTCATCAGTGAGCTGGTGATGACTGACAATCTAAATGCAGGTGAAAAAGACAATGGGATCACTCAGAGATAGGTTAAATTTTCAATCAAAAAAATTACATTAATCTGCTAAGTTGAATAATTCCAGTGACGTTCATGAGGTTGCTACTTTTTGAGATGCCAGTGACTGCTTGCTTTCTGTCCTGAAAACACCCCAAGAGAACTCGGGTGGCAGCCTGATATTTTTAACCGTGGGAATGTGAGGATGCAGGAACATGAAGTGGGGAAGAGAGTCTCCGAACAACTTTGGCCAGCAAGTCACACGCATTTTGGATAGAGCTTTGCGAAAGTTATTTTTTGTTTGACCTAATTTTTTTTTCCCTATTATATAAGGGATGAAAATACTAACTATTAAGACTTTTGAAAAATACCTGAATATTTTCTCAGAAACTGTGGAAGATTTGCTGAGATAATGAGTTCCTGAAGCAGTGCACACTTAGCCCAGTTGCCTTCTTTCGAGTTCCTGGATTTCAGTGAATTGGATTTGTTAAGCTATCTGTTCATGCTTTGATGTGCCATTCTTTTGACCAGAGAAGTGGTGGTTGTAGGGAGTTACCTTGTAACCAAATCTAGAGCAGAAAATTGCCCTGTCATGTGTACAAAACATTTGTCTCTGTCAGTATTCCTGTAAAGTAGATCCTGTGACCTCTTTCATAATAAACCCCATTGTCTAGCATCTACAATAAAGGCCTGAAGTTCACCTTGAAATGAACTGGTTTCATAGAGTGTGATCAAATAGGACACTGTATTTCTGTGATAGTTCAAGACCTAACGGTGGCCTTTCTGCAGCTTTTTTCCCCTTAAATCTGTCCACCTTGCCAGTTCCACAGCATACAGCCAGCACCAAAAGAAGAGGTTTCTGTGTATTGTTTAAGCTACTGCACACAAAAAATCTTACATTCTTTTCTTTCTGAAAAGTCTGTGCTTATGAAACCCTGATGTAGGAAATCTTTGAAGAATGCTGCCATGTAACATTCAATTTTGCAATGCTCACACCTAGTTCCTTTAAATGCCTCACGGCAGTACGGTTTGAAAGCTATAATATGTTTTGTTAACTTCTCTAAAAGGTAACGGAATTACACTGGGTTGTTTTACTACTGTTCTTTGGAAGTTGGTCTCGCTGCTTCTGCTGGTTGGCTGTGTGATGACATCATGTTCTTTTTCCACAGAGAGGTGCTTGGAAGATCATGAGCTCATAGTTCAAGTCGAGTCCACAATGGGAAGTGAAAGTAAATTTTTGTTCAGGAAGAATTACGCAAAATATGAATTTTTCAAAAATCCCATGGTGAGTCTCATTACTTAGTTGTTTACACCACAGAGAGAGGGATGGATTGCAATAACATTGCTGGGCACTGTTATGTCTTGAAACATCTATTTAAAAAAAACCAAACCAACCAACCAACAGAATTCTTTCCAAAGAAATTTTAACCAATGTTTAAATTCCTTGTACTGTCCTCCCAGCCTAAAAACCCCAAGTGTTTTCAAGTTACCAAATATACTTGTTTCAAAATGGCTATTGTTATGTTGGAGAGTGACCAAGACAGGGAAATATTTGTTGGTTTAAGAAAAACAATCAGAAGTGCAATTTACTCATTATCTTCAAAGTTACTTGATTTGAAGCAAATTGATTGCATAGCATGCAGTATCCAAACCTTCTAATTTCTGACAGTAATAATTTAAAAAAAACCCTTTGGGTAACCCCTAAAGCCCTTAACTACATACAAGGAATTTCCAGTTTATTGTTACATATGTTGAACAGTGTCTCACCTATGGCTGTGCTTTACTAGTGTGCTCTGCCTCCTTTACTGATCACAGTAACTCGCCCTCTCTATGGCCTCGTGTATAGCCATGCTTGAAAAGTATTGTATGTCATAGCTGTACTTACTTCTGGATTTGTAAGATCCTTTGAATGTTGTAGTTTTAAACTGTTCGCAGTGTAACTGCTTATTTGGGGATGATTTTTCACATTTTACCTAAACAGTTAAGTTGGAACAGGCTGTTGACATGAACCGATGTCAGCTGGTGTGACCTATCTAGATAGCTGAAGGAGGGTAATCCAGAGGTGGTTTAGGTGAGAACAGATTTTGGGTCAGTCGGGCATTTGTGGTGCCAGAAGAAAAAAGAAACATGAGGTCACACGGAAAGCTCGTTGCTGAATTTACCGTGGATGATACATTCATTCCTTTCCTCATAGGCGTTAATGCACAGTTGCTGCATCCTCACACGTGTGCTTGCATGTACATTCGTCATCTGCTAGTGCTTGTTTCGGAGGCTGTGCCTCGACTTACTGTGTGAAACATTTCTGTACATGGAGTGTTTGTAATTTTTTGCTTCTGTTGATCTTCCCATCTGATAACCTATGAACATCTGAGTGTTGTACAGAAATTTTGGTATCATAGGAGCTAGCACATTGGATTCATGTGGTATACTTTAATTAATAACAGAGCATGGGAGTAAAACCCAGAATGCTTGGCATTCAGTCCCAGGCTCCTGCAATCAGAGAATAAATCATTCCTTTGGTGGTGTAAGAATGCGAAGGCTCCCTATCCGTTCCATTAGCTGTTGCCATATGGCACTGTTTCTACTCAAGAGAGGCTGGTAAATGTCAGCTTTCATAATTCATTGTGCAACTTACCTGGCAGAAGGGTGATTCCTCTTCAGCCCTTCTCTTTATGCCCCAAATACTGAAATTTATATTGCCTGAAGAGCGACGAATGTTCTAAACTGGAAACGTTTTTGTTGTGATTCGTCTTCTTATAATCAGTCATTGTTTTATTTCAGGCATTTCTGCATGTCTTCATGCTTCATATAATGTTTAAAAACTTGAAGAATGACTTAATGTAATTGCTGTGTATAGTAAATTCAGTGAACCGAATTACACAGGCATTTTAAAACATGGCAAATGAAAAGGGGAACTGGAGGAATAAATCTGAAGTCAAGTCATCGATTTAACAGTGAGAAAACTGTCTGACCTTTGTCATGCAAAGATTCAGTACGAATGAGATATTGTACCGGATGCCTGAAATCGAAAAGCTCTGTAGAAGCACCTGTTTGCGTGTTTAACAATATTTGCTTCTGTGTTTGTGGGATGGGGGAAAGGAGGGAGATGTCTGCTTTGAGATTGTTCAAATCTAGCACGTGAAGCGGGGCATACGACACAGAGCTAATTATTGCACGTGTGTCCTCCTTCAGTTTTTATTATTTCATTTCAGGGAATGTGTGCCGAGCTATCCTTACAAGAAAAAAACACTGGGCTCTGTTATGTTACCCTGAAATATAAACATGTAGGGGTAGATTTTGCAAAGGGCTTTTCTCTTGACAGATTGAAGGGTTTCAAGCCCTGAGCATAAACTGTCTGTTGAACAACCAAATGAAGCATCAACAGTCACACGTGAGCTCTTTCTCACTAATTAAGGTCTGTGAATGGCACTTCGTTTGGAGCCTTCTGAGGGACTGAGCAGGTTTAGGGTCAAGCAGATACAGCTCTGAAGCACTGTATTTTGGATAGAAAGAGGGTGCCATCAAAGGTAAAGGTGTATGTGCTGGAGATCCTGCAGCACCCCCGCCTGAGACTTCTTCTAATGCATTTGCATCCAGTTTACCCCTGTGAGGGTAGAGAAAACTCGTTATTCCTCCTGCTCTGCATCGTCCGCACGGCAAGTGAAGTTACAGAGGGTTCGTTTGCTGAACAGCCTTTCTGGACGGAGAGGGAAGCCCAGAAATTTGGTGACAGAATATGCAATAAGCAAGGAGTCACTGCGTACCCAACCGCAGGACCATTCATCCTGTCCTTTCCTAGAAAGTAGAGGCTGTTAGAGATCCCCGAGAGCCCTCAAAAGAAGGGGAAGCGATGGGAAAATGCACTTATGAAATGCTGCATATCAGATATTTTAAAAATCCACATTCTGTCTGCATGGGCGTTTGGTGAGCAGAAGGAAGGGAAGAGCTACACTTGAAAGCCCTAGTATTACTTTCTGTGTCAGGGGATCTCCAAACTGATTTAAGAGTGATAGTTTCAAAAAATTAATGACTGGAAGAAAATTCCACTTGTTCTATGTAAAAGTGTTCAAATATAATGTGACTTCCAATTGTTTTCTCTTTCTGTGTCTAGAATTTCTTTCCAGAGCAAATGGTTGCCTGGTGCCAGCAAACAAATGGCAGCATCCCACAGTCACAACTTTTGCAGGTACTGTAAGTTATCCATATGGACAAAGAAAGTTTTGAAGCTGGAGGGGAGAGGTTGAGAGGAAGGAAGGGAGAATTCAAAGGTCTGGAAATAGCTGGTCAGAGAAAGATCAGTGTAGTAAGTTAGCATATGGTACTAAAGTTCAAAATATCTGACAAAGATCTTCTTACCCAGTGGCATTGAGGTGTAAGTTACAAACACAAAGTATTCACAGTTATGTTCATACATATTTGTTCCACTAATATTCAACTTACGCTGTGGGTATCTGGTTTGGCCACCTAGTGTTGTTCCTAAAACCATCTCAGCAGATATATTTCTAGAAAAACAAATATACCTCATAAAAAGCAAAACAGAAGCACTCTTCTATACTCCACATCATAGCATAGGAGAAAGTGTAAAAATGTGCGTGTATATTAGAAGACAGCCTTGAGATGGTGAGAGGTATTGCTTTTGCTTTTTATGTCCCATGTTTGTCCCTGGCGAGAATTAACAATAAGGACCAACTTCCCCGTGGTTCAGCCAGCTAGCTGCTTTTTTATAGAGAAAAATAATAATTCCCTAAGAAGTAAGTGCAAGTAGTTACAGAAAATTGTACATAGTAGTTGCAGAGTAATCCCATTTAAAGCTCCCCAAGTTAAATTACAGGGGTGTATACCTTATGCATATGTGTTGGTAGAGCTGGGCAATCTGCATGGCCGTGACACATGCACTGAGTTTATACTGAAGTTTTGATGTCGCTGTAGGTTCTTGCTTGCTCATGAAGGAACTGTGGTGGTTGCACGGTTGGTTGGCCTCCAAGGATGGTGCTGAAGGGTGGGCTACCTCTGTGACCAGTAACTCGTTCACTTAAACCTCTCAATTTAAGCACTCCGATCTAAAACCCTGGAGTCTAAATCTTTTTCATTTCAGTTGTTTTCTCAAGTGGGGGACATTCAACTCATGAGGCCCAATTAAAAACACAGTTTATTAAAAGAGTACTGTATTAAGAATATAAGACCGTGATGCCTGGAAGACAGTAGCACAAGTTACAGGCAAACTAAAATGCAGAAGGCACAAATATATGAAGAAAGTATACATACAAATAACTGATTTTAGCTTGACTTCTGTCATTTTGCATGTTTGCAAGTACGCACTGACTCTCTGTTTAAATACAACAAGTTTCCACTGACTTCTGAACCAGTGCACTCATTTTGCCCTGTAACCACTTCAAAATCCATTAAGTACTGGCTCCAGGTTCACTGGGAAGAATTTAAAACACCACCATCCACTCTCAGATGGGAGGTGAAACAAAAATCAAAGCAGTTTCTGGAATTAAAAATGAAAGTCACTTGCAATGATGTTGCAATTGGGAACCAAAACTGGTGAGAACAGGCATTGCCACAGACCGGTAGGAGCAGAGGTGTGCACACCTTGGACCCTTTTTTCCCGTAGTGTAAGGAGAAAATTGAGTTTGCTTGTTAACACAGGCAGCGGGACTCCCTAAAAGAGCAAGATGTTCTTGAAGACAGAAAAGTTTTGAACCTAGGGTAACTTGAGTAGTAGGGAAAGGAGAACCTGACAGCCTTGTGAGATACAAGAGTTTGCTTCTGGGAAGGCCCAGTTAGGTACAGTCCTGGAGAAGCATAAGTCACAGGGGTTAACAGCGTGAGAGGGTGGAGGAAGGAGGATGGGTACATTCTCCTTGGTTCATTGTTTAACCATAAAAAACAGTCTTCCTTCAAGCATTTATATTAAATACCCCTTTCCTTTTAAAAAACACACAACCATTTTTCATTATTTCAATGACAGTTGTAATTTGTTGAAGGTAAACTTTCTGCAGTCTAGTAGTCACTAAGCATGTTGCATCTGAGGTCACCTCAAACATTGAGCAAGTACACTGTTTTTAATTACACACAAAATAGGGAAGATTATTAAATATCATCTCACAATATCATATACTGCTAAGAGCTAGTATTTTTAGTCTTAATAGCATTAAAAACAGTGGGAACTGTTTTCCCTAGGATCAGCCTGGCTCAGATATGCAAAGAAGCTTGCATCTTAGTTTACTTTTGGTTTATCTAGCTGGACGGAAATAATATATTCTCCTTTTGGTCTTTCCCTTTCACAGTTGAGAAGTGGATTCATAGTACAAATAGCAGGAAAACTGACTGTTCTTTTCCATTCTGTTAGTTGAGATGGGAAGGAGGACTGGGAAAAAAAATTAGGTTTTAATGCAACTAAGAATTCTGATGCAGGGCACTGATTTTTTGTTTTGTGTCCTATGGCCATTGTCCACCAAATAACACCAGAACACAACTTTCAAGAAACTGCAGAGGCATCTAAGCCAACCGGGTTTATGCATTTTTCTTCCTACTATTGAATTTATTAGTTTGGCATTTAACTTACTGAGCTAGCCCTCTGTCATTTAAAAATCTGGCCTGTTGTAATAAGGGAGCAATCCATCAATTTGCTAACCATAGTTAATTCTTCCTTCCTTTGATGTATTGCAAATCAAATGATTCCATATGTGGTCCCTCTAATTGTGTCAAGAACTTAAATACTTCTGGATCCTGAAGTCTAGTATAATTGCTGACACTTATTTGACTGCTCTACATTTCATTTCCAGTTAAATATTCTGTTGTTTGTCATACCTCTCTTGTCTTGGGACAGGTGCATGTGCTATATAAGACTGTAATGTGGGAAACCCTGAAATAGACTGTTTCCATTCTAAAATTTCGGGATAAAGTTGCGGATTTTGGCCATTGTTTCCAAGTTAGATTAGTTGCCAGAACTGTTGTGACAAGGTATTACTTTAAGAATTCATAAGCTTACTTTGTGTCCCTTCAGGCCAAGTGCAGGAAGAATGGGGATGCAGAGAAATGGTTAGCCTTTTGGAGATCTAAGTATTGACACGGAGAACAGGAAAATGCCAGGGGCAGGGGGAGTTAGCGAAGGAGATGTAAGGGGAGGAGCAGGAATACCCATTTTGGTCGTAAATCAGTTCAAACATCTATGTCAGTTTAAGGATAACGTGAAACTGCGCCCCAAGTCAGCAAAGTCATTTGCCATTTGCTTCTCTGTTCTGCAAATACAGTGACAATTTTATGATCCATACATAGGACACAATCCTCATTTACATTTTCCTCTCCAACAGAACTTTTTAAATTCCAGTAGCTGCCCTGAAATTCAAGGTTTCTTGCATGTGAAAGAGCTGGGTAGGAAATCATGGAAGAAATTGTATGTGTGTTTGAGGAGATCAGGACTTTATTGTTCTACAAAAGGAACTTCAAAGGTAAGGTTAAAAAAGAAGTTGCACAGTACTAGCATGTGAAAGCATTTTCTGCTTTTGCGGTGAGTATTTTTTGCTCTGGTTTTTAGATATCTGCACACAATGTTCCCTTTTTTATCACATAGAAAAGGATAAACAAGCCATGATCAAATGACAGTCAAGCCCTGGGCTCTCAATGCATGAAAATAGCTATATAGCTTTGTTATATAATAAAACCAAACTAGCCAAACACCACCACTGTGGCCGCTGAAGGCGTGCTAACAAGGTTAGCAAGAGAAATGCTCTCCAATCACATGGTTCACGAATTTAGTTTAAATGATACCTTAAACAATATCGTATATTATCTAACTTTCAGATTTCTCTGGAGCAATGTAATAGGCTATGCCACTTTTAACGTGATGTGTGTGAATAAGTATTTTGTCAGCTTCTTGTACAAAGCACCTTCTGCTAGTAGGCTGATATTTAAAAGGTGCCGTGCCGTGTCCACTGCAGGCTGCCGCAGTGTTCATACTGTGCCCTCTGTTGGGGGTTGGTCTTGAGAGACTGCAGAGCTTGCAGCAAGATCTCCCAAAATCTTACACTTACCTATGATAAAACACATTATTTCCCTAGGAGCCAAGACATTTGCAATTGTTGGCTGACCTAGAAGACAGCAACATCTTCTCACTGATAGCAGGCAAGAAGTTGTACAATGCACCTGCGGAGTATGGATTTTGTATAAAGGTAATTCTTCTCATTAAGTTCCTCCAAAGTTGAAGACAGTGTTGGTATCCCCAGCCCCCAGCTAAATGGGATTTGTATGTAAAACTCTGCACGCATTTCTGTCATGAGGACTTGATCTTTAATGTCTTTCATTTGGCAGGCATGTCCTGCGAATCTTGCCATCGTTTTATGTGACACTTCTAACACTTTATCTGGTGCTCCTTTGGCTTGGGAAATTTCTGGGCAAGATCAGCTCAGTGCTGAAGCATGGTGTGCCTGTGAGGTGGCCTTGGTTCACCTCACAGATTAAATTTTTTTTCCAAGTACTCTAACTGAATAGGAAGGTTTCTCTGGACAGTGAGCACCAAAACTATACAGCAACAAAGGATCAAGCTCCGATCGGGTGTAATTGTACCATTATTGTGGGCCAGAGGTTCGCATTTATTTAAAGAAGATGATTGTCTTGGAAAATGGAAATAAGACTAGGCACTTGCCTTTGAGGATTTTAAAAACTGTTGTGCTGAGAGATAGTTTGGAAAGTATTTCAAAGCTCCATGTAATTTTCTGAGAAGAAAATAAGGCTGGGAGCGGGTTTTATTGACAGCAGTGAAGTCGTCTTTCTCCTAGCAGCCGAACCAGAGCTGGACAACATGGGTTTGCCTCAGAGGGTAGTAGAGACCAGCTACGGGACAGATCCCAAACTGGTGGAAGCAGACCTTCAGTAACCTTCAGTTACGGAAACTTGGGTTGTTCGTCTCAGAACGGGGGCTCATAAAACTTCTCACATTTCTAAAAAAAAAAAAACCCAAACGCCTTGGTTCTGGTTCTAGTACGGCCTGAGGACCTTGTTCCTGTAAACTGCCAGAACTGCAGGGTATTTCAAAGCAGACACTGGTGTTTATTTTAGTGGACCCAGCTGAGAAAGTGATTTCTTTCAAAGCATGCTCAGCCTCTCCTGAGCTTTAGTTCAGGGTGGTGTGAGCTTTTTCTGGCCAGCTCTTGGACTAACACTGTACCTGCCTTTACTCTGTTGCGTTTCTACTGAGTATAGCTGACTTCCCTCTAATACTTTATAGCCCAACAGAGTGAGAAATGAAACAAAGGAACTGAGGTTGTTGTGTGCTGAAGACGAGCAAAGCAGGACGTGCTGGATGACGGCCTTTCGACTCCTCAAGGTACCTAATCTCTTCCATGTGAATAGAGCTACACCTGTAGTTAAGTTGCACTCATTATTTTGTTCATGAGGAAATACCTATATGTTCTTAAATGTCATCTGCCTCCAAAACGATACAGCTAAGAGCAAAATGCCAGGTAGACTTGTCCCTCCTAAACTTTTAAGCACAGGACTGAGCTCAATTCCTTCCACATATGAATCAACTATAATTTTAGTTTTGGAGCCAAATTCATGATATGTGAATGAATCAAAAAAACTGCTTAACAAGGTATTCGCAAATTATCATAAAGCTAAAGAAAATGTTTTGATAACGGTAAGTGGTTATCTTAACTACAAGAGAGTTCTACCTAGAGCCTTTGCAATTTTTTTAGTTTTCTGAAGGTTCTACTAAAAAAAGGAAACAAAAATAAGCAACCCTACCTCTGGGTGAAAGTTACTCATATCTGAGAGCAAACAATGAGATTTCTTCATAATATTATAGGAGGCTTCACAGGTTTTTTGAAACAAAATCACCGTGGAAGGAACCGAGGAGAAAGTTGACTATTTTGCGCTCTTTGAAGCAGAGAACTCGCTGACCTTCATAGGGAAATGTGCAGAAGTTTTGGGTTGGGTTGGTTTGTTTTGTTTTTAAATCTTCCCTTGAAGATGCTGCCTTGAAAACTACTGTGTTCTTCTCTGTACCTTACTACGTCCTCCCTCATGTTAAAGGGAATATACACATATATAAAAAAATGTACAGAAAATGTGTTACCCATGAAAATCCCCCCTCTCTTCTGCGCAGTTATCCTACCCTCTAATATTCTGTGTCAAAGCGTAACATACAAAATGTGATAAAAAATAGAGGCGTGCATGAAGTCGTACTGCAGTACTTGATACTAGATACACGTCCACCAAAATAGGATGGAGAACCTTGAGCTCAGTCACCTTTGGCTCTCTCGGTAGCAAACAGATAATGTCAGATTTGGAAATGAGGGCACGGCTGTTCCCTCCGGCCGCTGAGGTCAGCGCACCAGCGTCCCGCCGGCGGCTGCCGCCTGCCAGGCTGTGCCCAAAATGGGATGCGTAACCCGGGGGCACGGCGAGCACTCGGTCTCCCTGTCCTGAATGAACAGAGTCGCCGTTCCTGCCGAAGTAGCAGCCCACGTCAGCAAAGCCTTCACACCCCTCTCTGCCAAAATGCCCTTTTCCCCACCGGTGTTTCACACCCACCTGCTGAAGGAGGTGCATTCCGGCAGCACGCGTCCCAGGAGCTGCAAGGGAGCGGGTGCGTCAGGAGGAGTACGAGGTTCTGTCGCTCTCCGGTCCACGTGTGGCGTTGACTAGGAGAAGCCACAGATGCTCCTATTGCTGCATGAGCATTGTTGATTCCTCCCTTCCCTTTCAAAAAAGTTTATCTCGTTTGTTTATCCTCAAGATATGAGAAATGTTTGCTACCGTTGCCTGTTCCTCTCCCTGCGCAGACTGTCCATCACGCAAAAGCCTGTAAGACTCCCAGGGCTGCGGGTATGAAAACGCAGTGCCTGTTCTCCATCTGCATTAAGTGGTCACCTTCCAAACCAGAGCACATCTCTTTGAACGCTCTCCAAATATTATCTTCTTTGTTAATTATAAAAGATTGTGCGTTGCAGTACCGAAATTCCTATTTTAAGTTGCTACAAAAGCAGGTGCACTAGCCATAGTATAGGCCAGGATGCAAGAAGCAATCCCAGTTACAAGACACGTATTTGACTTCTGTGGAGCCGATACCTCTGTTGGCTATCATAGTCTGCTCTCTGGTTACTTGACTTGACTCGTGTTTAATACACGCTAACAATTACGGTAAGAGTTTTAGTCTCCAGGCAATTCCAAGTGCTTCTTCTCAGCTGTTCTTTACTTTCCCTATTTACACAGAATTTTGCATTGTGGGGAAAGTGCTCAAACAGGGGATCAGATAATTGTAGTGAATTGTGCCTTGAAGATACCACTTGTTCTGAAGAAATTAGTTACACTGGTCGAGGCACTAATATTCCCGAATGGCAAGGAAAATACTTCACAGTGTACAGAATTGGCTATTCTTACCAAATATGTAGACATGCATCTTGCTGTGACCATTCAGAGGAATCTTTCTTTGCAGTGCAACCTGTGCCAACAGCGGTACTGTATGGCAGGAATTTCTGTATACTGGCATAGAACATTCACCCTCAGGCAGTTAACACTAGGGGAAAAAAAAGGGGTTGTTTTTAAGGAACACTGAAAGATGATTAAAGGTGTATAGTCAGGGAAAATTAAGGCTGTGCCTCAAGGCTGTGGCCGTGACCCTCCTTTTTATTAACCTACTGATTTAGCTTTCCATAGTCATATATTACCTTGTTTACAAAATTATATATACCATTTCAATTAGAACATTCAGTAAGCGGTGTTGCTATACTTCAGCACTGTGCCCCTAGGGAAGGCACTGAGTAGGTGTTTTCCTACCATCCTAGCTACTAGTGTTGCTAAAGTTTATCACGTTCAACGAGAAGCATGACTGGAATTCAATCACCTTAATTTTGTAAGGATGAGAAAAGTACCAAAAGTGTTATTTCCTGCTGAAATTTATTAAAACAGCTAGTGAATTAGAAAGGTTCTTATTTTTTATCCTTATGAAAACTGAGTTTGAATGTCTTATGCAGAATTTCTTTTTAAGTTCACGTTACTAGAGGGTAAAAAGCGGGGGAGTAAATATGTGTGTTCTGACCTCGAGTGAAAGCTTGTATTCTATAAGGAAAACATGGTGATAGCTGAGGGTGGCAGAAGTTACCTGTGTATTTCACTCAGGCTTGTAAAAGTGCTGTCTTTTAAATAAAACTTGTCGTGCATATTTACTGCTCGATTGCCGTGTGCCAATCATTATTACTTAATGCAAATTGCTTTCGGACAGCTTCTGATCATGAAAAAAATAAACTGGTGGCACCTTGCTCCAGTGTAAGTGGTGTTACGAAATCACTACGTTTTTTTTCCTAGGGTATATATTTGAATAATAACATCCTTGCATTTCTGTTGGCAGTATGGAATGCTACTGTATCAGAATTACAGAATTCCCCAGCAGAGAAAAGCCATGCTTCCCCACTTTTCCACTCCAGTAGTAAGTAATGAACTTTACCTCATTAATGTATGATGTTGGAAAAGATTCATTTGCTTTTGCATTTTAAAAGTGGAAAATTTTATGTTAAGAAATGTAAATTGAGCATTGTGTAGCAAATCATTGTAAAGTTCATGTTTCACATGAGTATAGTTTACGTGGTTGGCTCTCCATTATCTTAGGCTTACATGATCCACATGATTGAAAAATCTTGGATACGTCAGGCACTTTTGAGATGTACAGTACTGAGACATCTGGCTGTCTCTGCAGAAGCCAGCTTAGGTCTGGCAAAACTAACACGTAAATTTCCTAAAATATGTTGGGCCAAGAGCTGACTTGTTAGCTATCTAAAAGTGAAGATCCTATATTTGGATCCCAACTGGCCCTGAAAATGACTGGAGTATAGTAATAGGGCAAATGGGCAACTGGAGCAATACAGATTTTATTCTCAGCCTTTGAATCCTCTCCCTCTCCTACAGCCTGAAAAGAAAAGCCATCTATTTTTGTGTCTGTGAATCTTTTGGAAGGGGGAAAAAAAATGAGATGTTTTTTCTGTGCTGTTGAAGGATAACTTTGGACAGTCTTCTGAAACCAAAACATTCTGAAATGAAACTCTCAAGCTGGTTTTTTCTTTCCCTGTTTTTTGAAACAAGTGAAAATTCCTTTTCAGAGAAGTGTATCTGAAAACTCACTAGTAGCAATGGATTTTTCGGGGCAAATAGGAAGAGTTATTGAAAATCCTGCTGAAGCACAGAGTGCTGCCTTGGAAGAAGGACATGCTTGGAGGGTAGCTATCTTCTCTTTTCTATTTTTGTAACTAGCAAGTGTCTGTTGAGAGCCAAAACACAGAGTGTGCTATGATGTTAGTGCAGTGCTGGTCACAGTATAGCTTAGCTCCGACCTGAAGCAATCACACTGCAAGCATGCAGATCTGAAAGTCAATATCCATCTTTAGCAAAACTGTCACATTCACAACAACCTTCTACCACTGCTTCTCTGTCCCCCTAGTGTCCAGAGGAAGGTTGAGGGGGAAAGCAGACCCACCAGAACTTTACTGCCAGTTTGCAAAACCAGTCTCTGAGGAGGAATATGTCAAATTAAATGCTTCCCCACATGGAAGAGGCTGGGGCTCTGACTAATGGCTTGCTCCCAGTAAGTTTAATTGCAGAATATACAAGAGGCAGGACCTCTTGCAATGAAAACTGATGTAACTTGTTTATAGTGTCTTGTGGACAGACAGCTGCAGTACAAGTTTTCCCACATGCTCGTCTCTTAGGGAATAGGAGTCATTACTGAAGCACTAGCTGGTGCTTTATGTACGGGAGGGAAATACTGCTTGATTTACTGAGTGCCTGGTGTTTTGCCTGAGCAGAAACATATCAGACTTTTCTTTTTTCTGTCTTTTTTTTTTTTTCCTTTTTTTTTTTTTAGATACTGAGCTTTCATCATTAACATCTGGCTTGTGTTTTAAGCCAACTGAAATGAGCTGCTGCTTGTAGATTAGCCCCCTTCAAAGTTGCATTTCTTTTTCTCATCCTTGCATTAAACTTGCCCAGCCCCCAGTTTCCTGTAAATTAAATCTGTATTGCATGTGCAGTAATTCTCTTCTGTTGAGGCTTTAGTGTGGATTTAACGGTAATTCATTTTCTCTGTAGAAACGTAGCACAAGAATGAACATCTTGGGTAGCCAAAGTCCACTCCATCCTTCCACACTGAGTACAGGTAAATTCTACTGGTTTGTAAGCATAGTATCAGAGGCCTCTGTGGGTAAATAAAAGTTACATTTCGTATAGAGACAGAGTGCAGTTGCCTAGTATTAATGCCTTGATGTCAAATACAATGCTTACCAGTAGCTTGTGTCATTAACATGCTTACCCATACAGACACAGTAGAAGGCACTTGTTTTCCTTTGAAAGCACGCTCAAGCTTTTCTTCAAGATTAATCTTTTGAAACTCAGGTTTTATAGAGACTTCATAAATCTTTCTGTTGAAAACAATCCAGAAGTCAATACTTGGTTTTAGGCAGGGAAAGTCAATGAGTGATCTGTTAATCTTTGAAGAGTAAAAATGAGAGTCTTCAAAATAGCATTCAATCCATAATAACTGAATAATGTAAAATACAGATGCCTGTAATGTGAGTCCTGAACATCTCTTTGACATTGTAAGTTTATCAAAATAATTGGAAATTGCGTATTAATATCCTGGACTTCTTAGAGGAAACACAGCTGTTCTCTGTTTCTATTCTGTGTTTCTATTCAGTTGAACAGAATTTTAAAATACTATTTAAAAAACAATCAAGTAATAAACAGAAAAATATTTGGGGGTAACTCTACCCTTGAAAGCACAGGCTAAAGTGCTTTTCATTATCGAGAGTTAAGGGGACTTGGTTCTGACTCGCTAGCTTATACATTGTATTCTAAGAATTGTTTCGTCCCAACACTTTCAAGAAGCTATGAAAAGGCAATATTATAAGAGATTTCTCTTGTTAACCTAGTCGTACATCTGCAAAGCAGAAGAATACATGGAGATAAGGCCCGTCGACTTGATATATTAAGTAGATGCAACAGCTAGTGCATTTTTTTCATATTGATTCATTTTTTGCATAGATTGATGAAAGATATTTTATATTCTGTAACAAAACTATACCCACTTTTAAAATGTTTAAATAATCAGTGTGTGGAAAAAAGTGTTTCACGTGTTACCGTTTCTAACCCTCCTCTCTTTCCCTCTTTTCCCTCTCGCCTCCAGTTATTCACAGGACACAGCACTGGTTTCATGGAAGAATCTCTAGAGAAGAATCTCACAGGATTATTAAGCAACAAGGGCTTGTAGATGGGTAGGTATTCCTGTTGCTTAGTATTTATGATCTGATGGTAAGCGTTCCAGACAAGAGCACAACTTCTGCTATAAGGGTTTACAGGTTTGTTTGCAGTTCTGAGTAACCCGATTCTTGAGCAGTCCCATTATAACCTCCCTGGATTTCAAAAAGTCAGAGTATGTGTTTGTAGGAGTGGGTTCTAACTCTTAATTTGAAAAATAAAATATTAAGAATACACTTAAACTTTTTTCTTTTTTTCCAACAGAGGCAATCAAGTTTTAGAGAACGTTAGAATTTGAAAATAATTAATTCCTGTAATCTACATTGAGGACATATTTTTCAGGCAAAGCTGTACCTAGCCACTTGGCCACAAATTTGTAATCAGCTATTTGTGCTCTTCCGCATGCATCAGAGCAGTTAGTGATGATTTCTCACTATTTATTTCTGTTCTAGAGCAAAGAAATGAAAGCACCTGTTCCAGTGCTCTCTAAAATGTCTGTAGTTGAGATTTAAGTACCTTCTGAGCATCTCTGTTTCCTTTATTTATATGTAGTTACAGTTATCGAAGGGAACTTGCTTCAACTGCATTCAGCAGTTCTTTATTGTGGGATGGGAAGAGTGTAGTTGCCTTCAGTTCACTAATCTCACTGCTGTCAGGGTTAAAGTAGAAACTTCCATGTTGGCTTCTCAGGAGACAGTCAAGTTCAAACCTTTCTTCGGCATTATCTGGTTCAGGAGCATCACAAGTCTATGTGAAGAATGAAATACATTAGAGAAGTAGAAATTGCTAGTGCATGTACATATTCATCAAGCAGTGTTTTTTTATTGTTTGGCTTTTTTTGCTGGCCTAGGGCTATTGGCTTTTAGCTTAGCAGATCAAATAGAGAAGAGAGGCTGAGAAAGCAAAGGAACACTGCTGACTTGTTGGGTTTCTGGTTCTCTCACACTACAGATCTTCTTTACAGTCTTGGGCTCATTTTGACTTGTTGCCTTAGGAATCTAGTGGCCCATCCTTCTTGGGGTTTTCATAAATGTGTTAATGCCTTTGAGGCGGTGCTAAACTTGTGCCTAGCCAGCTTACTCGCTGTGGAAGGTGAAGATTGGTTAGTCTGGCTGTGGTGAGGTCAGTCAGCGGTGGCAAAAGAGCCACGTTACTTACGTGCTCTGAGATCTAAGGATCGTGGTTATCGGGACAGAAGAGTCTTGCCTGTGTTTTCCTGCTCTGTGTGTTCTTGAACAAAAGAAGGTAGAAAGTTAACAGGCTTTTGATGGCTCATGTAAGATGTTCAGCAGTGTATATATGCAGCTGATACCACTACCATTTGACTGTTTCTGGAAGCTATTGTTGAGGATGCATCTATCTTTATAGTCGTTGTTTATGCAGACAGCCTGTTGCTTGCCAGAGGTTGAGTAAACACTTGCAGGATCAGTTGTGCTGAGCTTCGCTTTGTGCCACCAGCTTATGATACCATGCGTTATCTGAAATGGCTAGATGAAATACGATTTAGAGATACCTGCATGAACCGCAGTAACCACAGGGCAGGTAAGGTCTTTCTCCCTGAGACTGATCCTAATGTGTGAAGTCTTTGGTCCCTTTTCCACACATCTGGTCTTGCTAGGACTGAAAAGGAATGTTCAAATACCATGCATGGTTTCCGCTGATGGCAGGACATGCCTGTCTCCGAGTGTTGGACTGACCCTGGTTATGATGGTGCATTTTTGTGGTATTGACATTTCTCAATCGGTTCTGAGGAGCTGCAGTAACTTCTTTTGGGTTCACAAGACTACAAGTAGTTCTTGCAACTCAGCCTTGGAAAAGTGTGTTCCTGGCTTAGTGGTTAGCAATTAAGAGGGCTTGAGGCCTGCCCCAGTACTGTGCTTGGCCATCTCACAAATCCACTAGTGATTAGGGCTGTGAGCCTTATGCCAAAGGTATATTCTTGTTTCCTGTAGCATGGAGAGATTCTCCTTCCTTAGTTCATTAAATGTCAGGGGGAGGAAACATTTTTTGGCTAGATTTTTTTCTCCTCTTCTAAGTACATATTTAACCATTTCAGTTAGGGCTTCAATTTTGTGGGTCAACTTAAAAGTGACAGTTGTGTAGTGTATGATGTTGCTAGCTATACTTCTAAAGTATATTCTTTTCCAGTGATGGTAAGGGAAAAATACTGTGTCTGTTTCAGAGGAAAAATCAGTGTCTTATTTTCCCCATCTTGATAATGTAGATGCTACTTAACAACTGATAAGTCGTTTTAAGAAAGTATTGGGCTGTTCCTGTGCAATTGCAGCCATTTAACTTAAATGTAATTTTGCTAACACTGGATTTCTGTAAACTGCTGCAAGATACTGGAGAGTGGGAACAGATTCTCATGTATTGCTTTTCCATCTACAGAAATCCAGATTTGCTTTGGAGTTAAATGGGAACATTTTCTTCATGAGAGTGCGTATCAGTAATGGAAAGCTTAGCTAGAGAGACCCTTAAAAAAAGCCTCATACATACATTCACAGGGGAAGAACTACTGTCATGTTAATGCAACTAAAGAATAGTTAGGCAATAGCACAAAATAATGTAGTAGTTCTCATTATGTATGAAGAAATGGATTGTGGTATTCAGTGTGTACTTAAAAATGTTCTCTCCTAGACTGTTTCTTCTCCGGGACAGCCAAAGCAATCCAAAGGCATTTGTACTTACACTGTGCCATCATCAAAAAATAAAGCATTTTCAAATCTTGCCGGTAAGTAGATTATTTTTGATACTGATCACAAAAAAAGAAATTTTAAATCATAAAGCTTTGCCAACATCTGAAGAGAACTCTTCTTAATTACTGATGTAATTAAGAGGGATGTTTCCATTAGCAAGTGTATTGGCAAGTATTCTTTAGAATTGCCAAATGTCTGATTAAAATTCTTTGTTAACATTGCCTGGAAAACTAGTGTAAGTCACTTAGGTATAGAAGTAATGCACAGAACTTGTTCTCTGTGACTGACAGCAACCACAGTGGCAGTTGTCTCCCTGTCACTTAGGCAAACGTAGAATAACTTAGGGAAACTTTAAAAAGTTTTATTCTGGAGGTCACCCAGTTACATTGAGCTTAAAATAACATTACACTGAGATGTCGAGAACCTGTTCGATTTTTATCTTGATCAAAAAGACTGTCAGAACTTTAAGATGATGTACACCTCTTGATTGGTCCAAATCCTCTTCCCTTGCTTCACCTGCCAATTTTACAAACCACTAACAAATATTCGGGGGGTATTTTTATTTTATGTAATGAAGACCAGTGCTGTCTCTACAACTTTCAATTGCTCTGCCCATGAGCTTTCACTTTCATAAACAAAACATTTCAAGCTGGGTTAATGTATGTTCTTTTCCAGTGCTCTGCACAGTTTCATGAAGATCTCTGGGCACTAGGTTGTTTGGGCAGTGCCCACCGTTTATCTCACATCACACAGTGGTACTGTTTAAGTTTTGCCACGTTTGCATCTCTTCATGTGCAGTCTAACTTGAAAACGATGTTTCGTTTCCCCAGTGTGAAGATGATGGACAGATATTTTTCAGCCTGGATGATGGGAACACCAAATTCAGTGATCTAATCCAGCTTGTTGAATTCTATCAACTAAACAAAGGAGTCTTGCCCTGCAAACTCAAACACCACTGCATCCGAGTGGCCTTATGACCTCAAATCTGACTCTCACTGAAGACTGGATTTGCTAGAAGAGTAATTGTAAGAGAACGTTGACACTGGGGAATTGGCAGATTTGTAAGTTGGTAAAAATAAATAAAAATATTATGCACCTTGGGACTCTGAAAGGGATGGATTCGACAGGTGCCAACAGACCAAGATTGCTGGTTTGTCTAACACCTAAGAGTGATTGCTGCTGAGTGTCCCAGCATCCCAAAAATGGGGGGAGGGTATGTAAAACCATGAGTAAATTTGAAACAAAACTGGAAACTATCTTGGCTGGGCCACTTAACAGGAACAAGTGTGAAGAGAAATCTTTGAAAAGAACTCTTGCCCTGGAATAATCTTGACAATTAAGACTAGTGTGTTTACTTTTTGTATTGATCACTTTTTTTGCACTCCTACTTTGTTTCGGATATTGTATGCAGCCTATATTAGGAGCTGATGTGGCTTTTAAAATTCATGCAGGAGTTGGGTATTAATCTGCACCCTAAAATGTATGGAATGCTTCAGCCTAAAAGGATCTAGAAGAAAATCAAGAAGTGTGTGTGTGTGCGCGCATGTGTCTCAAAACTTCTCTGGAGACCTGAGGTTTGATGATCTGCAGATGTCTTTGAAGAAGCAATGAGGATACAATTCTAAAAGAACATACCACCATATACATACTCTTAAAACTGTTGACTTGTAGCATTATGGCTGTAGTATGTTGATGGCATATTAGTGGCATTCAGTCATGCAAAGACTGTATTAGATTCTATGCACAAATTTTTATTATTGGAGTGGTGGTTTGTTTTTTACAGCCTTTTGACTGTTCTCCTGAGGAAACTTACTGTTACTAAATAGAATAGGACTGAATGACTACACTTGTATTTGAAACCACCATTTTTTGTGAGAAGATTCTTCTGCGGGTAGTCTTAGTATGACAAAATAAAATAATAAAAAAAAAAAAAAACACAAAAAAAAAAACAAAACAGTGGTTTTAGCTTTATAGCTCCTTGAATTTTCAGACTGTTTCAAAGAGCTCTTTCCATATAGTAAAGCTACAGTGACACAAAGCTCTCCTGGGGAATAGGGCATAAAAAGAAATTAACCCCTTCTGCTTTCTGTAGGGCCATGAAAGTTTACATGGTAAGAAAGAACATACTGGGAATGGAAACACATTTGATTGTGAACTAGCTGCTGGCAATATCATCCATCAAGGTAACTGGTGATCCCTGTGTTACACACGCTAAAGCATGCCAGTACCTATGGCAGACAAGCATGTATCCTGCTCTGGTGCTGGTCTGTCATCAGAACTACTTTACTGTTAATGTTTAAATCAGTTATTTAATGTTTACACAATAACTCTTTCTGATGATAAATCAGTATTAAAGTTAGACAAGTCCCACCTTGATCCTCCAATTGCAAATACCATTCTTTCAGCAACGCGGTTGGTGCAGGAACTGTTACTGAATTAACTTCCCAGTACTTCATGCAGTTAGCCACAGTGAGAGGTATTCCACCCTGGGAACTTGCAGAGCGTAGTGCAGAATGGAGCATTCTTAAGATGGTAAATGATTTATGCAGGCTAGTTCATCCTTACTAATATTTGCCACTGGGTTTGAAATCCTAGCCATCTGAAAGGGTAAAGAAGGAAAACCAATCCTACACCTTTAGGTCTTCATGTAGTGTTGAGAATAGCTTAAGACAAACCATAACCTGCCTGAGTCGTCCATATCAGCTTATAACTATGTCAATGGTATAGAAACACTGTATTTTAGTTTACAGAACACATTTAGTATTTTTTTTTCCATTTAATGTCTAGATATTAAAAATGAAGAAACTTGATTTTGTTTTTAGTAGAAGCTTTTTTTTTTTTAATTGTACATAGTGAAATGAGTGTTCCTGCTTTCTAGACAATGTATTTTAAAACCTTGAAATTAAGCTAACTTAAGTCTGACTTCACTTTGCATGCTTCTATTTGGCCCCTATTAGGAGAAAAAAGATACTTGTATTGACTACATTACCAGTTTAATAAGACCATTTATGCTGTAGTTTTAAGTTTTTCTGTTTACATAGCTTAGTGACAACCATGCATTTTTCCCAGTAGGCGGATAGTATTTGCAGTGTTTCATATTTATAAAAAAAACCTTGCATCTTATTTAAATTGAGAATAAAAGTTTGACTATGAATCATGATTTTTGTATGTAGATGGTTGACTTAGTATTTTGTACTTTTCCCAGCTAAAGTGAGCTGTTTTGAGAAAGTGACCACCTTCAAAGTGGCAACAATCTTACTTAAGCAGATCACTGCTTTGTCTTCTTTCTGCTGGAAAACAGTCAATACCACCTTAGTTTTCCAACAGATTCAGCTGGCTGCCAGCTCAGAATACCAAGGACTGAAGGACATTTGACTCTTATTTTTGTATTTAAATGACATGAATGTAAAGGGGATGCTCAGGGTTGTTTTGGAGCCTGTTGAATTTTTATCTTTTTGCCTGTGATTTTATTTTCTAAATAAATACTTCATGTAGCAATCTTGAATATGTTGAGAAGGAAAATGCCAAACCATTTTGGTAATGAGGTTACTAGTTAAGTTATGTTACGATAGGTGTTAAAGTACAAAAAACTTTTTATTTGTTAATTAATCTTGAAGAAACACGTGCCTCAGTTTAGATGTTTTGTCTTATCTTTTCTGCACTAAATACCTGACAGTTTGACCAATCAATGCACCTTTCCAGTGGCAAGACTTGCTTATCATAAATTATATTGTCACAATGCAAGATTTAGTGACTGTAAAATGGAATAAAGTTTAAAGTTTCAGGGAATGCAAAAGGTATTAACTTAAGAGACAAAACCTTTATTCAATATGCTTTGCTTCATACTGTAAATAGCTTTTTGGCTTGTGAACCTAATTGTAATCTTTCAGGTATTTTTGTACAAATAAGGGACTGATATTCTGTTTCTTGTAATTAGAAATAAACGTTAATACAATGCTATTCATTTTATATTGGAATTAATGTCGTCTTTTGGATACATCTGTACACCAGGTATGTCTTGCCTTAAATCTGCATTATTTGGGGTGGGTTATATTAAGCAGCCTTTAAGAAGAGTTAATAGGAAAACAGAATCTCCAAGGTATCTTTATCCTGGCTGTTCTGTCTTATGATATAAGACAGACTGTCCTTTATTTAGAAAAGAACTTGTTCACCCCTTTTGTTTGAGGAAAATTATTGGAGATATTCGCTATGATATTTACAGTATTCATTTGGGAAGGTTGCTAGAATCAAATCAGGAAATACACCATGAGCATCTTTTGGGTCATAAAGCTATAGCTCACTGAAAATGTATACTCTGCATAAAGCACTTTATTGGCCTGATAGCTGTTGGATCAGAAAACTTCTCAATAGTACTTTCAGAAAGCAATTATTTATCCCTGTAATCCTTGTATTCGAGTGGTCTATCAGCATTTGGGTGGAAAAGCACATCTGCACAAAATATGTTTTTGCTTAAAAAAGCCATTTTGGGGAGGGAGAGATTGGTGGTTCTTCTGGTAGATAGAATAATAAAAGTTTGGAAATGTTTCACTTTTTTGTTGGACACAATCCTTCCCTGTTTCTGCCTTGCTAATTTGTAGAAGCCATCAAATGCATTCCCCTTCAAGCCTTAGTCACGCTCTGGCTTCTGCATGCTGCGTCTTCAGGTGAGTTTGTAGTGCACTGGGGCATGAGTTGTATGTTAGCGTTACGAAATTCATTCATAGGCATATAAAGGCAGAGTACTTATCTTGGGCTTTGATATTCCCCAACATTTTTCTATCTGGAGGTGCATGTTGAAGTACTTGGAGTTCACTATCCTGCATGCAGCAACTTACTCTTTCACTGAGTTGAACAAAGGGGACTGCTTGCTTACAGAAGGTTTGAAGATGCCTGTTTCTTGCTTAGCTGAGGAAGCTGTGCTAACATTGATACTGCCCCCCTCTGTAATCATTAAAATTTAGACCATAATTCCACACAAACCTGTCAAAAACAAACAAAAAAACCAACCCCCAAACGCCACCTTACCTTATTGTATATATTACATTTGGAACAGACAAGAAGATGGCGTGAAAAAGAAGCAGCATGGTAAAAAGGTGCTGGTAAGCCTGCCTAATGGCAGGGCAGTACTGCCTGCATGTTTGTCCAGACTGCCCACAACGGTGGCAAGTGCAAAACGATACCTGTGAAATCTGGCCCTAGACGTTAACAGCAGGTACCTGTGCTGTCAGAACGTCACCAGTACAAAATTAGTCTGGGTCGGGAATGGGTATATGGTACAGATTTAAATTAATTGCCTGATAGAAGGTTTGTGCTGCTTTTACATTAGTTGCAGGACAACAGACGTAATCAGACATCTGATCCCACATGAAGCCTTCCAGCATGAAGTTCACCTGGCAAAACAGCTTAGATGCATTTGAACCTGAGAGTAAATTTGTATCAGACTAGTGTTTACAGCATGTGGTTGCAGCACTTTTATCCTGATACACAGAACCCTAAAGTTACGTTTATTTTAACACCAAATCGCTGCTTCAGCCTGTACCCGCCAAACCAGATAAGAAAAACATCACCAGATGAGCCATTTCCCTTCAAGTAAGTCGAACTTTAGATGACTTTGGGTTTGTGTTATTGCTAATTTAGTGATGCTTTAATCTGGTTTGCTAATGTCCAGCTTGTATATTGGTTTGTGTCTCCGGCATTGTTTGTCTAACATCTTGGAAACTTCAGTAACAGTATCGGCAGATGGAGAAAAGAGATATCTTCCTTTGAAATATCCACATTGCCTTAATTTGGATTGCTTCTGCATCCTAAATCTTACGTCTTCCTTCCTTAACTTGGAGCACAATTTAATTAGTATTTGAAAACCTAATATAACCACAACTATGTCCAAGAGCTATATGATTTTCATTAGATATTGCGATTAGTCACATCTGAGACTTCAAAATAAATTAGTTCATGTAACACTCACATTGCAAACTCTTAGCCCGAAGACATTCTGCTCTAATTGCTCATCATTTTGCACAGATACTAGCAGATGTTGTAGTGAGAAAGATCGGATCATCGCAAGACACTGAGCTGTGATTAACAGGGTCTTAGGACACTTGTTGGTTACCCATGTTTTTATGCTTTGCTATAATCAGGTGTTTTCCGTGTGTTGGCTGCAAGAGTCTGGTGCCCCAGTTGGGGAACAGGAAGGTGAAATTATAAACACAGCTGCCAGCTCTGAGTCAAAGTACAGCCTGGGTTTGTGGGCTCTGAAGCTCAGCTCAGCTGCAGTCAGAGGTATGACTCTTAAGAAAAGAGAGCTCAGAAGAGCTAGACTGGGAGGGAAATGGAGCGGAGAAAAGAATTACTCTTGGGCGGTATTGTCCAAGTGATGGTTTGGGTGTGACTAGGAACACAGTGAAGACAGTGGTGTGATGCTCGAGTGCTGCTCACCAGTCCCGTAGAGTCAGTTTCCCCTCCTCTTCCCTCAGACTTGTGAAGACACTTCTGCGTAAAGACTCCCATTCTATTTGCCTTTTGAAACGCATTCTCCAGAGGTGTAAGAGTCAGCATTTGGGGTTATCAAGCAGAGAAATAGCTATGGAACTGGTGTTCTTACAACCTGCCCGTTCTCCAAAACAGCCTGTCCAACTGCTGTCAAGAGAAAAGGAAGGTAAAAGTATGGTTCTGCCAACAATGATGAGAATGGTTAAAGCAAATGGCTAAGCTCAGTACTGAAAATGTATAGTTGCCCCACAAAGAATGCTAGATTCATCCTATTTTGAAGTACCTAGAGCGTTTGACCTGCTCTAAAAACAGAGCGCTTCAGAGAAGAGGGTATGCCTGAGAAGGCATTGCATCCTCTTGCTTGTATGCACACCTTCACAAAGAAAATCCTAGAAGCTGCTGCCCTTGAAAGGATAAGGGAGCAGGAACTCCCAGGACAGGAGCAGGAAGGGAGGCTTAGGATGCAGTAGAAATGGAAGAAATACAAGGAAGAGCAAACAGGATGGTCAGAGAACAATCAAATACAGTAAGACGGTTCAGCTAACTAGAAAACAGAGACTGAGGGTAGTATAATAGACTTAGAGAAAAACATAGGCAGCTGAGCAGAATACAGAACATTTAATTGCGATCTCTTCCAATACAAAAGTTGCAGAGCATCACCTGAAGTGTGCAGGACCCAGTTCAGGAAAACCAGAAATAATTTCTTAATAGACTGCTCGTGTAAGCTGTGGCGTGCTCCACCACAAAATGTAGCACGTGGCAAAAGTTCACATGGGTTCACAAAAGACTTAACCATCATGATGGAGAAAACTCAGCTGATGGACGTTAACTACAAAAATACCATCTTTCGCTCTGGAAGTCCATGGGCCATGTGACACCAAGTGCCAGGAGCAGTCTTTAGGGGAAGAATCATTACTTGGCAGCCTGTATTTGTACTCTTTCTTCCCTACAAGTCCACTACTAAGTATTAGACAAGGGCTAGGGAGATTTTTAATCTGATCCGGCGCATGTGTCCACATGAGGGCCAGCTCATACAGAAACAACTGGAGGTAGCACTAACAGCTGAGGAAGGACCAAGAAAGCCTGCGCTACAATCAACCACAGGCTCGCTTAGGCTGAATTAAGGCTGCCTTTAGAGGAACAGCCATGTAAGCATTGAATTTGCTCCTTACCGCCCCAGAAGGCGATGCCTCCAGGGCCCGCGACAGCTGTCCCTCCCAGCTTGCTGCCAGGACGGTTTGCTGGGGGCACGGGGGCTGCCTGGTTCAGCCAGAACAAATTCAGCAAATTCAATTTGCCCATTGGGGCCCTGAAGCTGTACAAGGGTAGTGTGTGGCTTCCTTTGGCCCCGAAGCAGGGTGATAAATGATGGGGACTGAGCTGAGGTAATGCCTCATCCTCTAAAATGACCACTAGACTGGGAGTAGATGCTGCTCGCTCACAAGGCAGGAGCAGGTATCCCAAGACTTGAACATAAGTGGTTATCTCCGGGCTTTGTGTTCAGTTTTGGGCCCCTCACTACAAGAAAGACACGGAGGTGCTGGAGCGTGTCCAGAGAAGGGCAACCAAGCTGGTGAGGGGCCTGGAGCACAAGTCTTATGAGGAGCAGCTGAGGGAACTGGGGTTGTTTAGCCTGGAGAAGAGCAGGCTGAGGGGAGACCTTATCGCTCCCTACAACTACCTGAAGGGGGGTTGTAGTGAGGTGGGTGCTGGTCTCTTCTGTCAAGTAGCAAGTGATCGGATGAGAGGAAATGGCCTCAAGTTGTGCCAGGGGAGGTTTAGATTGGATATTAGAAAAAATTTCTTTACTGAAAGGGTTGTCGGACATTGGAACAGGCTGCCCAGGGAAGTGGTTGAGTCACCATCCCTGGAGGTGTTCAAAAAGCACGTAGACAAGGTACTCCAGAACGTGGTTTAGTGGGCACGGATGATGGTTGGACTCGATGATCTTGAAGGTCTTTTCCAACCTAAATGATTCTATGGTTCTATTTTTTGTTTGGCGGTGCACAGGGGCCTGTCGTGAAGGCTTCTCCCGGGTAAGACGCAACCTCTCCTCCCGCTGCGTGGGAGCCGAGGAACACAAGAGGGGTGCGCGCCTGCTGAAGCCCAGCGTTTTTTCCCACTGAAAGCTGCGGCGCAGCCGGAGAGAGAGGGCCGTGCTGGGCTGGGTGGGCAGGCCAGGCCCGAGGGGTACCGGGGCGGCCTGCGAGGCTCTCCCCATCCACCCACCTCTGGGCGGGCTGGGAGGGAACGGGAAGAGCAAACGCTGGCGCTCGCCCCGTTACATCCCGGAGCCTCCCTGCTCCCCAGCGGCCGTGCCGGCAGCCCACCTCAGAGGGTGGCTGGGCGCGGGGGCCGGCGGGGGGGGTCTCCCGCCACAGCGAGCGGCTGCCCCAGGCCGCTGCCGCCCTGTGAGGGGCTCTGGACCCTTGCCCCCAGCAAACGGGAGCTTGCGACGGTGAAATCCCGTTTTGCTAATTCCCATTAATTCCCAGGATTTAAACCCTGGAGTGAGTCAGGACAAAAGAAAAAAAGAGTGAAATCAGTCTTCCGAAAGCAGAAAGAAGTAAATAGATAGATATGTCTGTCACACGAGTGCGGCCCAGCTGAAATAAAGCCTGGACTTTGCCTCATTCCACAGCTGAAGGAAGCCGGGTTTGGCACGCCAGAGAGCGGCAGGCAGGGAGGGAGGCAGGCAGGGAGGGCCCCCTCTCCCCTGCCCCGTCCCCCAGCCCTCCTCCGCCTCCTCCTCCTCCTCCTCCTCCTCCTCCTCCGCCGCCGCCTCCGGCGGCCGGGCCGGCAGAGGGCGGCCACGGCTGGGGCGCAGGGGGGAGTGCTGGTCGGTGGGGTCTCGCCGTCCTGCGTTAAAACATGCCAGGGTTTGGGGTTTGGGGTTTGGTTTTTGGTGTGTGTTCTCCCCCCCGCCTTGTTCGGTTTGCTTTGTTTCACGTCTGCAGCCGAGCGGGTCTGCACCCTGGGCCTCGTCCCCTGTAAAACCGCTCGAAGCGAAGGCCGGGGGTTCGCCGGCCTCCTGCGGGCCCCTGGCTGCAAATGGCGGCGGTGGCTAACGGCCGGCGGGGCCGCCCCCGAAGGCAGCGGGGTGCCCTCCCCGTCCCGTCCCCCGCCAAGGGCAGCACCCCTCCGCTTTGTGACCCTGAGGGTCTCGCCCCTCGGCCGCGCCGGGGGCAGCCGGCCAGCCTCCCCCCCGGCCCTGAGGCGGCCGGACGCGGGAACCGGCGGGCGGCAGGCCGCGGGGTGCCGGGGCGGGGGGCTGGCCGGCTGCGGCGTGTCCCCCGTTGTCCCGCCGGCTCTCCGGTGTGAGCGGCCGCGATCTTCACCGGCGTCGTTCCCTGGCTTCGAGTCGGCGGAGGCAGGGTCCCGCCGGCCCCCGGTGTCTCGTCACCTGAGGCTCTGCCCGTGAAACGTCCCCCCCGAGCCCTGCGGGCTGCCGCTCGCCCAATGGGCGAGTTCTCTCTTCCTCCCGTGTGGAGAAAGAACGACTGACGAAGCTAATGAACATAGCGCTACGCGGGGTTAATGATTAACGAAAAAGTGCAGGGCAAGCGGAGAAGCAATAAAGACCAGATAGTTACTGGAAAAATCCCTAGGCGTTTCGTGAGGTTAAAATTCCTTAGCTCTGCCTCACAGGACGGGAGGATGTAAGGGAACTACAGAAAACACCTGTTTCCAGAGTACCTGGAAGAGGAGTGAAATCTCCAAACAGGTAAGGATGAGCTCACTAATGCCTGAAAGTGAAGTTACCGCTGTACTTGCACCAAATAATGTGATCCAACAAGTCCACGTAATTTGTTAAGTATTAAGCTAGCGAGCGTTTAGAAATGCAGCGTAATACGCCAAGCGTAATGCTATTTTAATTGGCGTGTGCTTAAGCCAATTTTGTTGAAATAGTCAAGAGTTCATGAAGTATTTTAAAATCAAAACTTCGCAACTCACAACACCTTTAAGAGAATCTCTCCTTAACTGCTTCTAAAGATTGACTTGAGGGCACTGCTGGTGAAGTGAAGCAGTCTGGAGGAATGGCAGTACCTCTGAATGATGGCGTACCGGGCAATCTTGGAGCTGAATCCCAGCTGACAAGGGAAATTTATCAACCTTTTCAAATTTGGTGAGGAAAAAAAGTTCTTATTGGTTTGAAAATCAAGTTCTCCTGTTCCTGTAGCTTGGTTTCATGGTAAATGTGTCACACTGGGCTTGTCCTCTTGTAAAGGTCCTGTTTACGGCACAGGGACTAGAGCAATCCACATACATTGACATTACAATTTTATGTGTGGCTAAATGTAGAACAGCAAAAATTATTTCAACGCTGGTGGGATTCAGAGAGCAAGAAGATGATGGAATTGGAACTGTTGTTCATGGGGGTATAGTTGGAAAAGGAGAGGGGAATAACATGACAATTTTTACCATTTACCATTTATGTTACATAAATTTACCATTTATGTCAATGGTAAATAAAATGAAAAAAAAAAAAAAAAACCCTAATGAAAGTGTGATGAAAAACAATTTTCCAATATAACTGTGATGCATGCTGAAAGGTTTCCTTAGGAGGGTGACACTTGAGGGAAGAGCATCCTGGAAGTCTGACATTCAAAGTGTGCATCCCCCACCAGTAATGCAGACTAAAAGCAAAGTGAGGAAACTGGATTGTCTGTTGCGGGAATAGGGGATTTACTGAGACCAAGGGGGTGGACTGGATTTTTAATTATACAGCTCTGTCCTTTCTGCACGCATAATGGGGTAAAACTGTTGCTTCTCTGGTAAAACAGAGACTGTCATCTCGCCTATATCTGTCCCATACTGTAAAGTTAGTAGAGTGAAATAGCAGAACAGGGCTAGGTGGAAGTTTCATCTGTTTAGAAGATAATATAAAAGCTCTGTTAACAAAGAGGTTGCTGAAGCCTCATGTTTGGGAGTAAGGAGACAGAATAGGGCAGTTTTCAAAGGTGGCTGCAAGCTGGCATATCAATCTTGTGAAAGTGCAGAAAACTTGAGATGTATTTTGCCTTCCCCCTTTGCCAGTCATCTGCCTTCTGTTGAACTTCTGTTTCGTGGGAAGCGTGCAGTCCCAAGACGAGTAGGTGAGGGGATGGGTAGTGGCATTTGAGATGGTGAGTTGTTACACTGCAATGGAAAGAAAATTGCTAAAGGTTGTTTGAAGTTGTCAGAAAGTTTCCTGGGATGGTCAATTGATATACATCCCTGGGAAATTTCCCTGTTGCTTCAGTCTTTCCCATATTCTCCCTTTAGTATATGTTTCTTACTCTGTTCCTTCCATTACACATCAAAAAGTGGTCGCTTCATTCTTCTGAGGCACCCAAAATGATATATTTTTTTCAATCACAGATAATATATTGCATTATCAGCAAAAATGTATGGCCAACAGTATTTTGTAATACTATCATTTGTAAGTGGAAAAAAAAATCAGTCCAACTTATACAACAAACTCAACCTTCTTCCAGTGTATCCTAATCACAATCCTGTTATTCAGCTCAACTAAGTCCGTTGCCTCTGCGTGTACACAGGCCTCCAGTGTTCCTCCAATGAGTTGTCTCCCCGTCTGACTAATGCTCGTGCTGGTTACATGTTTTATCTCTTGGCAAATATATCTTTCCTATAGAAAACGTTTTGAATGCAACAACTGTTTTGTTGTACATTTTTCAACTTCTTTCTTGATCCTGCACAGATTGTATCTCCGTCTAGTCACAAACAAACAGGAGAAGAGATCTTATGGTAAATAGTTATTACTTGAAAGGTAAATTGGGATTTTAGTATTAGTTTCTTTGTCAGAGAGCTGGCAAGAGCATTGTGCGCTTACAAGGTTGGTCTTACAGTTTACAGCTAAATAATACTATAACATTTTTTCCCCTCTTGCTTTTGAAAGGAACGTTTGTTTTCAAAATTCAGGGAAAATTTGCTGAGCTCTGTGAAGGTGTAATAGATTTTCATTTTACCCTTCCTGGCTATATGTTTTCAGAGGAGCTGGGTGGTTTATAGGGAGTCAAATGTAGTTTAATGTTGTTATTCGTGTATTACGTCAGACATATTACTTTATTCCTGATTTTATTCTTTGCGGTTTCAAAGGCAGACAATTAGAGAGATTCTGTCTGTAAGAAGATGACAACTGATGTGAGGATTAACGGCAGGCAGCACATGATGTTTTTTACCAGTGTTTCTCCATCAGTGAAATGTCGTGCTGTAAGTCTGGATGTAGGAACATGGGGTGACCTGGAGGCAAAGATGTGCGACTGCAGTACTGTGTAACCTATCAAGCGGTCTCTATAGAGGATATATATCCCAGTCTGTTACGTACAGCCTATCTTTACAAGACTGGATAGGAAGCAGAGAGGTTAGGAAGGTTTTGAAGTGGTTTGAACAAAGGTAAAGGGGAAAGGTTTCAGTCACTGAAAGGCGTGTAAGGAGAGAGGACATGGGACTCTTCTGATCTTGACACTGGAGACAACTGAAGCCATAGTAGCAGTAACTCTGCATCCCAGTAGAAGCTGGAATACATGTAACCCTGAGAGAGGTTTATTATTAGCATTTCAGAGTTTCAAGCCGGTCTTGCCAAACTTGGGTTTGTGACATTCCTTATGCTTCAGAAAATTCTTCTTCTTATATACCAAGTACCATCTACTGTCTGATTGCTAGGGTAACGTCAAGCACTGGTGTTAGCAATACTGTCGTGTAATTCGGAGTTCAAGGGATACAGTAACATCTTAAAATGCATAGAAGGATGCTAGAAAAAGGAAGGGAATAATCTCTCCCTGCTTGGTGGACAGGATGTAAAGTAACAGGCTGAAATTAATGGAAAAGAGATCCTAGGAAAAAAAATGCACTGGAGTTTATTGTTTAGGAAGGCTGTAAATTCAGTGTCAGAGTAATGCTACTGTTAAGTTGCTTTTAACACCTCCCTGTGTTCTGCCCTCATTTGCACTCAGTTGTGCTGCTGACAAACTGTTTAATTTAAATGAAAAAAACCCTCACAGTTTTTAGATTTTTCTTTTCTCTGACACATGACAGTGCACATACAGTTAATGTGGAAATAACAGGAAGCAAGCATCATTACTATGACTACTTAGTCGTGTAAAAAAGCGAGAGGGGAAATTACAGAAATACTACATATGGCGATTTCTGCTTTTCAAAACAATCTGAGCTCAGGAAATTAGAAACAGTCCAGCTACTCATAGAACCAGGTATATGAATTTCAAGGTGAATATATGTTTCCAGATACATTGGACAGGCTGAAGGCTGCTGAAATGTCAGCATGCTGGGGAGATGGCTGGCAGACACCTTTTCATCTCAGACAGTACCGTAAAGGAACTGGTCTTTCAGTGGGGCTCATATTGTCCCTTTCTGTGCTGTTCCTTTCAAGGGATGGAGAGAGAATGAATGCAAAGGATTTAGGAGGAGGTGACATTTCTTTAATGGCATCCTGTGGGTGCATTGTATTGCAGAGACCTTTTCCTTTGTATCTCACTCTGATTAGCACATTTCTTTGTGCAGTTTTAAAATGCTTGGACAGTTTTCCCTGAAGAAATACATGTGCCTTCCAGCAGTTTTAAATTGCTCTTGATATGTTTGATATCCTTATACATCTGCAAACCCATCAGAATCTTGCTGAGTTCTTGACTGCAGTGTTTCCTGTGGTAATTATATTTTCTGCAGTTTTAACCACACATCATGTGAAAAAGTGTTTCCTTCTGTCTGTTTTTAATCTGCTTTTAATTTCACTGAGTAGTCCCTCTTGGGCTTTTGAAATTTGAAAAACAGAAAGAAGTTCTTTATCTTCTCCCTTTACTCTTTCTTTCCCTTATCCTTTCCTTGGCTTCCCTCATGTTGTTCTGTTCTCAAAGCTAACCAGGCCCGCTCATTTGAATCTTCCCTAGAGGAAGGGTGAGTGCCTTTGAAGAGAAATCTTCTCTTAAACTCCAGGAGGGCAGTGAAGTCTTTTTGAAAGTGAAAATCTGAGAGAATATTGAATATTCCAGAACTGTTCCAACAATTGGTCAAAAGTCACTAGAATATTTTTCATACAATTCACCAACTTGTTCTTATCGGATCCGAACTTCTTGCTATTCTTGATCATACTATTTATTAAAGAGAGGTTTTCATTCAACAGTGCCACCGAGGTTGCTTAGCCTAAGTCCATTAGTTTGGCCCTTAAGATTTTTGGAGGCTGAATTCCACCCTCCCTCTGTATGCTATGTTACTTCAGAATTAATGTTAGTGAGCTTCCTGAGACTCTGTACTGACTATTCAACATGTGACATTCCCAGCTCTCCTACCCTGTTCCTGTGGCTTTCTCTTTAATGGGATTAAAAAAGGGGGGGTGGGGAGTGGGTAATGCGATGGTGGGATGATGTCCTTTCACTGCAAGCTTTCATATGCTTACTAACAAATACAAAAGCCCGCAGGTAATGCGGCTTTCATGTATTTCAGGCAGCTGGTGTAGAGGAGTCTACCAGAATTCTACTAGGTCTCTACCTCACCAGGAACTGCGATTGAGATGGGACACAGAAAGAATGGACTAGGAGGAATACTCACTGTTAGTGATGGCTAGTGACAGGTCTGAGACGGGAGATGATGAGTAAGCCTGGACTGTAATAAAAGATAAACTAACATCTAAGAGAACTTGCGGGAGAGAAAGAGGAATATTGTGTGTATCTTTTGTCCATGGCAATTGACACCAACTCAAGATGTTCTGTAAGATGATAATATTTTCTGCCCAAGCATAAAAGACCAGCTAATTTTACAGAATTTGCATAGGAAGTGGAAACACCCAGGGAACGAAAGAATGGATCTTTGGAAAGAAAGAAATGATGGCTAGAGAATATCTTTTTGAAACATCTGTCATGAAAGGTAGAAACTAGGAAGGTGTTAACAATGTCTTTATATTAAATATTAAAAGGTTAATAATTAAAAGCACCCTATTGATGATCTAAATCTGTGAGGAAAACCCCCTCATACCAGTAAGTTTCAAAAATACTGTGTAAATGAAATTTAATGTTACAATGTAGATGCAGAGGAAAGGCTTGATTGTAGAGAAATAGCTTGGAAATCTCTGTATGACTAAACTTAATGCTATTTAGTCTTAAGGACCAATGATAAACTGGGCTATAAAGTCAAACTTCATAACAAATGTAGATACAGAATTATCATTGCCCGGAAATTTGAGTCCTGAGACCAAATAAACTTACTGGTATTCATTCACCTTAATTAACCAATTCAACTGATTAATTCAAACCAACCAATTACATCGTAGAAAACATTTAGAAAGCTTTGTAAACAATAACAGCATAAGCATCGCTTTAAGGAATGTGCATACTCAAACAGAAAACATTTCACACCCCAGCTAGGGTGCAAGTACAGGTATCCCTAGGCAGTCACTAGCTAGCAGCAGGGCCCTGCCACAGTCCTGAGTGGTTTTACCACTGGCGACGTGGCCTGAGCCAGCAGAAGAAACAGCCAGCGCTAAATGGATGCACACATTACACATACTCCCATGTTTTTCCTTTCTTTATGTTTTTTAGTGTTTTGATGATTTTTCTTCCGGCATAATCTTCTATTTCTTCAGTATTCTTTTTCCTCTTAGGAAATTTATATTTAATGTTGGCATCTGTCCCTAGAATCCTTCTTTTTATCATGTCCTAGAATTTATTTAATTATTTAGTGATATCCTCCTTGTCATGTTTGTTGAGGATAATGACATACTACTGTACAGCCTTTACTCAGGTGGGTATGTAAACACATGCTTACATACGTTAAGCTCCCGTTACAAGACCTTTCCAGGCTCTTCCGAAGTCCTTTATTTGCTGGTTGCTAACATGCCAGGTACCTCATGCTCTCTCTCCTGTCTTCTGTTGCCTTGAACGTGCCAGAAATTTTTTCTTGGCACTGCTGACTGGGATGACAACTTGTCCCCTCCTGTGCCTGCCTCACCAGCTTTTAAATGGGCCCATATTGTGCCACTGTCTTTAGATACCGGGAGACCAGGTACGTAGGTGTTGGTTCCTGAGTAAGTATTGCAGGACCACAGTTCTGAGACCTACCACACCTGCCGGGATAGGTGCCTTATTGTGCTAGGCTACTGAAAATAACATTTATTACGATGCAAAGTTTAAATGAAAAAAATAAAACCCAGGGCCTTACAAATGTGGTTTGTGTTAATGAAAGATAAGGCACACAAAAAAATTAGCATACATTATTATGATTATATGCAAGTGTAAGGATTCTCTGTAGCTGCATCAGCAGCTTAGCCAGTTATAAGGCTGATCTCAAGAATATCTACCCATGGCACACAACTTTTGTGTGAATCCACGCCCTGGGTTGTTCTTGCGCCTACCTCTACCTCCTCCCATTCAAGGTAATTGATGCATATTTCTATTGTACAACCTAATGAGTATGCTCTTGGCTTTGGGTGATTTTCTTTCTAGCACTGTCCAAGAATCTGAGATACAAACGTATTTTTTGCCCATTTAATCTTCCTTTTTAAAAAAACCTTTTTTACCATTACAGTAATTTGTTACCATGTTGAGTGTTGTTCTGTTCAGCCCAGTAATTACTTAGCTGCGTACTAGTCCTTAAACGACTTTAAGATTGAGTGGTGAACTACTCATTTGCTACTACTGTGGCTTCTTCACATGTTTCCTTCCAAGGTTTAAAAAAACCAAAAAAAACCCCCCAAAAAAACCCAACAGAAAAAAGAAAAAATCTCAGTCTTTGTTGCGACAATGTTTTCTTTATTTTGGAGGTTCCTTTGGACAACATTTTTCTAATTTTTCAAGAGCAGATTTCTTATCCTTTTAAATACATATTTCTTAAAAATACATTGTGCCCTCTTGGAGCAACAATTTTTGATGTAATACCTCTTTATGAGTAGTCATTTTAAGGGCACATAAATTTAGGTGAAATTTCATAGCTGGCAGAAGGAGTTAGGTATTAAAGGTGGTATAGGGAAGCCAGTGTTATTAATCTTACAAAATAAAAAACTTTATTACAGTTCAGTAACCACTGTCTGTTAGCACCTTCTTTCTCACCTGTTCTTATTTAACCTGCTGTTGAACATGGCTGTTAAAAAACACATTCTAGTTACCTTTTTATTTAGAAAATCATCCCTAACTCTCATGTTTCATTGATTTTGAAACTTAAAGTGATCTTGATGTTCTGCAGGTTCTGTGGTGGACCTATTGGCTTGTTTGTGCTGTTTTACTAGGAAAGGCATGTTCACACACCTTTGATTTATCTTTCTTGTTCCTAGCATAAAGTGCAGCCTCCACAGCCTCGTTCTTAAAAACAACTTGTGATGGAGGCTCTTTGCTGCATATTGCTTTTAAGTATTTATTTTTAGTGTACATATGTTTGGTACATAAAATGCAAAAACATATGTGAAGAAGGGTGGTCACTATTCTGAAGCTTTGAACATTATTACATCGCGTTATTACAACATTATTACATTACAAAGAGTATCACATCTGATATAGCTGACCTTGCCACCAGCTATTGATTTGCCATCTTTTTGCAGTTTCTACTGCTCAGCACTACTCCATGTTCGAAGTGAATCCAGTACTTGTTTTCAGAAGAGGATCGTTCTTTTGAAAAAATACAGTTCCTACAGACTACTGGTAGTTACTTTAACAACAGAAGCCTCGATAAGTAGTGAAGATGCTTTGAAATTACTAAGATGATGCATCAAAATTTTTTGTATCCAAAGCAGCTTTAAACATCCTTTCGCTCAAGAAAAGTATCTGTAAAAGGAAACCAGAAGGAAACCAGAACAAGTGTAGACCTAGAAGCACCATTCATTTATTTGAAAAGCAGCAGGAAGGTTATCTTTTCAACCGGATAGGAAATGGTATGAATATAAATGGATTATTCAATAGGTATTTAACAGGATGATCATAGAGAGAAATATGAAATGGGCAGTGCTAGAAGATGGTGTGTAGCTGAGCGGTGAGTACAGGAAGTTGCGTCTTCTGCTGTAATTTGTACGTTATTCCCCGCTTCACTGTACAGTGCCTCTACACTCCTAGTTCAATCCCAATCCCAATATTCAGCCCATTTTTCCTGGAAAAGAATAATTAAATTTAGATGCCTGATGAGGATGTGAATACAGCTTCATTGTAAGAAAACCCACAGCTCCACCTATCTCTATTCCAAAGTCAACAGGCAGAGCCATAGCGAATGTTTTGAGTCTTAACACATGTTCTGGATCCCTTATTCCCCAGTCTTCTTCCACCTGCTAGTTGAGGATGCTTCTGGTCACCTTGCCATCACAGTTCTACAGCTTGTCTTCCTGGGTAGCAGCAGTAGCAGCCAGCAAAACTGTAAGCCGCAGAGCTGAAGAGAAGTATATTGTCTTGAGGATCCAGAAACAGTGTCGGGCTTTTCATGACAGCTTGCTATCCTAGGATTGGTAGAAACCAACTGGTTTTAATAAGTATCCATTAAATATATAACACTATTTCTCATGTTTTTTCAGTGAATAGGAAGTTCCTTCCTTTGCAGGGAGCTCATGTAATTCATCCCTTGTTTAACATAGCATGGAGTTATTTCCTTTATCTTACCAATGTTGCAGGCTTGAAATATGCTTGACATGCATTGTACTTGCAGTTGAAGAATCTTGAGTTAAGCATTATTTTTTTATATAGTAGATTAATTACTCCAATTATTTTTCTTGAAGGCTGCAGTTACATAACATGTAGACTACTGACCTGGGTTGTATGAGTTTATTATTCTGTAAGATACAGTAAATAAATAATAATTTTGATTAAAGGTTAGTGTGATTTTATATGCCGAACACACATATTAAGAAACAGAATTAGCAACGAATGTAAAATATTAACTGCTTGTAAATAACTCACAAGTCAGAGAATGTAGATGCAGAGCAGTTCTCTTAATTTTTGCTTTGGTGGGCAATAGGAATAGGTTTAGACTGGTGTCTTGTTGAAAGAGAGAAACTGAAAATACTATCCCCTAGAATTCAGCAGAAGCTTAGGCAAGTAAGGTGTTTTGCTCCATTATATGTTGCAATGTATGTAACATAAAATGTGGTAGTGATTCTCCTTCCCTCAGCATACTTTCTCTCCATTCTGTATTCTCTGAGCACTGAAGAAGAGTGAAAAATGACATTTCTTAACCACTTCTGCTGACAAAAGTTAGCCTGGTGGTAGAGGTGGAAGAGACGTCTCTTAAGACTACACAAATCAAGATCGCTCCTAAATAAAGGGGAGAGTTTTTTAAAGGGTTAGCAGGAAGGAAAAAACAGAAATCTCAAAACTCCTGAATGTTTCCTAGACTGTCTTTCAGAGAACTATGCGGAATGTCAGACTGCTGTAAAGGCAGGCTGCTTCTAGACTGGCAGCATCTGACCTCAGTACACAGAGGTTCAAAATCTGTGCCTCTGACCAGAGACAAACTCTGCCAGAGTGTGGATGGGGAGGTGCTGCCACTTTAAACCTGGCCTAGATTTAGGTCATTTGGTTTCCAAATGGAGTTGGAGCCAAATGTAGTAACACAGAAAAATAAACTGGGAGAGAACAACTCTTCCTAGCAAAATACTTTATGGACTCTGCCCCTGAGGACTTACCCAGAATTGCACAGCATACTGCAAAGGCTTGCACCTGTACTTGAAAACAAGAACTTGAACTAAGGTCTCTGAGCACAAAGGTAGTGAATGCATTGGACTATCCTTCTTATTTAATTGCCTGTCTCCTCCAGTCACATGTAAATCCTGTCTAAATGAGAGCCTGTCTCTCCTAATGGTAATGTGGAAGCTGTGATTATCTGAGGTGTGGGAGTGAACAGTATCATAAGGAGAACAGATGGCAGGCAGTTCTGAGTGGCGATACGGCTGGCTGCGCTGTGGTGAAGCTACCTGCAGCAGCTTAAGCTGTTATCTTTCCTGGCTGGCTGTTTTGCCTCCTAGCTGGAGATGATTGCCCTTCTTATGGAGTTGGCAGGATGGAGAGTGTGAACACTTGGTGGCTCTGTCACCCAATGCTACAGGGACAGGCAGGTTCTTTTAGGGACCTTTGGTAGAATGAGGACTGGCCATAGGGTTGTAGTTACAATTAGAGCTTTATTATTGCATAAAATATTTAATTATCAGCATATCTTACTGTTATCTACAGTTTCTAGCATTTCGTTTAGCTTATTGCTGCACAAAGTTTTTATCAATTATCATACTTTCAGTTAAGCAAAATTTCTAGTAATCTGTGTAGCTTTCTTACTATCTAGAGTCTTTAGTCACCTAGACTTTTAGTCACCTGGACCCTCTGCAGATCGGGTCAAATTCTTAATAATCAGTGCATGATACAATAATCAGACTTCACCCAAAGGAACATGAGTCAGTCACTCAGTCTTTGGAGGAAGAGGACAATGGTGGATGCATCCCAGAGCACTGGGGGATCACGGGTTTTGCTGTCCAGCAGCAGGACTTGCAGCTGCTTGATTCTGTAGGCAATATTTCATGTGCTGTTACACTTCCCCTGTTCTGTAACGGGTGTCACCACATCCTGGCAGCAATGTTTAGCAGGCAGATAGTCTTGTCACAATGCTGACAGGGGATCTGGCTGACCTGTAACGGGGGTCATCACATCTTGGTGACAACCACAGTGTTGAAAAAGGGAAGAGAGAAGGAGGTGATACATGATCAGCAAGCTTATATCTTATGGCCGTTTGTCTTAGGAAATGGCATTGCTTTTGCTAACCATATTACCAGGAATCAGGAGCAGGGCATACTGGTCCCATGGCTCCAGCGCAAAGCTTCATCTTAGTGTAAATGCATCTCCCTAAGCAAAATTACACACTGCGCTCAAGCAGTTGAGACCTGTACATGTATCACTGCCAACTCTGAGACAGAGACAACAACCCACAGCAGAAGGTAGGAAACATTACCTTACTCATTGCTTCAGCTGTGAATGTGTGTCTGTGACCAGGGAGACCTGTGGATGTGGAAGATTCAGCTCCCACTCAGTTCTCCAGAGCCCTAGGTCTGTGATATGCATAAAGTAATTTCTCTTTCTTTGAGGAAGTCCATGTACTTGGTAACTTTTATGTTGTATTAAGCGTAAATTCTCCAGAAAATTGGCATTGGTCTTTTCTAGAAAGGTGCTTATGTTGGCACAGGACTGAAGGGGAGTCAAAGACACCTTTGCAACAAAGCTGTCAGGGAGGAAGGGCAAGAAACACCAGTATGATCCCTTGCCATAGTACTTGCTGTAATCTCAGACAATTGAGCACGAACGTGCTCTTGATGAGGAGACTCCAACGTTGTTTTCACTCAAAGCTTTTATTGGTGGCAAATGCTCTTCCAAGCTTATTGCAAGCAGTGCATGGTAGTACATGGTCCTCATGACAATGCATTAATCACAGCCAGTGACAAAATGTCTTCTCAACCAAGCGTTATGTGATCTTTGATATCTTTGTAAACAGTAATCAAATCACTTACATAAGAACAAGCACTGCAGTGTGTTCCTTCTGTATCTCAAGCCATCTTGTTCCTCATGCCTCACCTGGGTCTGTCTTTTCACACACTCAGTGAACTACTCCATTCATAAACTAACTGCTCTAATTTGCTTTTCTGACATGAGGTCTTAATGGCACATTTAAGCCCTGATAGCAGTTCATCTATCAGCCACAGCTTCTGTGAGGCTCACAGTGGTCAATGCTGGAGAAAATTCTTTCTGTGAGCAATATATGGCTGGATGAGTGCCCCAGCAGTGCCTACACCCCCAGGTAAGCACATCTTCTCAGCTCACAGCAGAAGCTATTCCTATCTCTGTATTGGAAGAGCCTGCCTACTGTGATTGCAGCCTGCTCTCACTATCTCTGTGACTCTTCACAGCCTGTCAGCTTTTCTATTGACATTTTTTCAGTTCATCACAACCTCTCTCTTTCCTGTAGGCTTGCTTCCATAAGACTAAAGTGCTTAGGCTGCCTCGAACCAGCAAGTGGGACGCTAACTCCTCCAAAGCTGTATGTTTGAGTCTGTGTCCATGTTCACTTCGCTAGCAGTTCCTTTTTATCCTTTGGTTTACCTTCACATGTTCACACAGACAGCAATACGGAACTGAACAGGGAAAACAAGTCACACATAAAATATTCATGAAATATAAGACAGATACTTTCCCAGTTTGTCAGCTCTGTCTGAGATTCATCTCCTGGCTAATCTGTTGCAAAGTCTGCTTATGTTCTGCAGGAGACTTAGTTTTTATCCTTATATGATGCAAGTAATCCATCTATTTGTGTCTGAAGGCTTTATTTAATTCTTACTTTCTTCCAAAGGAAACGTACCCTGTGTTTTATCCAGAAAATAGTTGCACATTTCTGCTAAAATATTCTCATCTTCATGGCTCATGCAGATTTGGACCTTGTTTATGGAACATGTAAGGACTTTTCATTCCAATACATCTGAGTGATTCTTAGAGGTTTTTTCTTTCCTTTTCTTTTTTGTAGATAATTTTCTTTTCCATTACTGGTATTATTACATTCATGGAAGAATATATTGGGGGAAAAAAGGACAAAGACGGGGTTCTACTACTGTTTTTTTTTTTTTCTGAAGAGGCAACAGTGAGAGAAGCAGGAAAAAAGGCCTGTAGCCTCCAAATAGCATCCTCAAACTATGGATAAGGAGTAAACAAAATACTAAGCAACAAAGCAGCGGTTTTTCCTACACTTAGGCAACAGTGACTGTTCCTTTGACAGCAAATGTTGAAAACAGGCACAAACATTGTGCTAGTACGATTCCTAATTAATTGTTTCAGGTTATTTTCTCAGTATCCAAGATATTGATGGTATCTGAGTCAATTTAAAGCTCTTCACATTATAGCTCAGAACAGGTTTGTTCAAATAATGTTAGGCTCAGTGACCTACAGCACAAACACATCTTGACCAAATTCAGTAACTAGAGCCACACTGGGAGGCTAGCATTAGATGAGTGTCATCCTATTCAGGTGAGGGAAAAATAAAACAGGGAGTAAAGCCTTCTAATAGTAAGTGGACTGAAGGCCTGAGAAAACTGCCTTTTAATTTCTAACCTGCATTGTATAATGATGGAAGAGGTGAAAACTATTGGGAAGTGGGTACGAACTGTTTAACTCCCTCTGCTTTAATCCATGTCCGTGCGCATGGACTGGCAATGGGACTGCAAAGCGACTGATAACACATTGTCTGCATCATTCTCCGGTTCTGCGCTGGAGCCTTCTGTTCAAACATGTTATCTCTCCCACCTTGTTTGCAAACCAGAGAGTTCAGCAATGGTAATAAATTGGTACCATTACTGCATGGGCACAGCATCATTATATATCATCCTCAGGGTGACATACCTCCATGTGCAAAAAAACTATGTTGAAGCCTGCCTTGTATTAGCTGTGAATAATATGATCTGTTGGTTGCTTACCAACAAGCCCTGGCCTTTAAACCTTTTAGGATCATCTTTCTCACACACTGGTTTCTTGAATTTTGGAACAGTTTGGCAGTAAAGGGGAGATCTCTTAGTCATTGTGTTTCAGCAGTAAGAGAAGTTCTGCTCTGTGAAAGAGCCAGCATGCTGAAGGGTCGGGAACAAATTTGCAGGGTCACAGCAGGTCTGACTTAGCCAGCACCTATTACGGAAAACGTACTGTTCTTGCTTTTGTCCACCACAGAACGATTCTGTTAAGCAAAGATCTGTGTATTGCCCATGGCTGATGAGGCGAATTATGAAAAGTAGTACAAGCCAGAAGAATTATTAGAGTCATAGAGAGACATGGGATATGCTTTTTAGAAGGGCATTTAATTCCCTTTTTCCACCTTGCCTGTTGTACCTCTCACACTTTATTTCCTTTTTCTTCCTGAAAAATAAAAAAAAATCATTTCAATAGAAAATGCAATTATTGCCTGGTCACAGCAACCTTTAAGATAACTTACAGGTACAGCAGAGAAATAAAAACACATCAGATGACTTTGAGGTGGTATTTCAATACTCTGATTGATTAAACCAGCATTTTAATACTCAGATCTTAATTTTAGTTTCCATTTTTAATTTCCTTTGAAAGTTATTTACCTTTTGCAAGCCATTTGGATGAAACATTAACGTTAGATTTGAGTTATCTTTATGTTTACTAGAGACATCTTCAGTTTCTGCATCTCTTATACCCTTACAACATATTTTGAATTTTCAGCCTTTTCAGTCAAATTCAGGGAGAAAGAAGAAAATAGGAAAAATCTCCAAACCCTTTTTTTTCTTATGGGGTCCCAATTTGTCCAGGCTGTAACCCTGCGCACTCAGGAGTTGATGTGCAGTGGAAAACAACTGAGAGCCAGCTGCGGCTGACTCTGGGTTTCCTGATGCTTTCAAGATTATAGACATTACATTATAGACATTACAGCAGGCACAACCCAAGAACTGAAAATGCAAGTCAGGTCACAGAGTAACATCAAGCACAAGCACCATGAGAGCCTCAAGCTGACCTGTGGATTTTAGGTCCTGTTTTTATTTTGAATCGTCTCTTTCAGAATCGTAGCAGAGTTATAATTGGCCTTATTATAACAGCAAACACAGCCATGATAGTTTTAAAATACATGACAGCCAGAACTTTTTCCTCCTTCACAAAAAGGTTGGCTGTAATACTGCAGTGCACTAGAGACCAGTCTGGGAGCAGTGGCTGTCCCAGATCTCCTGCCACACTACCTGGCTATAAGCTGTTCAGGACTATGAAATGCTGGTAGTATTTTTTAAAATAAACTCAAACTAAATAAAAATGCCAGGCAGTTACCTGGATTCATCTAGGAAAGAGAACTCCCCGTAAAACTTTTGTTTTAGAATAGGGGAACAAATCTTGAACATTTACTACTGCTTTTAAGCATGCGTATGATGAAAGAGAGAAACTGGAAGAAGTTAGATACAGCATATCCGAGGATGTTAATCCCACACGTATACCTGTTCAGAGCTTGCAGTCGCTTGAGTGGTATTTCAACCGTACCTGTGCTTCTCTCCTGCAAATAATGTTTCACAGAAGCGGTTCAAAGCACTTGCTTCTACAGCAACAGCCACAGCAGAAATGTCCTGAATTGTGTGTGTAACACAGACCAGGAGCGTGTGATCAGACACTCGCTGTCAGACTCGTTAATGGACTTGGAAGGAAACACACACCGCTTCACAGTAAACGTAGGCAATGGCCGTTTCCCGGTCAGCTCCATCTGCGCTTCGGGTAGCTTTTTTGCTAAGTATATTTTGGAGGAGGTGTGGGAGGAGGGGGAGATGCTGCTGCTGCATGTTGAATGCAAAGCGCTCAGCTGCGATAGGCTGAGGGGACGTGGATACGCTGCCTATGGACGCTGGCAACTGCATCCTCTGCGCTTTATAGCTGTCACAGAGGAGGAAAGACAGACAGTGAGAAGGACAGAGGAGAAGGAAAAACCTTACCAACTCGCTGTAAGTAACATTCTTTGTCCTTCATGCTTTGTCGTTATTGAATTCGAGTAGGTCCGTTTGGATTAATGCAAGAACTGGTTACTTAGGGTGGGAGCTCGGCTAATAAACAGCCAGCCTGTGTTATTTTAGGGGTAATCCATGATACTCAAAAAGCGTTTCTTTTTAACCTAAGTTTGCACCATGTGCTGGGCACCTCTCATTTTGTGTTTGCTTGTTTTTACATATGACGTATGTCAGCTATAACTGTTGATGTACATTTATGCCGAGTCCCATGTATCCAAAAGTTTATATTTTGTCTTTCCAAGTGCAACAGTTCTGACCAACCAAGAAGACCTTGAGAAATTCTCTGCCAAATATTTTTAACAATAAAATTTTCAAGATAAATTCAATGCATGACTTTTTAGGGTGGGGTTTTCCTCAGAAATGACACTTTCCCATCACTGTAATAAGACCTCAGAAGGGAAGATTACTAAGTTGCAGACTGTGCCAGTGACAGCAATGAATAAAACCAGCAACTTCTAACTGGAAAATGAAATTTTTAAATGAAATGTAGGGCCTGTGACATATATACCTAATTCTTGGCTTGTGCAAAGGTAGAAATACAGAGTAGATCCAGCTCCTTTTTACTCGTGCTCATATAAAAGTCATCCTACAGTCCTTATTCAGGCAATACTTCTATTGCTAATAGTAGAAGTTGAGCTTAACAGTAGCAACAGCTGCAAAAACCTTCAGTTGGGTTCAATAGCACAGAAAGTCCTCATGGCTTCAGCGGTGTCACTGTAGCACCACAAGCCTTTAAATTACATTATATTCTGCAACAATCAGTTGGCAGAATGGAAAGTGCACTTGTCTCATTTATTGGAAATATACACAGTTATTACTTTTTTTGAGACAATGAAGCTATCGGTTTAAGGTGCTATTAATGGGTGTATGCATTCTTCCTTTCTGTATTTAATAATAGGAGCTGCTAAAAGATTTTATTATGTTAGCCATTCTTTATTTTACTTTGATGAACTGGAGAACGGGCACTCATAAAATTACAATACATTGAATATACGTCTCTCCTCATTTGTTCTCTTTTTCCTCTTTTTCCCCTTTTTCCTCTTTGTTCTCTTTTTCTTCCTCATAACAAATTTCCTAGTAGTATTTAGACATCTTTTGCATTTTTATTTAGTTAATATAAAAAGCAGATTCTAAAATTATAGACAATACTTTTTAACAGAAATAATGAATAAGCTGAATGTTGTCTACATAATACAATATTATACCTATAAATGTATTTAATACTTAATTGTGCATAAACTGCTCATTTGTATGGTTCAGTTTCAAATAAAGTAGGAAACAGTTTGCAAATGAACATTATACTGAATATACGATCTAAAGACCAACAACAATTTTCGGTAACTTCACTAAAATAAAATGTTGCCGTGTTCTAATTTCAGTGCACTGAGGAAGAAAGAGTAGTTTAAACAAAGCAGCAAAGGATATGTCAACTTTAGATTGTGTAGTGTAGTTGTCCTGTGACAAATTCCAGCAAAATTAAAGAGCAAAGAGTTTATGTATTGATAAAAAAAGATACATTGATAACATTTAAGGTTTAACATGATTGTTCTTGTTTCTACCTGAAGTTAAGAGCAAAACTCAACCTTCTCCAGTAAAGTAGGACTTGATCTGAAGAAGTATGCAGTGGTGACTATATCCATTGATTCTTGCTGGGAACAAAAGTAGTCAGACATAATATATGTTGGTAAAATTGTATTTTATCGATCATAGAGTGAGGCTGTTGATGCATTTGAATACAGACTGTGCTTACAAAGCAGTAGAGGTTGATAATTAGGCAGGGTGCCTCCCGAGAAGCTGTGATCTCCTCAGCTGGCAGATGTTGAATATGCTGAAATTCATCCTGGGAGGTGTGGGATCCCTGTGAGCATGGAGCCTTTATCACTCTTATGGGCCTTCAAGAAAATAGACCTCTATTAAATACTTTAGAGAGAGGCTCAGTTTCCCTGAAATTTCCATTTAGTTTCAGAAAAGTGGCCTGCATTATTTTGCAGTATAAGTCCCTTTGACTTAAGTGGATATTTTGAGTACACACAGATTGTAACGCTCTGCCCTTCAAAAAATATGGATGCTCTCAAATAGTGTTTTGATTTTAAACCCTAAGGGCTGAGTTGACTGAGGTATTTTGCTTCTTAGAAAAATCACATTCTAGATTTTTAAAATACACCGGCATAGAGGGAAGCTTGCTCTCTATTCATTCTGTTGTTGCATTGTACATGTGTTGTATATGCATGTTGGAGGTAGAAGAGAGAAATATTCTGTACTGGTAGAGGTGAAGTAATTTGCATTTTTATAGTACTAACTGGTAAGCATTACAATTGTCAGATATTCAGTCTACTGGATGTGGCTTCCATAGCAAGTAATACTTTCAAGCAGATGAAGTGAGATCTATAATGAACAGTTGAGGAAGAGAATAAAAATAGGGATGAGAGTGTAAGTGGGTCTTGTCACTCACAGAAGAACAAATATAAAATAGGAGGTGAAAAGGAAAATTTAAATGATCGCTGTGTTCCTGCAAGGAGTATGCCTTCACGGTTCCTGGTGAGATATGTGTATTACAGTAGGTAAGGAATTTTCAGGCAGGGACTTTTAGGAAAGAAGATGCATGGATACATAAAAATAGGTGTTTAGATAGCTTTTAATTTCTCAGCATTGTCTTTGGGGGAAAGAAGAATGAAATACTTTGCTTCAGATTGAAGCAGATTGATGTATTTCACTGGATCAAACTGAATTGAAAGTTCATTTGAGGTTAGCTAGATACTAGTCTATATCAATTTATAACACTGCAGCAACTATGACAGATTTGGGATGGATGGTTCATCCTCCCATTCTTTATGCTTAAGCTTCCTGGTTCAATTACTTCTCCCATGCAAAACAGTGGGTTTCCCCTGTAATGTAATTCTTTATCCTGAATTTTGAGAATGCTATTGCAACAGTGGTTTATGACAGAAGTAGTGCAGCCAAAACAACATTAGGATGAGCCAGTGGACCCTCAAGTTCTTGGGAAGAACTATAGTTGGCAAATAACCAATAAGATCTCAGTGATTATCTAAAATGTGTATTTTGTCAAACTGAGTTGACAAATTTCAGTTCCATGGTCATAGGCTGAAACCATAGAATGTGTATCATCTGACGCTTAGATCTAAATTTTATTTGCTTATCCTGATATCCAAAAAGAACTTGGTCTGAACTGCTAATAATAAAATGACAATAAATTATATCAGTATACTATATAGGAACAAGATGATGCAAATATTACTTGGAATAGAAAGAAATTTCAGATCCAAAAAAATCTAGGTGGTAGAAAAATGGTTACAAGCTATACATAACGTAGTATCTATGTTGTGGTAATATGATAAAGTAAATTTATTTTTGTCTGTGTGTGAGTTGTTTCGAGCTTACACAAAATGCTATTTAGTTTATGCCATTTGATTTATGTTTTGGGAAAAGACCAAGCTATCCACAGAGTCTTCTATGTTAAATGATGCCCTATATTTGATTGTTACAAAATAAAGCTAGAGTAGTATAGTGATACTATTCTGACATTGTACTGACGGTCCATTGGACCCACAGCTACTGAATGTTCAGTTCAGCTGAACTGATCCATGTGTAAAAGTCAGTAGGGATAACTGTAACTCAGCGGTGAGCCACAGTAGTGCTAGAAACACCAAATCCTCAAGTACTGAGTCGGTTCAGTCTCATGCAACTCCCACTAATTTGGCAGTCTTGGGTTAAATTCTTGTTTTCACAGCTTTCATCTCTGAAACCAGAGGAAAAAAAAATAACAGATTACCATGTGCAAGTTCTTCAGAGCATGCTATAGCAATGAACTGATGAATGAAGTAGCATGAAAGAAATAATGGTAGCATAAGTTAAGGGTTAAGTTAGAGATACTTTGAAAAAGAAGTGAAACAGTACAATAGTTAGATTTCTTCTGGCAAAAATATCTAAACCAAAGAACTGAGCCTTGGGGTGTAATTATATTGCTGCCACAGAGATACATATT